>NC_091165.1:22134388-22186888 GCF_040958095.1 Procambarus clarkii
AGAGCAGACGCTTTCAGGGGAAAGCGCCAAACCATTATGACTATATAGCACTTGGAAGGGGTCAGGAAAAGGATTTGGGATGGGATGCGGGGAAAGAATGGTGCCCAACCACGTGGACGGTCGGAGACTGAACGCCGACCTGCATGAAGCGAGACAGTCGCTCTACCGTCCACCTCAATTGGTTGGGCCGGCCCAGAGGGAGACGCTGCATACCTTAGGTTAATTAATTTTCCCCGGACTTCTCAAACTAGACCTACAGCCTGGAACAGAGCAGACATAGTGCCGATCCCAAAACCCAAAGATCCAGCTAATCCCAGGCTCATCTCTTTCCAAAATTGTGCAGCCAAAGACGACTGACAGACTGGCACTCAACATGCTTGAGTGGAAAATGTCTAAACTGCACCAAGATATGTATGCCTATAGAAGAATGGTTGACACAGTGGAATGTATTATAACTGATAGCCCACTTGAATAACAGACCAGGAATGCTGATATTCCTGGACCTCGAGAAAGCCTTTGAACTGGCTAGCGCACCAGCTATTCTCTGATGCCTCATCGACAAAGAGGTCAAAGGCAACCTGCTCTCCTGGACCCAAAACTCTCTCATAAACAGAGAAGCAAGAGGGAAGCTTCATGGTACAGTTTCTGAATACAAAATACATGAAAATGGTACACCGCAAGGAGATATTCTCAGCCTTCTTCTCTTCAACTGTTTAATGGAAAGAATAATGAGGCTGAAACTCCCACAACACTGTAGACTGCTAAACTACGCGGACGACTTTGACATCATAAAAGGAAGGGATGCGGCGCGCCTTGCACCCAAATGCTTAGACTGCATCAGTGAAAAGGCAAAGCAGATTGGTATCATACACCAAGACAAAAGTCATGCCCATAAAAATAGTGAAGCCCAACATCCAACTTACAGTACAAAGTCAAGCAATTAAATGGACAGACACTCATCAGTATCAAGGAATAATCCTGGACACACACATAAACTTTAATGCTGAGATCACTTGACAGAGAGAACTGCGCCGCGGAAGGCAATTCTCAGGTCGCTATCCTCCCTCTCTGAAGGAGCCAATCTGCAAGTCCTTCACACATACCATGTACAGGCAGTCAGATCAGTGATCGACAACGTGGAAATCTTCATATCCATGAAGACAACGTGGAAATAATTACCACCATATTGTATCTTGGAGCAGTAGCTCAAGGCAAAAGACTCACCCTCACCCTAAACTGGATCACATCCAATGGTGGAATCCCATTAAATGAGAAAGTCGATGAATTGGTTAAATTGGCAAGTTGTTATCCAGTGATACATAAAACAATCCAACCCAGCCAAGAGTACATAAAAACACCATCGCCAAAAATCTCTCACACCTCAACAAAGCCTATCTACACCAGAGAGTAGCAGAAGGTTCATTCACCCTCTGCAATATGGTATCTTCAGGCCACCAAGTTAGACAGGTTAGTTATCCCAAATGGGATCCACAGGGGAAATAACAGTTCGGTTATATAGACTACATTTAAGTTACAGATGCAACTGGGAAATTAGTGAACCCAGACAGAGGGAATGCATCTTCTACCAGACAATCACAGAAAAGCCTCTACTTCACTATCTCCTGGAATGTGAAGCAACTAATGACCTTAGAAGAGCTTTAAGAATCCCTGAATCTTGCAGTAACCACCCTGAAGCCATCAACACTGCCACTCTTCTGGCAATGAAAAGTGTCCAGCAGCTGGACACCCTCATTAATACTGTCAAGCAGTATCCTCCCCCGCGATAGCAGCCACGTAATATGGACTGACGATTTAAATGTGCGCACAGCACTCAGTATATCCTTTCACGACTAAAGATCACATTCACTCCCATAAATCTACCACTTACTGGTAAATATTTACTTCATGCCACTTACTGGAATGAAGATATTTATGCCCGTGCCACCTCTTGGGTGACTTAATCTTCATCTTGGGTGACTTAATCTTCATCAATCAATCAATCGGTAAGGAGGTGAGGAGGTGTTAGAGCATTGTTGGGAGAATAGGTGGGGTGAGCCGGGGTGCACTGCTCTGAGTGGAGACGGTTGGGGAGGGAGTGGGGAAGGGTGAGGAGTGTTGTAGTGAGAATGTAATATTGCTGTTGTAGTTGCTTGTATTGTTGCAGTGAGGAGGGGGGAGAGTATAGTATTGTAAATAGGGGGGGGGGGTGGAGGAAGGGGAAGGGGGGGGGGAGAAAGTTGTTGAGAAGGGCAGAAAGTTGAGATGTGGCCAGTCAGCTACCCCCCCCCCCCCATCCCCCCACTCAACCGAGGCTTTTGTTGGAAACAAAAGGTGGAAGATATTCGCCGCCCCTTTGTTCTAAATGTCTGTTTTCCGGGATCTCGAAGGCGCCTCTGGGAAGTGTTAACAGCATCCAGTCGTCTCTTATTGTGAGCTCTGATCTTGTCGTGTTGTCGTCTGCCGTCTGTCTCCTCATGTTGGTCGTCTGCGTTCAGTCTATTCAACACGAAGGAGCACATCATAATTTCCGTCGGTGCGTCATATCGTTCACGATGGATAGACAAGAATTAGAGAGAGAGAGAGAGAGAGGGAGGGAGGGGGGGTTGATGAGAGGAAGAGGAGGGGGTGAGAGAAGGAGGGGAGAAGGGGGGGGGGAGAATGACACCCACGTTCGTTAAACATTAGTCTTAAACTTTTCACATGTTCTGTTTGCCTTGTTCTTCCAATTTGAACCCTCCCCTCCCCCTTTCACCTGTTCCCCATGACCCGCCCCCCCCCCTTCTACCTGTCCCCCCCTGACCCCCCTTCCACCTGTCCCCATGATCTTCCATGGCCGTACCTCCCTCCTTCCCCTCCCCCCCCCCTGTCTACCCCCCAGCAATACCCCCCCCCCCCCCACTCACAAAACGGGTCTTGTATTCTCATGCATTATTCAGACCTTCATCTCTGGGTGTCTTGGTCTCAAAACATTTTTCATTTTGAATTCTCTTTGCCTAAGTCTCGCCTTTCTGAATTTTGTTGCTTAATTTTTGTTTTTAATATTTTTTTTTAGCGTTGCTCTTTGTTAGACTCTTAATGTTTTCATTCCAATTGTTTTTATCTTGCATCATTTGCGCTGTTTCTTTTTTTTTCTGTTTGGTAATTAGCTTTGTTTTAACGTGTGTTAGGTTTAATAGTACCCCCCCCCCCCCAAAAGGATTCTTTTCAGTGTGTGTACTCACCTATTTGTACTCGCCTATTTGTCCTTTGCGGGGGTGAAGCTTTGTCTCTTTGGTCCCGTCTCTCAACTGTCAATCAACTGGTGTACAGATTCCTGAGCCTACTGGGCTCTATCATATCTGCATTTGAAACTTTGTATGGAGTCAGCCTCCACCACATCACTCCCTAATGCATTCCATTTACTAACTACTCTGACACTGAAAAAATTCTTTCTAATGTCTCTGTGGCTCATTTGGGTACTAAGTTTCCACCTGTGTCCCCTTGTTCGTGTTTCACCCGTGCTGAAGCGTTTGTCTTTGTTCACCCTGTCAATTCCCCAAAGAATTATGTAGGTGGTTATCATGTCTCCCCTTACTCTTCTGTCTTCCAGGGAGGTGAGGTTTAGATCCTTCAGCCTTTCCTCGTTGCTCATACCTCTCAATTCCGGGACAAGTCTGGTGGCATACCGCTGAATCTTCTCTAACTTTGTCTTGTGTTTAACTAGATAAGAACTCCAGGCAGGAGCTGCATACTTCAGGATTAGTCTGACATAAGTGGTATACAGGGTCCTGCACGATTCCTTACACAAGTTTCTAAAGGCAGTTCTTATGTTGGCCAACCTAGCATATGCCGCTGATGACATCCTTTTGATGTGGGCCTCTGGGGACAGGTTCGGTGTGATATAAATCCCCAGATCTTTCCCTCTACTTGACTCATGCAGGATTTCACCTCCCAGAGGGTACCTTGTGTTCAGCCTTCTGCTCCCTTCGCCTAATTTCATTACTTTACACTTTCCCGAGTTGAACTTTAGCAGCCATTTTCTTGACCATTCCTCCAGTTTGTCTAGGTCATCCTGTAGCCTGTCTATCTTCATCTGTCTTGATTCTTCTCATAATGTTTGCATCATCAGCAAACATTGAGAGGAAGGAGTCTATACCCTCTGGAAGATCATTTACATATATTAGAAACAGGGTGGGTCCACGTACAGAGCTCCGTGGGACTCCACTGGTGACATCTCGCCACTCTGATGTCTCTCCCCTCACAATTACTCGCTGTGTGTTTACTAGTTGTGTTTTTACGGGGGTTGAGCTTTGCTCTTTCGGCCCGCCTCTCAACTGTCAATCAACTGTTTACTAACTACTATTTTTTTTTTTTTTTTTTTTTTTTTTTTTCCCACACCACACACACACACACACACCCCAGGAAGCAGCCCGTGACAGCTGACTAACTCCCAGGTACCTATTTACTGCTAGGTAACAGGGGCACTTAGGGTGAAAGAAACTTTGCCCATTTGTTTCTGCCTCGTGTGTGTGTGTGCATGCGTGCGTGTGTGTGTGTGTGTGCATGCGTGCGTGCGTGCGTGCGTGCGTGCGTGCATTATAGTTTACTCAAGACCACATGGCATAACTATGTGTAGCTATCGCAGCTGGCAGATTCATTTGCTGTAGTGAAATCTTCATTTTCTGAATCGAGTATTTCCCTTGTCGCTATTACCGCTCATTTGAAGGTACGAGGTGATCCCGTAGCCACTAAGAGACCAACTTAAGACCTCTACAGTCCCTGTTAAGCTGTCACTCAGGAAGGTGGTGTTTAGGATTTAGATCAAACCCGCTTGTTTTATTGAGAATGCGTATTTCCAGCATGATGAATGAATACTCTAGCACGGGAATCATTTAAATCCTTTCAGAATAACACCTGAGGATTAGCACCTGAGTGAAAGGAGGGGGGGGGGGGGTTGAATAAGGGCTTTTCCTCGTGAAAAATCGAATTCATTCCTCAGAAAAGTTCCATGTTATTCATGTCCTGGTAAGCCGAGTTGAGGTTGTACTCTGGTTTGTTTACAGTGTCAAGATTAGAGTCTAGTGTGAGAGATGAATGGTCCGGGGTGGACAGAAACGTTGTCACTTCCTTTGCTTTCAGGTGTGTGTGTGTGTGTGTGTGTTGTTCAGGCACGTTATTGTGGCTCGCTGTCTGCATTGGTTTGAATAGTTGGGTGAAATACACTTTCCTGAGGCGCTCCCGTCAGCAATGATTACTAGACTTTTCAGCGCGAGTTAGAGTAGTAACATCAAAGACTCGTCAGTTATCTAAGCATCGGCATGCGAAACCTGTACATCTTTCCTCAATCACGGCGGCTTTTTTTACGTCTTCGTATCCCAAGGTTCAAAACCGCATGATGCTTCGGAGCCAATAAATAGTTTAGTCAATGTAAACAAACAGCCCGTTCTCCAAACAAAGACCCAAAAGTGATTCCATGCGCCCGCCAAACCCCCTGTTTATGAATGAAAACGGTTTACACACGACTCACAACTGATGACGTTCGAACACTTCCGGAACAAGTGCTTCACTGACGAATTTTGTTCGAACCACAACGCTGTAAATGCTTCACCCACGTACTACAAATACAAATAATTGCCAACAGAACCTAAACACCTAACAGAGGTCTAACTTCTGAGGTTAGATAAAAACCTTTATTTTTCAACTTGACTATAGGTCAGGTTAGAACCTGACCTATGTCTAACTTTCTAACCTAACCTAACTATGCTTATATATGCATAGTCTAATCTAACCTATGCCTATATATGCACAATATAGGTAATACATACACAATATAGGTGACCATAGATCTAACCTAACCTATGCCTATATACGCACAATATGTTAATATATTATAATAATAATTTACATTTCAGAAAATTCCCGTTTTGAATGAACAGCATGTTAAAATTTATGAATGCGTCTGTGGGGTTGACCGCTGGATGTAATGAACTTGAGTCGAGGACGGGTTGAAACAAAAGCCGTCATTTTTTCAGGAAAGATGTAGAGAATAAACATGGAAAATAGTGAATGATGTAGAGGTTTCGTAAATAGTTGCGAAAATGCTTGATGAATCTTGGCCTTGGGAAGAGCTTGATATATATATTTTCTCTGCTTAAGTTCCACATTTATTAACGTCTTCTGTTCTACTTTTCACTGTTCGTTCTTCAGCGAATGGCTCTTCCACCTTCTGTTCTTCTATGGCTCTTCCGCTTTCCGTTCTTCTATGGCTCTTCCGCCTTCCGTTCTTCTATGGCTCTTCCGCCTTCCGTTCTTCTATGGCTCTTCCACCTTCCGTTCTTCTATGGCTCTTCCACCTTCCGTTCTTCTGTGGCTCTTCCACCTTCCGTTCTTCTGTGGCTCTTCCACCTTCCGTTCTTCTATGGATCTTCCACCTTCCGTTCTTCTATGGCTCTTTCACTTTCTGTTCTTCTATGGCTCTTCCACCTTCCGTTCTTCTGTGGCTCTTCCACCTTCCATTCTTCTATGGCTCTTCCACCTTCTGTTCTTCTATGGCTCTTCCACCTTCCGTTCTTCTGTGGCTCTTCCACCTTCCGTTCTTCTATGGATCTTCCACCTTCCGTTCTTCTATGGCTCTTTCACTTTCTGTTCTTCTATGGCTCTTTCACCTTCCCTTCTTCTATGGCTCTTCCACCTTCCGTTCTTCTGTGGCTCTTCCACCTTCCGTTCTTCTGTGGCTCTTCCACCTTCCGTTCTTCTGTGACTCTTCCACCTTCCGTTCTTCTATGGCTCTTCCACCTTCCGTTCTTCTATGGCTCTTCCACCTTCCGTTTTCAATGGCTCTTCTACCTTTAAGTGTTACAAAGAAAAAAAACCACCCATTGCAGCCATCACCTACTGACGTCAACCGACACTCGCCAGCTGCTGATATCAGTGATATCACCTGCTGTCGCTAGTTAATACTCACTAGCTGCTGACTTCAACTGACACCCATCACCTACTGATATCAACTGACACCTACTTACCAGTTGCTGATACCGACCGACATCAACGATCATCTCAACCTATCCTAACAACGCACCAAAATCATTAACGCACCACCGACCCATACGTCAAAACTGCAGTGGTTTAGTGAAATGAAAACATCGAAATATTAACGATTTTTGAGAGTAATGCGCTAAATTCTCTTTAGCTTAGGAGACCTGTCTATGTTCCTACGCTTCTGCTTAGGCAAAAAACAACTTCGACGCTCGTTCTCGGCTACCATTACAACCTATTACGAAATAGGGAAGCGAAAAATGGTGTGAATTAACAACCTATGTTTTCCGTTTCCCATTAATGGGAAATGTTTCCCTTTTCCCATTAATATTCCCGTTAATGTGTGAGTTGATAAATAACTCATTAAAATGTGTTGCGGATTCCAATCGGTTAATATAATCTTCACATCTTAGAAAAAGATTAGCTGTAAGCTGTGATATTTGTATTTTCTTTCGTTATTCCAGGGTTTCCATGACTCATCAATTATTACATGTTATTTATCGTTGTTATTTACCGTTATCAGCGTTGTTTTGTTATGGATTTTTGTTCATTATTTGTTTCCCTCTTTCAATGTAACATTGCCTCGAGTCTGTCTGTCTTTCTCCCCTCTTTGGCCATGGTGGTTCTTCTCACTCTCCCTCACATTCCCCTCTCAACTTATCCATCAATCTTTCTTCTGGTGTTGCTCACTCACTTGCGTACTATCGCTCCTCTTTCTATTTCTCTCCCCTTTGCTATTTCCTCCCGATCTGCAAGCCCTCAATATGCTTCCTTCCCTCTTCCTTTCTCTCTCTCTATCTTTCCCCCTCTCTCCTAGTCTACCTCCCATCTCTGTCTTATTTTATCTCTCTCTCTCTCTCTCTCTCTCTCTCTCTCTCTCTCTCTCTCTCTCTCTCTCTCTCTCTCTCTCTCTCTCTCTCTCTCTCTCTCTCTCTCTCTCTCTCTCTCTCTCTCTCTCTCTCTCCCCCCTCTCTCTCTCCCCCCTCTCTCTCTCTCCCCCCTCTCTCTCTCTCCCCCCTCTCTCTCTCCCCCCCTCTCTCTCTCCCCCCCTCTCTCTCTCCCCCCCTCTCTCTCTCTCCCCCACCCCTCTCTCTCTCTCTCTCTCTCTCTCTCTCTCTCTCTCTCTCTCTCTCTCTCTCTCTCTCTCTCTCTCTCTCTCTCTCTCTCTCTCTCTCTCTCTCTCTCTCTCTCTCTCTTCCCCCCTCCCTCCCTCCCTTCCTTTACAAGAGAGCAGCCGGGCAATGGCTAATGGAATCCATTGCAGGAGAAGGCTATCCAGGTATCAGAGGGCTGGTCACTGCTGTACAATATTGCAGGCCTTCCACGCCAGCCCACTTCCAGGTCCCTGGGAAAGGCAGTCTTCTATCTTTTCACGACTTTGGGTGGTATTTGTGCGTGCGTGCGCGCGTGTGTGTGTGTGTGTGTGTGTGTGTGTGTGTGTGTGTGTGTGTGTGTGTGTGTGTGTGTGTGTGTGTGTGTGTGTGTGTGTGCGTGTGTGTGTTTGTGTTTGGGTTGTGTGCGCGTGTGAGGGGTGGGTTTGTTTTGTGTGTGTGTGTGGGGGGGGAGTCTTTGGGGATGTTGTAGAGTGTGTGGGGGGATATATTAGGGGGGGGATAGGTGCGCGTGTGGACCATCTGGTGGATGTATTAGTACGTTCTACTGTATGTGTTTGAACGTTAGCGTTTAATAAGCACCACTTTTCGCTCTAATGACTCTCTCTTCTCTCGTCGGAGCATTCACACTCAAATATAACTGGTATTGAACCAGCTTTGGTATCTTTTTCATGTTATCCACACCAGTTATTTCTGGTTACATTGCTGGAGATGTTCTTTTCTAATATCTACTCTGGTTCATGTGTGTGTGTCTAGTTTATACCTGTGTGGCTTCTCTTCTGTTGGGCTCTTTCTGAACATTGAGTCTGTAAACATGGTCATTTATTTTAACAATTTTGTATGTCGTTATCACGTCTCCACTGTTCTTTTGTTTCCTCGGGTGTAGTGAGCTCAATTATTTCAGCTGTGGGATGAGATTTATTGCATCTATCTGGACCTAGCCTTGTTTATATATATATATATATATATATATATATATATATATATATATATATATATATATATATATATATATATATATATATATATATATATATAATATCATTTAGGTGATACATATAATTTAGGATACCTCCTTTTTCAATGTTCCTGATGTTTATCAGTTTAACATGCTGTCAACATCACTCTACTAATGTGTATTTTAACCACTCGCCTTTTTTCGGAAATATTTATGCAAGCTCTTTTCGTAATCTCTTCTTTGTGTCTGGGTTACCTTTGGAGCTCTTGTGAGAGAGCAGATATCAGCCACATTTGCTGTGTGTCCAACTGAAATGATTCCAGAGATGATATCTGCATAGCCTTTTTTTTGTTTTGCAATAATAACCTCATAAGACTTGCTGTTTTTTACCTGCAATGCCTCACTTTCTCTTTGCTTGTTTTAGCGACATCCTACCTAATATTGCCTGAACATTGCACTTAATGACTATTAAGGTTGTTTTTGTTTCTGTTATTTCTATTGTATCTGTGTTTTTGGTTCTCTGTTATGTCTTTGCAGTTGCTTGCTTTGCTTGAAATTTCCTTGGTATTAATGTGCCAAATCTTAAAGTCCCCATAGTCACTCTGTTCAGTTAGGGGGATAGAAGATAGGGGAAGCAGAAGAGAGCAGGGATGTGAAGGGGATAGTTGGCCGTGGACTGAAGGAGAGAAACGGGGGTACTTGTTGTAAGTGGTATTGATAATGGAGTTATACGGTGAAGCAGTAATCGGTGTGTAGGGGTGGTAGAGAGGAAGGGAGACTTTGGTGGAGGATATTGCGGTGGAATAATCCATTCACCTAGCCCTTGGAGACTCGAACCATGGACCCAATAACATTTATTGAAGTGGAACAATAGTTATTTTCTCTGTAGCTCTTAATGGCTGTTGTTTGGTTATTGTCTATTAGTTTCTGTCTCCCCTACGCTGTGTAATTTCTACGTGGTTATTGGCCTTTATGGCCTCTTCCTGTTTCCAGTTTCAGTTTCCTCCTTCTGCCTCCTTTTCACATTTCTCCGTTACATCTTCTTCCCTCTTATTTCCAATTTTACTCGTTCCAATTTTCAGGTCAATGTGTTTGAGAGAGGTTTCGCCTTTCATTAAGATTCTTGGTGGTACCTCAATGGCAAATACCAACCTTAATAGTCTAATTGTTCCAATTACGTGCCCTAAGGCATATAACCCTCCTCCCCCCTCCACCGGTGTGAATACTCTGATTATCGTTTCAATCTGTGTCACGACGTGTTTGATAACATTAGTAACTAGGCTGTTGATTGGCCATGAAATTGGTATCTGTGACTGAAAAACAAATGACGAGAGACGTAAGCAGGGATGGAGTTGTGAGAGGTTCAGGTTATATGAGAGATTGAGCTTATGAGAGACTAAGTTTATGAGAGACTAAGGTTTATGAGAGACTAAGGTTTATGAGAGACTATTGTTATGAGATGTCAAGGGTAAGAGAGGCTATAATTATGAGAGGTTGTGGTTAAAAAGAAAGGTTGTAGTTGTGAGAAGCTGAGGTTATACGAGGTCACTGTAAGAACATTGTGGAGGACTCATTAGCGTTGCCCAATTTTACAGACATTGTGACGACGAGTGAGGAGGTTGCCAACTTTACTTATTACTATTAACATCTTTATTGACAAAATTAATTACAATTTTGCCTAATCTTCTTTACTGACTACATATCGTTTGCCTATCGTACTCTTGTGTTTTGAATCTTACTCCCACTCTTCTTCTGTCCTTTTCCTCCTCCTACCCCCCTCCCTACTATCCACCTACCCACCCCTCCTTCCTACCCCCCCCCCCCCCTCTTTCTCCTTCGTCACTCTCCTTGTTCTTATTTTCCGCTCGACTAAATTTTGAGAATATATTACTCTCTTTCGCCTTTGAAAGTGTCTGGATTACAATATATTCAGCGAATTACGATAATGGCGTTTAATTTAACATTCAAAATACGAAAAGTTGCTAAACCTCTCTCCAGGAGTATACCAATTAATTGTCTCTCTTGGGAGAGACGTACTTTATTAACACTGTCGACGTTTTTACAGTTAAAACTATACCTGTAACTACACCTGTACCTGAACCAGTGGTTGTAACTAGACCAGTTATGGTAACTATACTTTTGAATGTTCCCAAACCTGTTCGGTTACTCAGATAAATCCTGTTATAAGACGGATAAAAGAAAGAGCTGTGAAAGACACTATCGAAAGAAAAATTATTCAAAACCAATATTGATCAAAAGCTGCAATTTAAAATTTACTACGAGAGAACGATGCCAGACGCAAAGTATTGCAAGTGCCAAATGTTGTGTACACCTTAATAAACCAACTTGAAGTCTATCCGGCCGAACGCTCTCAACATACAGGCAAGATGACAACATTAGAAGACCCCGGCCGAACGCTCTCAACATACAGGCAAGATGACAACATTAGAAGACCCCGGTCGAACGCTCTCAACATACAGGCAAGATGACAACATTAGAAGACCCCGGCCGAACGCTCTCAACATACAGGCAAGATGACAACATTAGAAGACCCCGGCCGAACGCTCTCAACATACAGGCAAGATGACAACATTAGAAGACCCCGGCCGAACGCTCTCAACATACAGGCAAGATGACAACATTAGAAGACCCCGGTCGAACGCTCTCAACATACAGGCAAGATGACAACATTAGAAGACCCCGGCCGAACGCTCTCAACATACAGGCAAGATGACAACATTAGAAGACCCCGGCCGAACGCTCTCAACATACAGGCAAGATGACAACATTAGAAGACCCCGGCCGAACGCTCTCAACATACAGGCAAGATGACAACATTAGAAGACCCCGGTCGAACGCTCTCAACATACAGGCAAGATGACAACATTAGAAGACCCCGGCCGAACGCTCTCAACATACAGGCAAGATGACAACATTAGAGGACCCCTAGACATTGCATAAACAACAAGGCTCCTGTAAAGATCACTGTGTCTTCACACGTCCGACCCAAGACATCCTTCCTGTTGAGCAATACCGGAATAATTGACAGACTGAAACTGAAAGAGAGAATAGAAATAGCAGAAGCACTTCACATTCAACACTCATATCAAATTACCAACAGCAACCACTTCGCACCAAGGAGCGTGCTTTCATCAGAACGATCATTTAAAGATACCTGTCAGTTGATACCCCCCTCTACCCCTCCCTTCATTCACCCAATCCCTTCCCCTGCCCCATTTGAGCACAAACACCTTTCTCCCTCCCTTCCCCCCCCCACTTTCCCCCCTGCTCTCTCTCTCTCTCTCTCTCTCTCTCTCTCTCTCTCTCTCTCTCTCTCTCTCTCTCTCTCTCTCTCTCTCTCTCTCTCTCTCTCTCTCTCTCTCTCTCTCTCTCTCTCTCTCTCTCTCTCTCTCTCTCTCTCACCAGTTTCCTCACTTGCATAGCTTCTTCTGTACTATATTTTATAGTTCTTTTCGTTGCTTTCTATTCACTTTCCATCTGCCTCTGAGTATATTAAATTACACTTAGCAAATTGCATTAGTATATTAATAAACAAAAAAATCTTAATTTTTTCAACTTCCTTCCCAAACGAGGAGGAGCCTTAGATATCTAGCGAAAATACGTGCTGTAATCATTGATCCAACCTTTTCGAAAATATTATAAAACGAGGTTATTTATTTAAGCGTAAGTAACCACATAGAGAAACCAAAAATCCCAGCACTATCGCATTTTAACATTCTTCATTGTTAATATTATTGCATTTATAATATGTTCGTGTGTGTGTGTGTGTGTGTGTGTGTGTGTGTGTGTGTGTGTGTGTGTGTGTGTGTGTGTGTGTGTGTGTGTGTGTGCATGTGTGTGTGTGCGTGCGCGCGTGCGTTCGTGCGTGCGCTACTGGGCCGATCCAACAGCCAAGATGATGAGATCAAATTGCCTCTCCCTGTGAAGGTAATGGATGAAGATAGTGGATTGGAACAGCAGGTGATGAATGACGAGACAAAAAGACTCTGAGATGAATGGATAGGTGGTTAGGTTTAAACGGACCCCAGGTGCACGGACCAAGAACAGGTGGATCGATTAGAAAACAGGTTTGGCTTTCATTTATAGGGGTATTACATTTAAAAAAAAAATAGTCGATAATTAACATTTAGGAATGAAATAAGTAAGAAAAGGGGGAAGAGGCAAAGAGATAATAAGAATTAGTCAATATAGTTGAGTAATCATCACATGATTGGAACAACGCTGAAACTAGATTTTGTCTTACAAGAATGATGATGATAATTCTTTTTTTCGATTTTAGATTATTTTACAGTAGATGCAAACCTCTTCATTGGAAAGCTAGTTTATAAAAAAAAAAAAAATTGGCACTAGGATGATCATTGAAAACAAAAATCACAATACCTTTTTTCAATCACGTTTATGAGGATTGTTTTGTTTTGTTCTCGTTTTCTTTTCTTTTCTTTTTTAGAGGAGGAAATTTAACATAGAATTGCTTACTCCTGGAGAGGTTGCAATTACAAATGGCTTGGCGCTTTCTCCTGATAGTTTCCTTCCCCATTGGAGAATATGATGAATATGTTGGTGGACGGAGGAAGAACGGACAGAATTTTCAGACAAGTTGATGGACAGGTGGTAATGATAACACCAGGTGTGTGTGGACAACACCAGGTGTGTGGAGACCACCAAGTGTGTGGAGACAACCAGGTGTGTGGAGAACACCTGGTGCATTCTGAACATCAGGAACAGGAAAGAACACCCCCAGGAATAAAGCCCCAGGTGTATTCTGAACACAACATGTTGGAAGAGAATTCAAGTCTAAGTGTTATTTAAATATTTATTTTTCCTTTGTCACTACCAACTTTTCTCTCTCTCTCTCTCTCTCTCTCTCTCTCTCTCTCTCTCTCTCTCTCTCTATCTCTCTCTCTCTCTCTCTCTCTCTCTCTCTCTCTCTCTCTCTCTCGCTCGCTCTCTCTCTCTCTCGCTCTCTCTCTCTCTCTCTCGCTCGCTCTCTCTCTCTCTCTCGCTCTCTCTCTCTCTCTCCCTCTCTCCCTCTCTCTCTCTCTCTCTCGCTCTCTCTCTCTCTCTCACACACACACAGAGCAGGCAAAAGTAATTTAAGTTGTTCACTATCGATAAATACAAGACCATACTGTATAGAGCCTGTATACCTGAGAATAACGCAGAGCACAGTATAAAACGAAGAATTAATAATAAAACCAGGACAAATTACATATATATAAAAGGACTGATAACGATTAAATGAACGTTTAAAAATGCGCCAGCTGAAATAACAGGATTTAATAATTTATTTGAGTCTATTTACGAATTCATTATGTTTATTAATTGCTCTCGTATGTTGCATAAAAAATCACGGTATCTCAAAGTTTGATTTTTGTTTCGTTTTTAGTACGACTCGGCTTTGTGATCGTATTTATCGTCAGCTGCGACAACCTTGGGTGACAGGAATCGGTTTAGTGTGAGTTCAAGACATGGCTGATCGGTTGTAACTACCCCAGCCCCCCTTCAAGTGAGAGAAGGTCAGGTTGGTCCTGGGGTCATACACGTAGATGATCAGCTATGGCAGCTATGTCAACCCCTTTACCCCCTCCCCCTCCCTTTTCCATGTGAAAGGGGTCAGCCTAACCGGTCATGTGTTGGGTCTCATGCTATCAGTAACAACCTTCTTGGCCTGGCAGGCACCACCTTCCTCGTAAAGATGCTTCCTTACATCTCCGTGTCCCATCTGCGTCTCTTCCAGCTTCCACATCTCGTAAGGCTCGGACATCTTCACGAGGTTCCAAAAGCAGTGTTTTGGGGATTTTTATGTATTTGGCAGCCCATCCTCCTGTTTAGATATTAAGGTTTTGTAACTGTGTGGACCTGCATACGTACATAGACGTAATGGGAAATTAGTAGAATTTTGTACTGTTCACTTTATAAAGTACGAAAAAATAAAGCTGAAAATCATACTTATATATTAAATAAATATATATATTACTTAAATTGTATAGCACATATATATATGTACTATATTAGGCCTCAGATATCGTGTACTAGGCCTACAGAAGGTTAGGTTAGGTGAAGTTTTCTTTGCAACATCAGTACAAAAACTTTTCCGGTTTGTCCAAATTCAACAGTACCGATTTTTACTTTCTAATTGCGTTTTTTTTTTTACCACAGACGTGGCCCACACATTTACAATGCTAACCAGCATATATACATTTTCTTTTGTCCTCCATGGACAGAGTTAGAGATCTGTTAAATAGAGATCTGTTCAGTGATTTATTGAAGAGTCAACCACAGAAGGTGATTGTAGTGTTTTTAAAATGCTAATCTAACAAACATACATACACAGATTTACGCCTGTTCTACATGAACAGTATTCGAGGTGTCCTTTTTACATAGTCTAAAAAGACACCTCGAACACTATTTATATAGGACAGACGCTTTTTTTTTAATATGCATTTTACGACAATATATGAAACATGGTCCTTATCGTTACTACAAGTCGTACCTAAACAGGAGAACGGTCTGGTACTGGGATATAACCGCCATGGACGTATATATATTATACAACGCTTAAGTTCATAATATCCCTATGTGACAAATAATATCCTAGGGGGTAACAATTACAATGTCCCACGGACACATTTACAGTATGGTACGCAATTTTTTTTACACACGCCTACGCTAATATTTACATTACGCTGATAACTGGTATACCAACCCGCCCTCTTACAAGTGACTTCGCTTTTCGCTCGTATGTGCACTCGGGCTAAAAATCGACGTAATTCAAAATGAAATCGGCTCACGATAGTGCCGTACTGTTCCGTGTTCTGTTTTGGGTCATCTGGCTTAGGCTTTTGGGTTAGGAGAGGAAACTTTCAATTAACTGTTTTCATGACGTTTTGAAACCTTAGGAGAACTTCCTGCCATCCTAACCTACCAGAGGACCCTTAACTTGCTGTTTTGGAAAAAAAAATTATTTTTTAAATAATGTTAATGTTCAAATTACGGTTTTTATTTGGCCGTAGCACATACGAGCGAAAAGCGATGTAATTTGTAAAAGAACGGGACGTGTACAATATCCTGCGGCAATGTTAACTAATACACTACGCTACAACATTTACAATAACCTTTGCTATACATAATAACACGGAGAAAAAACCGAGAACATTGCATTAATCCCAGCAACAGTTGACAGCCATTTTTGTTCAATGAGTTTTGATATTGAAATTGATGTAAGTTTATTGAGGTAAAATACAAAGGGATGAGGTAGCTCAAGCTATTCTCACCCCGTTCAGTACAACGTGTTCATACATATATATAGACACATCACAAATAATAAACATATTGCCGAACATTCTGAGAGATAAACATATATATTTCCTCCTCTACACAAGTAGTGTGGTATTAGACGTACACACAAACACTTTTATGGCTTAGGTATACTGTATAGACAATTTGCAAGTGACATGCAGATAATTCAACAAAAGATTACAGTCTTGGTGCAAAATTCTTATGTCTCTCCGTAATAGTATCAACCTTTCCGTTGGTTTTGACATAAAGACCACATCATTGTTAGTCTCTCTTTTAAATAATAACAAGAATTAGTGTTGCATTAGTAATGCAACATTCCTCTTTTAATACCAACTCATTCAACCTCTTTCCTCCAGTTGCACTCAAATCCCACCAGCGCCCCCAGGACTGGTGCAAGAACGTTTACACCAATCTGATCTCGACTCTACTCGTGACCAAGGCGCGTAAACCTCCACTTTCCGAACCCGCACTCGCACCTCTAAACTAAATCAGACTCCAATTTCCCTTCTTCGCGCGATCCTGAGGTTGTGGCCCTTTCCACCAGAGTGGTGGCGGGTGGGAGTATAGGTCTCTCGGTTCGGGTCATAACACTTTTCAGATTACATTTCAAGGGATTCCAAACACCAGCTTACCCTCCACCTCGCAACAAAAGTAACTAGAAGCACGTCTGGTCTCCAATAATATCGAGCCATAACAGGTAAGGTCTGGACCACCTTTACAATCCAGCATCAACTTTTTTTTGGGGGGGTGGCAGTGCTGCTGTTAGCTTCCAGTGTATTTGCCGAAAGGCTGAGCTGGAAAGCCGAAAAGATCTTGCGTTTGGGTCGGAGCTTACACCAATACCTCCTCCACAAGCCATGACCATGTTAACCTCCGTAAGGATTTATTCAGGACCAGCTCGCAGTTTGTGGCTCTTTGAGACGGTGTTTCGGGGGCCTTGCTTTTATTGGGTTTGTGTGCACATAAGGCGGGGAATAAGGAGGAATATCAAACCTGAACGCGATTTTCTCGAGTAACCGCGAGCCGGCTGCAGAAGGGATAATAGTGTTTGCTGCGTGCCATTAAGGTTGAAATCTATACAATACAATTTATACATTTAAGTCTATGAAGATAAAATAAAGTGCAAAGGTGTTCAGCCAGAGAAAATAATCAAACAATCCTGTTTTCGTTTGACTGGGAAAAGGGGAAATATTCAAATATATATTTAACATAATTATAAATTGATCAAAGAAAATCGTAAGTCCCTCCCCCCTTAATAAGAGCATGACATTGTGTGTTTAATGAAGTTGTCATTATATTCTTTGTTGTATTATCCCTTCTGTCATAAGTGACAGGTTGCAGGGGTAAAAGTGTTTGGATTCTCTCTTACTCCTTGACTACAGTATTACGTACAGCATGCAGTGGGATCATAATAGGCGTGGGATCGTTGGATTGTTTCAAGCGAAGAACAGACATATATATGATTGAGTTTGGGAATAAATATGAGGTACGTCAAATCAGTCAATAGGCCCTATTCAGTTTCCTTTGTTTCTATAATTATGTCACTATGTACCTCTCTTTGAAAGTGAACGTAAGTGTGTGTACTCACCAAGTTGTACTCATCTAATTGTGCTTGCTGGGGTTGAGATTTGGCTCTTTGATCCCGCCTCTCAACCGTCAATCTACTGTTGTTCAGATTCCTGAGATTCTCGAGCTCTATCATATCTACATTTAAAACTGTGTATGGAGTCAGCCTCCACCACATCACTTCCAAGTGCACTCCATTTACTGAGTGTGAGTGTGAGTGTGAGTGTGTGTGTGTGTGCGTGTGTGTGTGTGTGTGTGTGTGTGTGTCTGTGTGTGTGTGTGTGTGTGTAGTTTATAATACTGTAAGTCACTGCTTAAAGCCAAAATGAGAAACACAAAATAGCTTCTGAAGAAGGAGCACCTTTGTACTGCACTAACAACCATCAGAGACGCTTCCTTTCGTTGACGACCGTGTTACCAGTTTCAGGTCAAAGCAGAGAAATTCAAGTTATCTGTCGGGAAATATCAAAACACCGATGCTATAAGAATGAAGCATATTACAACATATTCATAAGCCTTTACAAAAACAAACAGGAGATTGCGAGTGAGTGAGAGGTCTCCGTCTTGCCAGCCACAGGAGATCTCTCCCAACACCTGCGGCATCCCGACCTTCCTGAAATAAATGCAATGCGAGTGAGAACTGTTTTCGCTGCTGGCTGACAGGTTGAGTGCAACGAGACGTTGCAATCTGAAGGGCAGCTTTCCCCGAGGATTCGTCAGCGTAGTCGAGTAACTTGACAGTCTGTGTGTTGATGGGAACCAGATGTCAGCATCGGCAATGAATGTTTAATGGGTGATAATCATTCAGAATGCTTCGAGAGGGATGGGATGGATGATTTACTGCGTCCGTCAGGGAAGGGAAGAGATAGGTAAGAAGCAGGTCTTTGAAGGGGAAGAGATGAAGCACTACCTTTATGCCTAGATACAGGAATAATGGCTATCTGGAGTTTCTGAGTGGGAAAGGTGGTCATTGAATATCTTACGAGGGACGTGGAAAAGAATATATATAGCCTTGTCTGGGTGCCTGTAATTAGTGAAAATGAGGTTTATCCGGATGCTTAGAACAAGGAAATATATGATGACGGTCTGGCTGCTCAGAATACAAAACTGTGTGTCTAGGATTGAGAGAATCCTAGATTTTCTCAAGTGTCTTTGATGCCTCGGTGTTCAACACAATGTTTGAACTGTTTCAAGTATCGATGAAAGATATGTTGACGTATCTCAGTAGTTGGGGAAAAGAAAGAAAGGACATCCTGAAATACTTGATGAAACTGCACTTCTGAAGGAACTCGGGATCCAGAGGTCTTCTGGCGAAGGAAGCTAAAAATTACACATTTAGTGAAGTCAAAGATGGAAAATGGAATTGCCCCAAAACAATCATGTTCCAAAGACGAGAATTCTTGAAACTAGGTATTCTGACGTACTGGTCCAAAATCCAAATGACTAGAAATGCGAGAGAATTGTTGGATGTAGGGATGAAAATATCATGGAATGTAACTTGCAAACTGGAAGTAGGAAAAATGCTCTCGTGGAGATATATATATATAATAGCGTTGAAACGCGTAAGCCTGGAAATGTGAGCTTCTGGAAATGCGAGCTTTGGGATATGTGAAAGTCTGAAAACGTGGGAATCTGTAATCATGGGTGTAAAGAGTCTGAAAGGCCTGGTATGAACGTGGTTCCTTCAGGCTTTGAGCGTTCGAAATGCGCTCGCTCTCTCTCTCTCTCTGAGACATCAGTTTCTCTCTTCACCTTCAGGGCTCCTCAGTACACGTCTAAGCCTCTTCCTTCCTGCTCGCCTCGACTCAATACTTCCGTATAAATACATTTACTACTACTACCCCCTTTTATCCTATTCTCTTATGCATTTCTTCCATTCTTTTCCCCCTCTTTCCCCACCAATTTCCCTTTTACCCAACTATTTCATACGTTTCTCTTACACTTTTCCCCATCTTTTCATCTTTTTTTCGTGCCTTTCTCCCCTTCTACATAATAACTACTACATAATAATAAATTTCTCCCTCTTCTACACAATAACTTTTGAGTAAGTAAAAACAACCGAAGTATTATTGGCCCCATACGAGGCAGGTCCAACCAAATATTTCCAACCAAATTCTTTCGTATCTGAGACCAAATGGAGAATAAGCAATTCCCATTATGTTTCATATAATGGAGGCCGGCCTCCATTCATATGGAATGGAGACCAAAACTGATAGTGTGTGTTAGGCCTAGGGTGGTTAGGTTAGGGTTTTATTAGTAACATAAATATATGACCTTTTCCGAGTGGTTTATTTTCTGGTGGTCCTTCATGTTATGTTTGTACTTTCCATCACATCGTTGCTATAAGTACTGGGATTATAGGAGGATGAGCTGGTGTGTCAGAGATAAATATATGTAGTAGATATGATTGAGAAATGGAAGGTTGGGAGAGAGTGCAATAGATATCGAAGGATTAGAAAGGCGGGATCCAAGAGCTAACAGCTCGATTCTGCAGGCAAGAATATTAAATGGACATGCACGATGCGTGCGTAAACACGCACGCATAACTCTCACACACACACACACACACACACACACACACACACACACACACACACACACACACACACACACACACACACACACACACACACACACACACACACACACACACACACACACACACACACACTGTGCTGGTGGAGGCTGTCACAACAATCAAGATTCTCTTCCAAAGTTTCATGCAAGGAAATTTAAAAACATTTTGTTAAGGCCTTCCAAACACAGATAATTATTTCCGCATTTCCAAACTCTCGCTCCCCAGGCGAAATATCGCTGATATTTTCTCAGCGTTTTGCAGAATTACAAGAAATACCATTTGGTTTGCGGTTTTTCACGAAGTACTTAACCTTAAGAGAGAAGGCAAAAGGACTTGGATAAATTTCAGAGCAGGCTTAAAATTGTCTTCTGGAATTCATCCCAGAAATATGCAAGTTTATCCATATGAGAGCAGGAATGATTAGGACTGAGGAGCAGCTTTATATGAAAAGGGGCATGGGAGGGAAGGGGAAAATTTCCTGCCTCAAGGAAGGAGAAAGACCTCGGGAACACACAACTCCAAACTTGGCCCCGAGGGAGAAGGCAGACAGACATTAGCAGACTATAATGTCTGCAGCTAAATGCAAAAACAAACTGCAGATTTCACAATTGCCTTCAGGAGCCCAGATAAGGAAGAACTCAAAATACTTTTAGAGCCCCTGTGAGATTTCCCCTCAAACATGCCTTCCCAGCATTAAATACCCCATTTGGAAAGTGAAAATAAAACTAGGAAACGTAGTGATTCTGTAAAAGGATCAAATCATTAAACTTCACCACACTGGAGGATTGGAGGTGTAAGGAGGGACATGTGTGCTGCATACATGATATTAAGGAGAAATGAAAATTAGAGTCAAACAACAATGTTTAAAATATGAAACAGTGGAACGAAGGGACATTGATATAAATTGAAGACATGAAAAAGGGATAAAAAAATAAGATATTTTTAAAGTATAAAAATTATAGTGAAAAGAAAGAGGTCAACAAACTTCAAAAAGGATTTTTTTTTTAAGTTACAAGTAGGAAGAGGTTCAATGTAATTACCAATCGATAGCTTGAAAAGTAGGACAGAGCTGAAGCTCGACCTAGGTGAAAAACATCAGGGGAAAAGGAGGAGGATACAGAGGCATTGCATTCAATTGTAAAATACACAAACCTTTACATCCTCGAGTTTGGAATTACATAGAGGTAAGTACACACACACACACACACACACACACACACACACACACACACACACACACACACACACACACACACACAAGCACTGCAGAACGAGCCCCAGGTTGCAGGGAGATGGGCGGGACACCAGTACCAGTAAATCAAGTAAGGTGTTGCACAGGGTCACCCCCCCTTAACCTACCTCCCCTCACCCCCACAGACCCCCCCACAGACCCCCACAGACCCCCCCACAGACACCCCACAGACCCCCACAGACCCCCACAGACCCTGTGGTGAAGCTGTGGGCGGTGAACACACACACACACACACCCATCTATTGGCAAAGTTAGAGAGGCATCGTTATGGGGTTTACCGGTCTGGTGTGTTCAACAATCAGCTGAAACGACGTTGTAAAATCCCATCCCACACACGCGACTTGCGTCCGTTTATCGAGGAATCTTTTGGGGGATGGTCGGTTCTTCGTACAGTCGTTTCGTGTGACACGAGAGTGACTTTTCGTAACTCCATCGCAAGCGATGTTTCTTGTGTGTGTCTTTCTTGCGGATGATGCGTTTCCTCTCTTGGTTTGGCTTCGCTTACGACCGTTTTGAGTGTGATATCGACGTTTGGGACTCATTTGCCCTGTTCGGGATGAGTTACAAGCACATTCGCGCTCGTGTTATGAGGTTTTAACAAAGTTTATAGAAAACGTTTTACTTTTTTTTTGAGGGGGGTATAGGTTTTTTTTTTCACACCTAAACGACTTCGCCGCGAGGAATATGGGCGCTTAGCAACCATTTATGCTGGTAACCATAAACCTTGCAACGTGCAGACTTGACGTGCAGACTTGACGTGCAGACTTGACGTGCAGACTTGAAAACCTGAGTGTTTTTCAAGCTCGAGCTGACAATGTTGTGATTACTGACGTCAACATTTAGGTCCTTATTTACAACATCATTTAGTGACATTTACAACATGATGATAGAGGTATAAAATACTGATAGAGTGGAAAAAGATTAAATGTTCACAAAGAATACCAGTAAAGCAATAGGAGATAAATGAAAGGTTGAGATTCTGATGAGTTATAGAGATGTTAGAAAGTTTTCTTTCAGCACAAGAATAATGGTAAAATACCAGTCACAAGATATAGTAGTAGAGCTAAAGGAGCGGGCTGTAGAAGCAAACTCCTTTCACCATTTTAACAACAGGTATGAGAGGGAAATTGCATCAGGAATCATTGTATTATCCAATCGGCAACTAGAAATACGTGTCCAAGAGCTAAGCTCGACCATGTAAGAATATATATATATATATATATATATATATATATATATATATATATATATATATATATATATATATATATATATATATATATATATATATATATATTAGTATATTTTGGTAGCAGTCTTTCCTGTAGATATGACATATATTATTAAATATGACCGAAAAAGTAAGATTAATAATTCTAGAATTATTAATCTTACTTTTTCGGTCATATTTAATAATATATATATATATATATATATATATATATATATATATATATATATATATATATATATATATATATATATATATATATATATATATATATATATATATATATATATATAAAGAAAAGCTCCACCCACACTTCTCTGCCTCTCCCTAGTGGATTGCGCCAGAAACAATTGCGTAAAACGAAAAACAAAATCTTGTTTGTTTTCTGCGCTGATCCTCTTTCTCCCGTGTTCTCTCACTTTACAGGGATAAAATATTCCGTGAAGAGGCAACCCAGCCGGCTTGTACTCGAGCATTTCTCCAAAAACTCCATGAGTGAATACAAAATATGGGTAATACTAGAACTTAGAATTGCAAATTGCATTATTGTACTATCAGCTGATTTGGTGTATATTAGCGTCGTCGTCGTTCCCACCACACTTCATTGAGGAGCGCCCAGTGGATTGGTATGATACACGTATCATGCTTCACGCTGGAGAGGATCCACTTATATCCGCGATTCACTTACGATCCGCGGAACGCCAGGCGAGTGTCTTACCACTACACCACGGAGACTGTAAACATAAATGCTGTTGGCAATAATGTTTACAGTCTCCGTGGTGTAGTGGTAAGACACTCGCCTGGCGTTCCGCGAGCGCTATGTCATGGGTTCGTATCCTGGCCGGGGAGGATTTACTGGACGCAATTCCTTAACTGTAGCCTCTGTTTAACGCAACAGTAAAATGTGTACTTGGATGAAAAAACGATTCTTCGCGGCGGGGATCGTATTCCAGGGACCTGCCCGAAACGCTACGCGTACTAGTGGCTGTACAAGAATGTAACAACTCTTGTATATATCTCAAAAAAAAAAAAAAAAAAAAAAAAAAAAAAATATGATGTTTCAGGAAAAGCTGATTACCCAAGCGACAACTGATCAAGCCACAGGCACACGTCTCCACCCACCAAAGTCTCGCATTCCAGTTTCAAACACCATCACCTCTCTCACACACAACCACACACCGAAGGGAAACTCTCTCCATATATAAATATATATGTATATATATATATATATATATATATATATATATATATATATATATATATATATATATATATATATATATATGTGACGACTGGAGAAAAAGATCTGGGGAGTTTACACAACACCGAACCAAACTCCAGAGGCTCGTATATAAATGGGATAACGACAGCCACTCGTAAACTCGGGCACTGGTGCAAGCAATACGTCTTTCTCTCTGTTAAAGCTCGTCTGTTGTCTTTCATTACCTGCTGTTCTCTCTATATCCGCCGTCTCCTCGTCATCGTCAGCCATACCTTCTCCCTTCTCGCTCTTAATACTTAAGAGTATTAATAATCCTAATATTGTACTTATTATTAAGTACAACATTCCACTTGTCATTTGTACTCGTTCACGTGCTCGTCCTTCACTCGCTTGCCTTTTCATCCGTTAGCGCGTTGCTCGTTATCTATTTGATAGCCAACTCCTCCTTAGCTATTCACTAGGAAATCATTCACTCATTCTCAGACATAACATGACACTCGCTCGCTCTTCACTTGCTTATATCAAACTTGCTCGAAGTGCACTCGTTGTCGCTTCACTCGCTCGCTGTTTCCGACGTCCCCACGACACAAACTCAACGACAGAAGGAAATAAACCCAGAAAAACGCTTATGTGGTCGTTTTCCTATTTTCCTTCGCATTTAGTGTAGTCAGGTTCTGAGTGCTTATAGTCATCACAAAGGTGGACTTCTTCAAGAACCAACTAGATAAGTTCTTGCAAGATGTGACAGATCAGCCGGGCTGTAGTGGATATGTGGGTCATACGGACAGTTGCAAGCAGCAGCCTGTTGGACCAAGTTATCACGAGTCGAACCTGGCCCCAGGTCGGACTCGGGGAGTAGAAGAACTCCCAAGACCTTCTCCAGGTAAGATCCAGGTAAGACCTCCCTGCCCCCCCCCCCCCTCTGGGGATCTCATAACCATACACCTATGTCACACCTTTAACACAGTCATAATTCACTCTTCTTAAGGGAGATGCAACCCTCCCTCAGTCAGTCTCTCTCTCTCCTCTCTCTCTCTCTCTCTCTCTCTCTCTCTCTCTCTCTCTCTCTCTCTCTCTCTCTCTCTCTCTCTCTCTCTCTCTCTCTCTCTCTCTCTCTCTCTCTCTCTCTCTCTCTCTCTCTCTCTCTCTCTCTCTCTCTCTCTCTCTCTCTCTCTCTCTCTCTCTCTCTCTCTCTCTCTCTCTCTCTCTCTCTCTCTCTCTCTCTCTCTCTCTCTCTCTCTCTCTCTCTCTCTCTCTCTCTCTCTCTCTCTCTCTCTCTCTCTCTCTCTCTCTCTCTCTCTCTCTCTCTCTCTCTCTCTCTCTCTCTCTCTCTCTCTCTCTCTCTCTCTCTCTCTCTCTCTCTCTCTCTCTCTCTCTCTCTCTCTCTCTCTCTCTCTCTCTCTCTCTCTCTCTCTCTCTCTCTCTCTCTCTCTCTCTCTCTCTCTCTTCTCTCTCTTCTCTCTCTCTCTCTCTCTCTCTTCCTTTACATATTTACTTTCCTATTTTGAGGTTGATATGGGGGGGGGGGGGCTACCAAGCAGTGCTTGGGTCTCTTCCCTCCTTCCCAACTCTCCCCAATTCCAATCTCCCCGCCTCTCTCTAGCCTTCTCTCCTATCCTCAACCCCCCATGCACTCTTTCCCTCTTACTCAATATCGCCAACTCTTTATACCTCCCCCTCCCCTTCGCTCCCCCCCCCCCCCAACCTTTCTCTCCCCTTCTACCGTCTTGTGACCCTTTTCTATCTGTCTCTGTGTCGCTGTCTTTCTCTGTCTCTCTGTATGTTGTTCAGTTTGTCTTCCAGTCTCTGTCTCCTGGTCGACCCGGTCTCTTGCAGGCCCACCTATGTCTCTCTTCATGTCTGTCTCTTTGTCTGTCTCTTTGTCTGTCTCTTTGTCTGTCTTTTTTTTTTTTTTTCAAAGACACACTCGCTCGCTTATAACAATAATATAATAGTCTTCCAGTGGCGTGGACATGGTTCGACTCCCCCCCCCCCGTGGAGGGGGGGAGTGCTTTGCGATGCGAAATATTAAAAACAAAATTACCCATTTGCTTTGGCATATATGCAGGGCTGTAGAAAAAAAAATGTAATCATGCAGAATTGTTTGTTTTATGTTAATATGGCCAAAATATGAATAACAGAATGTGTGCTAATTTTTACGAAGTCGGCCAATAATGTTTACATTACTCTAACAAATTAAATTTATTTTAATATTTTTGTTTTAAAACATTTAGCTACGTACAGCTGGCGGTCAGTGCCAACAAAAAAAAAATTGTGGGGGTCAGAATATGAACTCTAACACGCCGTTCTCTCTTGAATTATGGCGACCCTAAGGAGCCTATGTCCGTCCCGTATCCCTAGAGACCTACAAGGTTGGATAAAACTAACCCCCCAAGTACACATAGAAATCACAATGGCGTGATGCATCAAATGAACAAATCCACACGGGCCGTGACGAGGATTCGAAACTACGTCTGAGAGCATCTAACCCCCCCCCCCCCAAAGCATCCGGCCATCAACTATGGACAGCTAGACACAGAGAATCAATCACTCACTCCCTCTCATATATAGAGAATTGCTGGATGATATATCTGGATTAAAAATGTATAGTCCTCAAAGTTATTTGTTAATATAATACTGAAATATTTTATGATATTCCTCCCTTTACCAGAGGGCCATTATGCTAATTTATGCCTTAATTGGTGCGTTAAAATTTGACCACTTATATCCATTATCTGTTTTGAATATATATCCCAGTTTTTTTATCCATATTTTTTTTCTATATCCTTCCAGCTTTATCGTTATTCTTGAATCCATATCCCATATAGCTTTGTCTTTATTCCTGAATCCTTATCTTCCTATGTGTATGTTATTACTATCTTTACACGCTCTTCGTTTTCCCCTCAATTCTGAATCCATATCCCTCTGTATATATCCTTATTCATATGTGTCTGTGTCTCATTATTTTTATCCTTATTCCAGTGTCTATATTCCTGTATGAATATACATGTAGTCTTTATCCTTCTTTAAGTATCCATATGCCTCTCATATTAACCTTATTCTTGTATCTATATCTTTATTCTATATCCATATCCTAACTATTTCCAATTTCTTAGAGCCTAATTAAGTCCGCTATCATTATTCCTGAATCATGTCTCAGTCGTTATCCTTTTTTCATTATTTTTTATATGCTGGGGGTAAAGGAATTATTGATGTATGCTAACGTCAATATGATTATGATAATTAAATTAAAATTAGTTATATATAGAATGTATTTTATAATTTTAATAATTTTTGTTAAAGCTCCTTCGTTGCTGTTCGTTCGAGAGAACCAGTTATTAATATTTTAATGATAGAGATATCTATAATATATGTACTGTCAGTGATTGTCAGTGTGATATGTAGTTTAGGCTGACATATTAAACGCGTTGGCGAGATGGGCCCGGAATATATCACATCTGCTATCTATACAGATGTGATATATTATGTGATATATATCACGTAACGCACTGTTATCTTACATCTTGCTTACTCGATATCAGAGAAGCGGCCAGGAACGAAGGCGCTCAATAAAAGAATAAAAAAAATTGTTTCCAAACAGTTACAAACTGAAGTTATCTAAGGGATTTTATTTCCATGTTCTGATTTATAATAACACATTAATGTCTCGGAATGTCGTTAACAAACCCATTAAGGAAAAACACGTAAAATCTACGGATTTTTTTGTTTTTTTACTCATTTACCCATCCGAAAGTAATCAATAACATATTAAATTAACAATAATAAAAAATATGAGTACAAGACAAAAAATATTAAAGGTTTTTGTCTGTTTTGTTTCTTTATTTGATGCGAAGTCAATTCTAGTTCGTAAAAAGTTTGAGGTGGAATGTTCCAGGAGAAAGTCTGAGAACTTTTAATGGTTTGGTGGATCAACTTTCAATTTATTGTGATATGAACTGAATGGAAAACAGGTAAAGTTTAATGTTTGCGTCTGTTACCATTGGCCCTGGGTAATGTGTGTGTGCGCGCGCGTGCGCAGCTCTTGGATACCATCTTTCTAACTGTCGAGTGTCTAATGTAATGACTCCCAACTTCTTTTCCTCCATCATTATCTGTGTGGGTGTGTGTCTGCGTGCGTTTAGCGTGCACTGTATTGCGAAAACGCAGCCGAAGCTGGAGAGTTCTGGTGTAAAAAGACGCTGCCAGATCTAACTTAATCGACGACGGCCAGTCTCTCTCATGAAATTTAGTTGAAATTGATCTTAACCTTCGAATCTCTCAGGAAACATATTTACAAAAAGAGGAGCTCTCAAGATGTGAACACCGCTATATCCTACCATATAAAACCCCTAAATATTTATTAGACCAGAATATGAATATATAGAATGATTCCTCAACTTTTACACCTCTAAATGATCTTTTTTTATATTCCAATTCCAATGGAACTTCCGTGTCAACCTTCATTCGATCATAAGTAGGCAGAAGACATTCCAAGGTAATGAGATAAATACCTGGGGCACTTCAAGTCACCTGTGGGAAGCTGAACTCGTCTTAAGAGCATCATTCAGGTCACGTAACACTGTTTGCCCCATACTTTGGCAGGCGGTGACTTGTCCTAAGTACGGATTAAGACCACTTGGGGGACGGATTTACGCTCACCAAAGTGGTTATTTGGTACACATTAAGCCCCGCCGTTGGGTAAGACGTCCTTAGAGCGGATATTAAGCCCTGCTGCGCGATACGGAGGCAGGCGCGGCCCCAATTGGACATTAGGGGCGCACTCTCGTGTCAAGGTAATGACCGCCAGACACAGATCACGCCCCAGGGAGGACGTCCGGGAAGCGCAAGACAGTTCCTGTCTAAATGCTTGATGAGAGGCGGCGTAAACTCTTAGTATTAGGAGAAGAGCGGGACGCTGAGGCGTAATCAAGAGTGTGTGACGGCCGTAGCTAAAGATTAAAAAATGTGGCTCTTATATTGACTTAATGTTAGTTTTAATAGTTATAAAAACATGTGGATCGGAGCTGAATATCCAGAGATGTCTAGAAATCGATGTGCTTTAGGACATTATCCAAGGATTTTTATTTGACCAAATATTCAGACATGATGTTCGACTAAAAATCCATGCTTCAAGCACACATCAAGAGCTCTATAGTCCTTTAATGATATGATGATCCAGAGTTAAACAATAAACAAAAAAATATTAACAAGTTTATTTCAATAAATTTGTTGTTGATTGGAAGCATAACTATAATGTATATAAGTGTTTTTTTATAAAATATTAACTAATAACGAAATATAACCCAATTTTTGTTTCTGGGTTGTAAGTGTTGTTTTGTGTCTGCTTATTCTTTCATAGTATAGAAAATGGGTATTACTCCTTTCAAACTATTCTCTGACCTTTCCTTACGACAGATTAGGGAAGACGTCTTGGTGGATCTTGAAGGCTGCTGACTCCTTATCTAGAGCTGCGACACATTGTTTCACAAGAGGGCTGCCTTCAGATATCTTAAAGACGTCTTCCTTTGACCTGTCGAAGGTCAGAGTTTGTGAGGGAATAATTGCTATATTCTAAACTTGGAGGCCTAAACAATCGGAAAATAACGCTACCCTGTCAACAAATTATGGTTTGTTGCTAAAACCTGGTTTTTAATGCAAATATAACTGGCCATAAATGTTTGTCAATTCACAATTTAACGTTTACGTGAAAGAGTCAAAATCTGCTCCTCGAGGGCGTTCCGAACTCTTTGATATCACAGTTAAAAGAGGAGAATAATTAATTTACATTATAGGTGTAAAGTTAAATTAGAAACAAAAGTCCCAGGAGTAAAAATCATGAAATCCATTTAATGGAGTGAGATGTTATTTAACATTTACCCGTGGCGGGGTGAGGTTCTAAAAAACATGATAGGACAAAAGCCATTCAACCCGGAACTCTACTGAATTCACTGGGTGGGGTTTTGGAGGCTTTAGCTGGTGCCACAACCAGGGTTTTAAGAAGGGTGTAGGCAGGCCATTTGTAAAATAGCTTTTGAATCGCTTTTGAACTTTCGTGGTAATGTTTATTACAGTCAGCGTCTGGGAATTGCTAGAACGCTTGTTCGAATCACTTAATTGCCTAAAATCATTTTCTCAGTAACTAATAATAATAGTTCATCTGCCCGAAACGCTTTGCGAAATAGTGGCTTTAGGCATTGTATGTACTAGCTCCATTGAAAAATCGATCAATTTATGTAAAACCTCTTGTATGTATGTACCTTACCTGAATAAACATTTTATTTTTTTTATTTTTTTAGTAATAAAATAATTAATAATTGGAATTATTATTTTTTATATAATACGTTTTGTTGAACATCACGTGACCTAGACACTCGAGTTGTTGCCATCTCGAGACTGACTTGCGTTGTTGCAAAACAAAGTTGCACGTCTTTTTTTGCCATTAATAGCAAAACGAGGCAACTTGAAACTTAAAATTAACGCCATTTTTGCATTATAAACCATTTGTTTTACAAGATGTTCCCCCCTGTTTTGAAGCGTCTCTATATATATATTTTCTCTGTTTGCTCGCCTTTGCTTTGCTTTGTTCCATAAGAAATGTTGCATAATTTTTGTTTTGTTTTGAAGGGAACGAGTGTAGAAATTGCTGTGTGTGTGCAAAGAGAACACCTACATGGTTTTCACACTGTCATGGCGATTCTTGTATGCTGGTTTCTTCTTGGGGAAGTTGAGAGAGAGCGAGCGTGCGTACGTGTGTAACACAATAAGGTGTTTGGTTTAGTTTTATTTAATACATACATAGAGATACATGAGTCAGAAACAAGGATTTGAGAGGCGCCAGGTTGTCGGCCTGAGTCTCTCACCTCTAAGCGTTAATGACCTCAAGTTGACCTGATGTCAGCTCACGCGAATTTCACCTTGCTTCCGCTAATCGGATAATTGTAGCCTGGTAGCCTTCAAACATGCCGACGTTTAAGGAGGGGCTTGGTAGAGTGCCTGAGGCTATCTACTTGTGGGCGAAGTTAGCTACTAGGTTCCCCAATATATACTCGGAGAGCTATCGATTCGGAAGCATTAAGGGAATAGGAGCCAGCAAAGCAGAGGAGAAGACGGCCTAGCCAGGGAGGCTGTCAGCTGGCAGGGCGGGACAGTCTCTGTCAACTACAGACCCCCCGCCCCTCTCAATCCAGCTATAGGCAGACACTTGGTGAGTTGAACATTAAGGTGACTTGGTCGTGTTTACAAATGTTGTGTGAGGACCAGGGGCAGTCAAGTTATAGGGTTCTCGAATTCTTGGATGATGACTCACTTTGCACTTTATATCTTGAACATTAAGTTGAATGGTTTAAATTATGATACTTATCATGAAAAATATAATTGATGAATTTATTATTTAAATGGTCTTTAACTTTGTTCCCTAGAGTTTTTGACTTGAGGTGAGAAAGCCTCTGCGGTTACTGGGTACAGGATACAGATGGAACATACTAATAATGACCTCGTGTTAACATCTTTGAGAATATTATGATACAGACAAGTTCCATTCCTTGTCTTGTATGTAAAGGTCTAGAATGGATGGTGGCAGCATTTCTACTTCTACTATCTACTCTTCTACTTCTACTATCTACTTTTCTACTTCTACCTATCTACTCCTATCCCTCCTCCTCTCTCCGAACTCTCCCTTTCAACTAATGACCCTCCTCGCTCCTCCCGCCTCTCTACCTCTCTCCCCCCACATCCTCACTAATTACTTCATTATTCATCTCTTTCCTTTCGTTTCTCCTATACGTTTGTGGCAGTGAACTGTATTCTAGAGTTCTCTCTAGAGTTTCGGGTAGCTGATCAAGTTACGGCGCCTTGTAGTACCCGTACCTAGATAGTCAAATACCTAGGTTACAAGGTGTTGAACGAGAGAGGTTGCCTTAGGAACTCTGGGAGGTGCTCTAGAATAGTTAGCTAACTGAGGACGGGATAACGGACTAGAGAGAGCTGTTTCCCCCGGCCTCGTTAGTTAACTGGGGGGTGGAATAATGGACAAGAGAGAGCTATTTCCCCCCCCCCCCCCATCCCCCGTTACACGTGCGTGCGTGTTGGGTATTTCGCAAGGAGCAGGCCTTCCGAGACATTCTTTATTATGTCTATTACGTTTTAAGTTTGTTTCTAATAATATGTCTGACTCTAGCCCATATTTTATTAATGAGTTTGGGCTAATTTGTGTTAGAATTATAATAATAGTGGGATTACCTTTACAAATGTTTTTGAATATAAGCTATTGAACATCCTGTCCTCTTAAAAAGAACGTCGCTTTTGGCCGTTTGTCCGTATGGCCGAATTTGGACGTAATTTGAAAATGAAAAAAAAAATAAAATAAATTTGGGATTTCTTTTTTCAACAACAGTAAGTTAAGGGTCCTCTGATAGGTTAGGTGGGCAGGAAATTCTCATAAAGTTTCAAAACGTTATGAAAAACGTGAATTTAAAGTGTCCTTTTATAACCTCTGCGCGTACGCCGGCCGACTCAAATAGAAAACGGAACAGAACGTCACTTTTGTGAGTCGATTTCATTTCAAATTACGTCCAAATTTAGCCATATCGCGCATACCAGCCAAAAGTGACGTTCTTTTTAAGAGGACGGGTTGATTGAACATATGGTACGTTTTTTCTTTTTCTTAGGTATAACTATTGGTATAACTAGCAAATTAATCCCGTAGCTTCAGCCAGTGAGTGTGTGTATATTAACTGATATTAACGATGTATTATGCACTAGACACCAGCCAGTCATTGTTACATAGCCAGTCATTGTTACATAGCCAGTCATTGTTACATAGCCAGTCATTGTTACATAGCCAGTCATTGTTACATGGGACTGCTTTCATAGTCACTTTACTGCAATGTTATATTGGGGTCTTGTAGCACAGTTGGCTTCCTTCTCGATTCACAATCGGGAAGACCGGAAATGGTTAGGCACGTTTCCTTTCAGCTAAAGCCTGTGTTCACCTAGCAGTAAATAGGTACCTGGGAGAAAACCAGTTGTTTTGGGGTTACATCCTCGTGATCTATCTTCATGAATCCATGTATCCATCTATCAATCTGTGTATCCATCTATACATTCATCTACTGTCTGTCTCTATCTCATTATCTCTCTACCTATGTCTCGCTCTCCCTGCCTCCGTGTCTATAAGAAAATGTAAAACAACTTTGTTTTAAAATTCAATAGTTTAACAAGTACGTTGTAGCTTTGGGATGTTGGTGGCACGGGTCAGGAGGTTTAGAGGCAGTATTGAAAGTGTGTGTTTATGGTAGTACGGCTGAATTTTGAATATCAGAATATTGATTTTTACTTTCCCGAAATCGATGAATAATGTTATAATAATATACAAGTAAATAGACAGGTTGGCATTTTCTTTAAATTTTGCAGTCAACCGTCTGCTTTGTATCTTTGTGAAGGCAAAGAGGCTTTGCCTTGGCAAACTTTTTGCTTTTGATTGGTGGGTCTGCGGGCATCCCGTCCTCTTAAAAATAAATGTCGCTTTTCGCGCTTATGCGCTCTATGGCCAAAAATGGACGTAATTTGAAATAAAATCGGCTCACGAAAATGATGTACTGACCCGTATTCTTTGTGAAAAAAAAAAATCCTAAATTTATTGTCATTTTTTTCCATTTTCAAATTACGTCTGTTATCGGCAATACGGGTAAACGGCCCAATTCAGACTTAATTTTTAATAGGGAATGTTGCGAGTGGTGGCAGTATTTAACTTTCACATTTTATTGGGCTACGGCCAATATGTATATATCAGAAATATTATGTTAATTGTTCAGCCATCAGTGAATAATACTGCATGTTATAAAACAAAAACTATTGATTTAAATTTCTGGTTTTTAAAATATTTTAAGAGTCGTCAGCTTTGCTATAAAAAATCGTCGTGAGGGGGGGGGGGGTTTGAATGTAACCCTGGCACACTGTTCTCTTTTAAATTATGGCAACCTCGTCCAACCTATGTTCACCCCATACCCCAGACCATTACCTCTGCCAATTTAGGTGAACGTAACCCAGAGCATATGGCCTCCAACTTTGAACAGAAAGGCATTCAGACATTCTGACTACATGTATAATATACAGGCTTCCTGTATTTGTTGACGTCCATTACATATGATAGGATGGATTTCATGAGAAAGGAAAAAAGCACTTATTTAATTGCCTTAGAGAGGCTGAAGCCGTATTTTAAACCATTACAAATTAATTGATGTCGTATTCAACTTCCTCAATATTATTTCCTTGAAGTGTATGTTGTATGACACATTCTATTGTAATAATGCTTTGTATTGTTCTGTGCTCTACAGAACACAGCAAAATTGCTCTCGTGTGCCTAAGAATTGTTAGGTATGCAGTTTAATATGTTGCTGGGTGTTCATTTGTTTGAATTTCATTTTACAGTATTTGTTTCACTGTTTTGCAATATTATTGTATTGCGTTTCTTAGCACTGTATTGCTTCAAACCGGAAATGAATTGCATGGCACTTTATATTGCACAAAAAGTGTTTATTTCGCTACATCATAATTAATATACATAGCTCGAACTTTCATAGCAATATGCCATACATATTTTTTTATTATTTATATATACTAGCTGGAAGGAACAATTAACTTTCGAGATGTTTTCCTCTACATTTCTCGGTGTATATATAGGGTGAGTTTACCTTAATCTTTGACTATGTTCAAGACTAAAGTATACCTGTTGGCCTGTAAATAAACTATTGTTAGGTTAGAACGTTGTTATGTTAGAACGTTGTTATGTTAGAACGCTGCTATGTTAGAACGTTGTTATGTTAGAACGTTGTTATGTTAGAACGTTGTTATGTTAGAACGCTGTTATGTTAGAACGCTGCTATGTTAGAACGTTGTTATGTTAGAACGTTGTTATGTTAGAACGTTGTTATGTTAGAACGCTGCTATGTTAGAACGTTGTTATGTTAGAACGCTGCTATGTTAGAACGTTGTTATGTTAGAACGTTGTTATGTTAGAACGTTGTTATGTTAGAACGTTGTTATGTTAGAACGCTGTTATGTTAGAACGTTGTTATGTTAGAACGTTGTTATGTTAGAACGTTGTTATGTTAGAACGTTGTTATGTTAGAACGTTGTTATGTTAGAACGCTGTTATGTTAGAACGTTGTTATGTTAGAACGTTGTTATGTTAGAACGTTGTTATGTTAGAACGCTGTTATGTTAGAACGTTGTTATGTTAGAACGTTGTTATGTTAGAACGTTGTTATGTTAGAACGCTGCTATGTTAGAACGTTGTTAGGTTAGAACGTTGTTATGTTAGAACGTTGTTATGTTAGAACGTTGTTATGTTAGAACGTTGTTATGTTAGAACGTTGTTATGTTAGAACAACCCATCTTCTTCTACTGGATGACCTGCATCCTGTTTGCAATAGACTCCAGACGTAGACAATCCGTACGTTTGGGGAAATTATAAACCACTTGGTATCGACGCTGGTAGCGACTAATGAGTATCGGCTCCGAAAAGTTAGGTGGGTTACCTTGAGATGATTCCGGGGCTTAGCGTCCCCGCGGCCCTGTCGTCGACCAGGCCTCCTCCCAGGTAGCCTAGAGTGTGTGAGAGGCCTTTTAGTTAAGCTAATCCGTTGTATTTTTTTGGAATGGGATAATTGAAAACCTTAATGACCCAACTGCAGTTGACAGGTTTTAAGCGCATTACCACGTGATGCATCTTGACGGGAAATACATCTTGACAGGGAATACATCTTGACAGGGAATACATCTTGACAGGGAATACATCTTGACAGGGAATACATCTTGACGGGAAATACATCTTGACAGGGAATACATCTTGACAGGGAATACATCTTGACAGGGAATACATCTTGACAGGTGGTGCACATCGGCAGAGGTTTGCCGGATTTCTCAACGTGTGACGAGATAAAATTCGGGTCGACGACGGCTGAACCACTTGGGCGGGGTAAACCAGGCTAATTGGTCCATTCCTTAGATACCGTAGTGGTCCGGTTGTTAAGATACAACTACGCTAGGAGCCGGTCGGCCGAGCGGACAGCACACTGGACTTGTGATCCTGTAGTCCTGGGTTCGATCCCAGGCGCCGGCGAGAAACAATGGGCAGAGTTTCTTTCACCCTATGCCCCTGTTACCTAGCAGTAAAATAGGTACCTGGGTGTTAGTCAGCTGTCACGGGCTGCTTCCTGGGGGTGGAGGCCTGGTCGAGGACCGGGCCGCGGGGACACTAAAAGCCCCGAAATCATCTCAAGATAACCTCAAGATAACGCTACCGCACGGCTTGTCAACGAGTGAACTGGACTGTTAAGAGGCGTGATCTAAGATGTAATTACCACTGGCTAATTAAACACTTTTGCTAGCTGTTCTGAATCATTATAGTTTTTTCTTGAGCAACTAATTAGATATCTCGAGAGATATAACAAGAGGCGCATATAACGAGATCCACAACAGAAAGGTATGTTTAGACATTTAGATGATCAGTAGACAGGGGTGTATTCAGGATGCTTTATGTAGCCTATGTCAGACCAATGCTAGATTATGCAGCCCTAGCACCCAGTCCAAATCTCAAAAAATCAAAACGAAGATCAAGAATAAAAAAGTGAGTTTTTGCAATATTTGCAATACAGACATAAGTGAATTGACCAACGAGGATAGTCTGAAATAACTTAACATTATAACTCTAAAAGTCAAAATAGAAAGACCATAATCAAGACATATAAAGTATCCATCAGATGAACTAGCCATCACATTAAAGTTGACCATGAATACATGTATACTGACCATGTATATGTATACAGTGATATATGTATTCTACACTCGTAGATGGACCATTGGGATGCATCAAAATACATCTTCAGTGCAAGATCAGTAAGAAACTTATATGAACCAAAAGAGAGAGAGAAAAAAAGGTAGAAACTAACTCCATCCAGAGTTTTGAAAGCAGATATGGCAGTAAACAACGAAGTGAACTGTGCAAACTTTGCCTTGGCAAGAAGCCTTCCGCCTTGTGCACCCAAGGTACACAGGAGGCGAGGAATCTCTCATAATTATTTAACGTTAACGTCTATATAACTATATATATATATATATATATATATATATATATATATATATATATATATATATATATATATATATATATATATATATATATATATATATATATATATATATATATATATTGACAGGTGATAACCTGTCACGCCCTGTCACGCCCTGGGGATGCGTGACAGGTGTAACACCATCCCACAAAGATACACAAATCACAATAACGTGATACATCAAATTAACAAATCAAGGGCCTTGATTAGGGTTCGAACCTATTTGCTGGATGTTCCCAGACGCGTTCTGGTCAACTGTACCACGGCATGGTGACACCATCACCATTATTTGTGACACCATCACCATTATATGTGACGTGATAGATCATCTGGCCTCTATCATCACACGGGACTCGAACACGTTGCATTATTAATGTTGATGAAATGGGCATGTAAATGTGTGTATAATGGCTTGATTGAAGATGATGATAATAGATCTCTGGGGTGATTTAGTAAGGGTAAATTACCACGCTGTAAATGGATAAACAAAAGAAATTGTCTATGTGTAGGGTTTAATATATGACTATTATGGCTCTTTTGGAAGCATTCACACGCTCTATGGGAGGGCGTAATTAACATTTGGGCAATTAACGCGCAAAGTAATTGCTTAACAAGCATAATTGGTGCTCTGTGGGATGTTTAACATGGGCAGTTATTGCGCTGAGGGATGGTTTAACAAGCGACAGTTATCAGCCTATTGGAACAATGTGGAATGGTTACAAAAATATTGAGAGCTCGGCTAGAGCAATACCACACGCATGAGAATAATAATTTTCCTTTACTTTTAAAATTCTATGCTAAGGAACCACTTCTCGGATTATTATCTGAAAACGAATTACTTTTAACTGCAATAGTTCCCAGCTGTATGTATGTGAGGGAATGTACATAGAAAAACTGTCTAAATTATTAAAGAAACTGTGTCCACATATTACACTTAGTGATATTAAAGTCAACAAACCCTCTGCAAACATTGGCTATGTTGACAGATTTTATGCCAGTTGGTCTACAGTCTTCCTGTTTGTTTATGTAAGTGCAGGCATGGTAGTGAGACAGCTGTAGGAGCGGTGGTCCACTACGGCTGGTCTTTTTTAACAGGTAATTTTTGTTTTGTTTTTGAAGAAAAAAGCTTGCGTCCAGCTTACGGTTGGGCAATATGTATATTTAGGTGTAAACGAAAGAATGTCTTTTTGCGTGTTGGTCTCTCTTGGGTTGTAGAACAGCCCCTTCCCCACCTCCCTCACTCTCCCTCTACCTCCCTCACTCTCCCTCTACCTCCCTCACTCTCCCTCTACCTCCCTCACTCTCCCTCTACCTCCCTCACTCTCCCTCTACCTCCCTCACTCTCCTTCTCCCTCCCTCCCACTCTCTCTCTCTCTCTTTCTTTCTCATTCCTCCCCCATATCTCGCTCTCGCTCGTTCTGTCCCTCCCCCATGGCGGGGATGAGGTTCAGGTATGTGCTGGGTTGGAAGAGAGGGAAGAAGGGAGGAGAGGGGCTGATCTTGGGGCAGAAAGTTGGAAAAAGGGGAAAAACAGGTAGAAAGGAAAACAGAGATAAGAAAGAGGGGGGGTGAGTGGAAGTGGGGGAGATTGACCCAGGAGCTGCTATGTATAACCCCCCTCATTCATATACATATATTCTCTGAAGTATTATAAAGAATATTACAATATAATACCACAATATACAAAAAGACTCAAACAATTACACGAATTTGAGACAAAGTGAAACAAAAACTACTACAATATAACCTTTAGTTTCATTTCGTTCCCCCTAATTCAACCTTCCTCCTTCGTGGCCTTATAATTCCCGGCTCAGTTACTCCTCTCGCCAAATTACAAGCAATATCATTACATTAATGCAGACCAACGACATGTGAGACCTCGTAAGAATACCTCGCTGGAGAGAGAGAGAGAGAGAGAGAGAGAGAGAGAGAGAGAGAGAGAGAGAGAGAGAGAGAGAGAGAGAGAGAGAGAGAGAGAGAGAGAGAGAGAGAGAGAGAGAGAGAGAGAGAGAGAGAGAGAGAGAAAAAGAGAGAGAGAGAGCCACCTTGTCACAGTAGTCTCCTATATTTTTTATAATTTGAGTGAATTTCGTACGTAATTATTGGTATTGAAATTTTGGGAGTTTGGTATTTTAATTTGAACAAAGTGTTACTTGAGCTGGCTGGTGTGTGTGTGTGTGTGTGTGTGTGTGTGTGTGTGTGTGTGTGTGTTGTATCTCAAGTTGTTCCTCCAGTGTTATCTGGACCACATCAAAGTCTCTCAATGAAATCATTCCTCGACCATTGGGGCGTTTTCAGTAACATAATATTATTATTATTATTACACAGAGAGTAATCACATCATCGTGATGCATCCACGAGAAAATCGCACTAAGAGCCGTGATGAGGGTTCGAACCTATGTGCTGGGTGTTTCCAATCACACGTTCTAGACAACCAGGCCACGATACGGTCAAAAGTATTGCCACCTGGGATACCACTTCACCCTCTGGGACACCTGAGGCTTCCACTGAAGCCGAAACAGTGTCACACAATCCACACCCCCCCCCCCCCCTCATGCACTCTCGTTCCCTATTGTTTGAAACTCTGGTTGGGCTTCAGTGGAAGCCTCAGGTACCCTAGAGGGTGCAGTAGTATCCCAGGTGTCAATCCTATATTTTCTTTGCTGGAAGTGTCATAGAAATCAAGCAGATGCTCTTAAGAGTATCAAAGCCTACAAATAACTAATGCTCCCCACTACAAGATGCCTCCCAATACAAGGTCCCCCTCCCCCCCCCTCCCAAAATGTCACTTACCAACAATTGCATTGTTTTAAATTCCCCCTCTCAATCGGGCATCGTTAATTATCATTTCTTTTTCATTTCTCGTTAACATCGTTTTTTCCCATATTTCCCGTGTGTTTCTCTCTCGGTTCTGTGAGCATCTTGCTGGCAGCATCTTTTGATCTGCTCTTGACAAACAGCGGACTGCTTTTAGTGTCCTTTGATCTCTCTCTCTCTCTCTCTCTCTCTCTCTCTCTCTCTCTCTCTCTCTCTCTCTCTCTCTCTCTCTCTCTCTCTCTCTCTCTCTCTCTCTCTCTCTCTCTCTCTCTCTCTCTCTCTCTCTCTCTCTCTCTGAGTCTTCGGTCGAGGAGGACGACCTTCAAGCAAAATTATACAACAAAAAAAATTAAATTAATGAGTACATTGAGGAGTTTTTTTTATATATAATTCTCTTTATTAATGCAGGTTTGTTTTCTTTGCCGACATACCAGGCAAAAAATGTCCTTTGGTAAAGGGATTGTGTATAGATATATATTTCCATTTTCTAGTGAAAACAATTTTTTTTTATTAGCTGTTGTGATAATTTAGCAACTGGAAGACTGTTTTTAATGATAAATGGGACGAACGTAACACTGCCTGCAAACAACGTAACACTGCCTACAAACAACGTAACACTGCTTGCAAACAACGTAGCACTGCCTGCAAACAACGTAACACTGCCTGCAAACAACGTAGCACTGCCTGCAAACAACGTAACACTGCTTGCAAACAACGTAACACTGCCTACAAACAACGTAACACTGCTTGCAAACAACGTAACACTGCCTACAAATAACGTAACACTGCTTGCAAACAACGTAGCACTGCCTGCAAACAACGTAACACTGCTTGCAAACAACGTAGCACTGCCTACAAATAACGTAACACTGCCTACAAACAACGTAACACTGCCTGCAAACAACGTAGCACTGCCTGCAAACAACGTAACACTGCTTGCAAACAACGTAACACTGCTTGCAAACAACGTAACACTGCATGCAAATAACGTAACACTGCCTACAAACAACGTAACACTGCCTGCAAACAACGTAGCACTGCCTACAAACAACGTAGCACTGCCTGCAAACAACGTAGCACTGCCTGCAAACAACGTAGCACTGCCTGCAAACAACGTAGCACTGCCTACAAACAACGTAGCACTGCCTGCAAACAACGTAACACTGCCTGCAAACAACGAAATGTTAGGCTCCACTTTGATGCCGGTTCATATTTTCGTCTCATTAACGGATCTAATTGCAAGCGATACGATGAACGAAGAACACTTAAAAGCCATTAATTAAATTTCACGCTTTGATCATCAATAATTTTTTTGTCTTTCCTTATGCAAATGGCAGCAAGAGAGCGGCTGCTGAGGCGTCCGAGTTGCCACAGTTGCCGCTCTTAAGCTTCGAATGCAATGAAAACCTGAGCCTTGCATGGCAAACGAGATCGCAGAGAGAGAGAGAGAGGGTGATGCTGATCTCTCTCTCTCTCCTCTCTCTCTCTCTCTCTCTCTCTCTGTCTCTCTCTCTCTCTCTCTCAAAACCTTGTAGCATGTTTATAAACACAAAACTTGCGAAAGCTGTACATCTTTCAACAATCTCGTTCCTGCTTTGTTGACATTTGTTAAACACGTTATGACGTCTGAAGCATTACGAGGTTGTTTGTACCAGTACTAACCTTGGCGTTTGCAATTTCGTAGCTCGTAAGCTGTTTAATAAATGTAAACAAAACCTCCATGATTGTTGGAAGATGTACAGGTTTCGCAAGTCTATTCCTGCTAGTTGTTTCGTTACCACTTTCGCCCTTCTTTTATCGGAGTCTTTGTAATTATTCTTTTCATTGGCAGTTTGGCCCCCTCCCCCCCCTCTCTCTCTCTCTCTCTCTCTCTCTCTCTCTCTCTCTCTCTCTCTCTCTCTCTCTCTCTCTCTCTCTCTCTCTCTCTCTCTCTCTCTCTCTCTCTCTCTCTCTCTCTCTCTCTCTCTCTCTCTCTCTCTCTCTCTCTCTCTCTCTCTCTCTCTCTCTCTCTCTCTCTCTCTCTCCCCCCTCTCCCTTTCAAAAACCCCATCCCCAACCCCCCACCCCAACCCCCACCCCAATCCCTACCCGCTTGATGATGCTGGAGTCGCTTTGATGCTATCGCAGAAATGAACGCAGGACCCTACGCTTCGGTACTGGGTCGTTGATGAGAGTGAGGGGTGGAGGGGAGGGGGGATTATTGATGATGGTGGCTCGTTGATGAGTTGGGATTGTTGATTATGGTAGCTACGTGATGAGAGTGCCTCGCTGATGATGCATGCTCGTTGATGATGGTACTTAGTTGATGATAGTGGCTAGTGATATATTGATGGTTTGATGCTGCTTTCTCTCACAACAAACTTCACTAGTTAAAGACAACAAATTACTTAATAATGAATGTAATATACGCGATAATGAAGCCAAGATCCTTTTTAATTTATTGCAAATGCCGTTTATATATATATATATATATATATATATATATATATATATATATATATATATATATATATATATATATATATATATATATATATATATATATTATAAATCTCTACCAAAGCACAGGAGGATGGCATGTAAGACACAGCGAGGTTAATGACATTATTAAGAGAAGCCTTACTACAGCCGGTTGTCCAGCAGAGAGAGAGCCCCGTTACCTAATGCCCCGCAACTCTGATGAGCCTGTCGGTCACCCGGACGGGATCTTGGTGAACCCCTGGAAGAATGGTAGACAGTTGGTGTGGGATTACACTTGCGTTTCAACTTTAACCAACACCTATGATGACTTCAGCGTTGAACAATCAGGCAGTGCTGCCAATCACCGGGAAGCAGCCAAGTCAGGAAAATACAGAGATCTTGATCACAACTACAATTTGGTCCCCATTGCCTCAGACACACTTGGGGCCTGGGTTAAGAGTGCTGCTTGTTTTTTGAAGGAGTTGGGGTCCAAGCTAATTGAAACAACTAGAGACCCTTGAGCTGCCAGTTTTCTCTTTCAGCGCCTTAGTGTGGCGATCCAGAGAGGAAGTGCACACTGCATTCATGGTTCCTGCCCGCCATCTGAGGAGCTGGAGCAGCTCTATAACCTGTGACAAGTAGCCTTGTACCTTGCATGTAACCAATGTGGACAAGGGGACACAGGTGGAAACTTAGTACCCAAAGGAGTCACAGAGACATTAGAAAGAATTTTTTCAGTGTCAGAGTAGTTAGTAAAGGGAATGCACTAGGAAGTGATGTGGTGGAGGCTGACTTGATAGAGCCCAGTAGGCTCGGGAATCTGTACACCAGTTGATTGACAGTTGAGAGGCGGGACCAAAGAATCAAAGCTGAACCCCCGCAAGCACAACTAGGTGAGTACACACACACACACACGCACTATTGCATGCAGGGCATCGGTGGCTTTGTGAATAGCACGCTGGACACGTAATCCTGTGGCCCGGGTTCGATTCCCAGCGCCGGCGAAAAACAAAAATGGGCAGAGTTTCTTTCACCCTGATGCCTCTGTTACCTAGCAGTAAATAGGTACCTGGGAGTTAGACAGCTGTTAGGGGCTGCTTCCTGGGGTGTGTGTGTGTGTGTGTGTGTGTGTGTGTGTGTGTGTGTGTGTGTGTGTGTGTGTGTGTGTGTGTGTGTGTGTGTGTGTGTGCCAACAATTAGTTCACTGTCCAATACAACAACAAACAATTGGTTCACTGTCCATACAACAGCCAACAGTGTTTTCACTGACCAATACAACAGACAACAATTGCTTCACTGTCCAATACAGCAGCCAACAATTACACTCGTATTAGATAACCGCAGTAAGAAGAGAGCATATACAGTGGAGAGAAATGCATTGGAAAAATTATTATTCTGACATCATATTGTCTCTGTTATCTCCTGTCCCTTTACACCTGTCCCCTCTACACCTGCCTCCCGTGCACCTGCCTCCCGTACACCTGCCTCTCGTACACCTGCCTCTCGTACACCTGCCTCCCGTACACCTGTCCTCCTAACACTAAACACCAAGGCATTGTACTGAAACCTTTAAATCGCCATCTCAAAGCTGACCTGAGATCGCACATCTCTTTCAACTCGACCCCTTTCTGATCGCTGTAAACAATAACATGCATCAGCCAATCACTGACGAGCCGTTAGGGGGCAGGTCGCATCCTGGTTGGCTGGGAGGCCTAAGCGGCGGATATTCCTGATTGGTCGGGAGCGTCCCTTGTGATCTTTTGTTTGGCTTGGGAGGGTATGATGACAGTGAAAGGCGCGCTGGCTCATATTTGTTTTTTCCGTTCTGTGTGAACAGGCGGCCGGACGGACAGCTACGACGAAGACTCTGCTTTCAAACGCAAACACACACACACAAACACACACACACACACACACACACACACACACACACACACACACACACACACACACACACACACACACACACACACACACACACACACACGTACGTACGTAGCATAAAGAGCTTGCTTGATCTCAGATCCCTTAAGGTTACTGATAGGTATGTACCAAAGGTATTCAACATGGCTCGTACCGGAGCTACAAGGGTTAGACTATGAGTAAAGCCTAATGAAAGGATACTGCGCTACACCTGAAGAGAAACGGAGCTGATGAGACAGGATAACGATATATAAGATTCTCAGGGAAGTGGATAAAGAAAAGCCTATTCCGTGAAATCAATGGCATGGATACTCTTAATAACGTTGAGGCTCAAATGAGCTACTTAGAATGAACTTGGCAAACGGATTGGACGACTAACAACTAACAATACATACACTCACGACAGCCAACAGCCTGGTTTGTCCAATCCAGGAACCAGGAGGCCTGTTCTGGGACAGGGCCGCGGGGGACGTTGAGCCCCGAAGTCATCACAGATTTAGGAGTAGAAATGACAAGAAAAGTGAGGCTCAGGAGGCGTGGCACTCAACTAGTGACAACTGGTGTGCCGATGGGTTCAGGAGCTAAGGTTCGACCCTTCAAGCTCGCAGAAATATATATATTTCCTAGAAAGCTCCTAGAAAATACGTGTATTTTTCTCTTATCTCTGCATTATATCTAAACTTCGCACTAATTACTAAGTCAAACAGGCCAAGACAATATGTAAATACGCATAGCAAGTCTAGCAAACATTATTCTCTATTATATTCCGCGTCAAACTTTACTTACCTCTCCCCCACTCCCCCCTCTCTCCTCCACTCCCCCCTCTCTCTCCCACTCCCCTCTCCCCCACTCCTCTCTCTCCCCCACTCCTCTCTCTCCACCCCTTCCACGGCGGCTGACAGCAGAAGTGGCTTGGATATATTCTGGAGTTAAAAGAGGGAAAGGAAGCAATCTCGACCAGGACAAATATGTTATCAAAGTACAGAGTGCAGGAGCGCGATCCTGTGTCTGGGTACACAGGCTACACCCACTAATTCCTAGGAACTGCAAAAAAAATAATGGGTGGTGAAGAAGCTTTAGGAGTGAGTGAGTGAGTGTGTGTGTGTGTGTGTGTGTGTGTGTGTGTGTGTGTGTGTGTGTGTGTGTGTGTGTGTGTGTGTGTGTGTGTGTGTGTGTGTGTGTTCCCTGGCATTTATTTGAGCCTGAATGTGATCGAAATGTGCTGCATAAATTCAAGCCGCTGATTGTGTGATGCAATGACACGTTTCTACCTAATTCTTTTGTCATATCTGCTTTTGAAATTATGAGTGAATTTTTTGCTTCTACAACCTGTCTATTTTGGTCACTGTATTTGTACACTATTACGGCCCCCCAAAAATTGTCTGAAATCGCAGTAACTTGAGTTTATTATTTGAAAAATAAATGAGATTATACAAATGAAATTATTATTCATTTTGAATATCTCTCTTTTCCACTCTGCCAAATCCACATAAGTATTTTAGAGGTCATTGTCATGTCTCTTCTCTCAGTTTTTTTCTAGCGACATCAGGTCCAGTCTTTGTAGTCTTTAATCTCATCCTCATTGGCGAATCCTCATTGGAAACCTCAACACCTCTTCTGGTGTTCTTGTCGTGGAAGATTACAAATTCTTAAAACTAGTCTGATGTAGGTGGTGTTCAGTGATCTAAATTCCTCCTTGTTTACATTTCTTCACGATGAAAATTTTGCCATCATTTAGCATACTAGCTGCTGATGCTGTACAGTTCAACTGTGACTTCCAGGCTTATTTTTTTCTAGTCATTAGAAGGAGTTAGTTACCATTCGTTGTGTACCGTTCTTCAGGTCTGTGGCAACTGCTCCAATTTTCATTACCATACACTTGCTGGTGTTGAACTCTAAGACACATTTGGCAAACCTTGCAGCTTTAATTCTTCTTGTCATATCTTACGGTCTTCATCTGTCTCGACTCTTCTCATTAATTTTGCATTATTCGCAGACATCGACATACTATTTAGGATTCGACTCGTGTATTCACCTAGTGGTATTCACCTAGTTGGGCTTGCGGGGGTTGAGCTCTGGCTCTTTCTACCCGCCTCTTAACAGTCAATCAATCCCACTCCCCCCCCCCCCCCCCACCCCCCAGGAAGCAGCAGCTTGTAGCAGCTGTCTAACTCTCAGGTATCTATGTGCTGCTAGGTAACAGGGGCATCAGGGTGAAAGAAACTCTGCCCATTTGTTTCCGCCTCCACCGGGGATCGAACCCGGAACCTTAGGACTACGAATCCGAAGCGCTGTCTTTTCAGCTGTCAGACCCCATATGCCAAGCACACACTCAGCTCTGTGTGTGTGTGTGTGTGTGTGTGTATGTGTGTGTGTGTGTGTGTGTGTGTGTGTACTCACCTATTTGTGCCTGCAGGGTCGAGCATTGACTCTTGGATCCCGCCTTAATCAAAAGTAAGACCGAGGCGGGACCAAGATCAACTCCCGCAAGCACAACTAGGTGAGGACACCCACACCATATTCCACCATCACACTTTCAAAGCACTAATTTCTGTACTTATTCCTGCTAATTAGAAAACTCGAGCTCTCTTATATCACTTCCACCCCCAGAAGATTACGGAGTCTGCCCTTGAGCATCTCTTGGGCAAGCATCTTGTCTCATCCCTCAAGTGTCGTCTTGGAACATCTTCACTAATTCACACTCATCCGGTCAAGACCATATAATTAGTCACGCATCAGGTGCTCGCTGGAAATCTTACCTAGCTATCTTGAGGAATATTAATTGTCGTAAGGATGATAAAGATAACGCCATCTTATTTTTGAACATTAAAAGACGTGGCTGTCAGGAATTAAAAAAGTCTTAATTGATCATCATAACTGGATCCCACGGGGGGTTGAATTAATATTATGGGTACGAGATGGTGGGGGGGGGGGGGGTGTATATACCCATCGGTAAAAGATTGGGTTCCCTGGGGTATGTTCCGGTGATTGGGTCAACCCGGTACCTGGGGTCACACTGATTTTGGGGGTTTGACCCGAGGTCATCATACCAACACAAGTAAATTCATGGAAAAAAATTACGAGAAATGTCCCAATGTAGGTCAACATATTCCTTCTCACCGGGGCTGTAGGAGTTTCGAATCGCGGACCCCTCTCAAGATAGGGCCGAAGCTCTATCGACTCAGGGCTGTGAGTAGTAGTCGTGTGTGAGGGGGGCCCATGGTTCGAGTCTCCTACAGCCCAGGTGAGCGGAATGTTTATTTCCACGGAAGAGTGGATGGTAATTTATATAATCCCTTCTGTTTCTCTCTATCTACATCTGTTTCTGTTTCACGGTCCTGTTTCTGTCTCACTGTCCTTCTATCTCTGTTTCCCTCTCTCTAAATATCTATCTCTTTTTGTCTCTGTCTCAGTTCTATCTGTCTTGGTCTCTGTGTTTCAGTCTTTCTACCTCAGTTTCTCTGTCTCTTTGCCTCTCTTTATCCCCTGTTTCTGCCTCTGCTCTGTGTCTCTCCGTCTCTGTATCTGCCCTTGTTTGTTAAAAGTGGAGCTCCCACAGGTGTACAGCGCTCAATTTATACAATGAAGCGAATGTGGCCGGTTAAAAACACTTTTAACCAAGCCTCATTAGGCTAGTATAGGTCTAGAGAAACCGGTTGAGGACAGGTCGGACGCACGCACGCACTCACACACACACACACGCTGCCTCCATACACAGTTTCAAGTGTAGATATGACAGAGCCCGATAGGCTCATGAATCTGTACACCTGTTGATTGACGGTTGAGAGGCGGGACCAAAGAGCCAGAGCTCAACCCCCGCAAACACAACTAGGTGAGTACAACTAGGTGAGTACACACACACACACACACACACACACACACACACACACACACACACACACACACACACACACTCACTCACTCACTCACTCACTCACTCACTCACTCACACACAGTCTCACACACACACTCACACACACACACTCACACACACACACTCACACACACACACTCACACACACACACACTCACACACACACACACACACACACACACTCACACACACTCACACTCACACTCACACTCACACTCACACTCACACTCACACTCACACACACACACTCACACACACACACACTCACACACACACACACACACTCACACACACACTCACACACACACACACTCACACACACTCACACACACACACACACTCACACACACACACACACTCACACACACAGGGGCTTCGCGGATGAGTGGACAGCGCTTGTGGTGCGTAGTCCTAAGGGTTCGATCCCCGGCAGAAGCAGAAACAAATGGGCATCGTTTCTTTCACCCTGAAGCCCCTGTTCACCTAGCAGTAAAATAGGTACCTAGGAGTTAGACAGCTGCTACGGGATGCTTCCTGGGGATGTGTGCGTGAGTCAGAGAGAGATATATGTAGCAGACATAATAGAGGAAAACTAAAATTAGTTAGAAAGGCGGGGTCCAAGAGCTGATATCTCGCTTCTGCAGATACACATAGTAAAATACACGTGTATTAAGCACAAACACCAATAAATAAATACAAACTCACACCATACAAACCCATAACTTATTTCTCACTAATCACAAGAATTAGCAGGTCACAGAACCCTGGGGTTGGGTCACCCCATCAGGTGGGGGGTACAGGTGGGGTCACCCCATCAGGTGGGGGGTACAGGTGGGGTCACCCCATCAGGTGGGGGGTACAGGTGAGGTCACGCGGGTAGAGGATAGGTGAGGTCAGGGAAGGTGACCACGACCCTCCCTGCGGCACAACACCTGAGTCCAATAAAGGGATCGAGGTGATTTTTTTTAATTTTAGGGAGATAAGATTTTGTACGTGTTTACTATCCATTGCACATGTTGCACGTGTTTATAATCTTGTTTTTAAGACATAATATAAACTTAAAGACGATAACTTAAGACCTGGGTAAATATTGGTTTGGAAATAGGTTTATATAAATATTTATACATCACGTTGCCAGGTTCTTGAACAGAGGTGGGGCTGTTTCATTCCCCTCGTGCGTTGGTTTGTCATATTCATGTCCTCTCTTGCCCTTGTCTCCGTACCTATACGTACTCACCTGAATGTGCCTTGTTCGTCACGTTTCACCACCTCAGCCAATGTGTTTTCAGTTGCTGGTCATCTAATGCAAAGCCTCCCGCTCCTCGCTATCCTAACAACTCCTGAGTAGTTAAGCATATATATATATATATATATATATATAATATGTAGTAGACATAATAGAGAAAAACTAAAATTAGGTGAAAAGGCGGGGTCCAAGAGCTGATATTTCGCTTCTGCGAAATATGAAAAGTAACACATTCCTTAAGTGCATTTGTATATAATACATCTTCTGAAGGAGTGTTAATACACGAAAGTACTCAAGGAAATTCCTATTTCAATTCTTCCTCCGTGGTCTGACACTAATATATATATATATATATATATATATATATATATATATATATATATATGTATATATATATATATATATATATATATATATATATATATATATATATATATATATATAATTGACAGTAGATAAAAATAGCTTAAGCTATTTCTATCTTTAATTTCTAGCCTAAGCTAACTATTCTTTTGAGATGTAATATCTTTTCTCAGTAAACTTACTTGAACTCTCACATTACTCTTCAGTTCATTTGTCCCTCTAGCTTACATCCATGTCTTCTAGGTGTGTCGGTTTTCATCACAATTATGGCCCCATCATCCACTTTTTGTAATTCGCCCTCAATATTTTGTACGTTGTCAACATGTCTAGCCTGTGTACTCACTTATTTGTGAGTGTGTGTGTATACTCACCTAGTTGTGTTTGCGAGGGTTGAGCTTTAGGTTCTGCCTCTCAACTGTCAATCAACTGATGTGTACAGATTTTGGAGGCTATTGGGTTCTATCATATGTACACTTGAAACTGTGTATGGAGTGTACCTACACCACATCACTGCCTAATGCATTCTATGTGTTAACTACTCTGACACTGAACAAGTTTTTTTCTAATGTCTCGGTGGCTCATTTGGATCCTAAGTTCCCACCTGTGTTCCCCATGTTCGTGTTCCAACTGTGCTAAACAGTTTGTCTTTGTTCACCCTATCAATTCTTCTGAGAATTTTGTAGGTGGTGATCATGTCTTCCCTAACGCTTAAGTCTTCTAGAGACGTGAGGTTTAGCTACCGTAGCCTTTCCTCGTAACTTATACCTCTCAGCTCTGGGACTAGTCTGGAGGCAGTCCTCTGAATCTTCTCTAACTTTGTCTTGCGTTTAACTGGGTATGAACTCCTGGCTGAACTGTTTGAATAATTCTGCTCATATCTAAGAAAAAGCTGCTGTTGACAACTCAAGACGCTCAGCCATCATCAGACTTATGCTGACAGTGACATGCTCAAAAGCATCACCTCCTAAGAGATCAATGATGCCTTATCACCACCTTTGGGAACGCGTTCTGTCGAAAAGTAAATACTAGTGAAATCAAAATCAACCGAGCACACGAAAGCTTTGGTACACACTTGGTTCCTTCATCCTCTGCCTGATATACCTACTAGATTACTTGAACAAAATTTATACATTTTGCATATAATAATTTTCATTAAATAGTCCCGTTTCTAGGGTAAGGTTTCAAAATAGGGTGATGTAGGGTAATATATATTTGCATTTTTATTTACTGGATAAGTGGGAGGGACGGGGTAGAGAGAGAGAGAGAGAGAGAGAGAGAGAGAGAGAGAGAGAGAGAGAGAGAGAGAGAGAGAGAGAGAGAGAGAGAGAGAGAGATTCCACAGTATACATCTCATGAAACTGTACCGAAGGCACCAAGCATGTGTTTGTACATGTTAAAAAAAAAAACATGCAAACAGGAAAGCAGCAGCTCATGTTTAGTTAAGATGGGGAGTAGTAGTTACCTGGTATACCTGTCGTTCTGTGGTCTGTCTGTCTGTCAGCGGTTTGCCTGACTGCCTAAGGTCTGCCTCCTGGTGTCCTGCTCTCACTGACTTGGACGGCTTGCGTCTGGTTTTGCCCTACCTTCCGCACAATACATTTGACCGTCTGGTCAAGCTTGTACTGTTGCATCTATTGGTCTGTCAAGTCTCCCAAGTGTGGCTTTGACCTGCCCGTCAACCTGTCATCTCATCTGCCTGTCAACCTGTGGCCTGCCTGTCACCCAGTGGCCTGTCAGTCTACGTGCTTCTGCGGTGTTTGACGCTACAATATTGACACGCTGGTTTCATCAGGCTGGCGGTGTAGACTCTGCATATTTCACGGGACTCATTATGCTACCTTTTGGAATATGTGAAAGTGGGGGAAAGAGAGGACGGGGAGAGAGTGAGAGAGAGAGACGGAGAGAGGAAGGGAGAGAGGACAGGGAAAGGAGAGGGATTAGACAGCATCAGCGATGGGTTAGACGATTGATGAAAGTAAATGTGAATGAATAGAATGAATAGTGTAACAGGACAGATGAGAGGGAGAAAGAGGGAAGAGTGAGAATGAAGACGATGGGAAATGAATGAAGGAAGACAATAAGAGTAAGAACAGAGAGGAAACAGCGAGAAGAGGAAAGAGAGATTATGGCGAGGGATCCGAGAAAGCTGAGAAATTAAAGACACGAGACGATAGGAAGAGAGAGAGAGAGAGAGAGAGAGAGAGAGAGAGAGAGAGAGAGAGAGAGAGAGAGAGAGAGAAACGGTATATTACAGAGTAAAAGTCAGAATTATCTCTAATATACATCCACGCGCTCTCGAGTTTGCTCTTGTGGATAAGAAACTCTGGAGTGTTTGGCTTCTGAACTACGAGCCTATTCCTTCTCTCTCTCTCTCTCTCTCTCTCTCTCTCTCTCTCTCTCTCTCTCTCTCTCTCTCTCTCTCTCTCTCTCTCTC
>NC_091165.1:22191888-22201888 GCF_040958095.1 Procambarus clarkii
ATTGGTCAGTCATACATACGATCGTGTCTGTAATTATATTTGGCTTTAGGCTACCAGCGCGTTTCGCGGGAATTTGCTATATCAATGAATCAAATAAGTTTTGAGCTCGCAGTCATATACAAAGCAATTTATTTTACTTGAATGTCCCATTTCTACCTCAATATTGTTTGTTTTTTTCCATTTTCAGTCGTTCAATATTACGACTTTAACTGTGAACAATTAACGTTTTAGTCCTATTTCTAATTTCACATTTTTTTTTTTGGGGGGGGGAAGGAGAGGAGGATATTCTGTGTAATTATTTTCATTTTTATTTTTGTTTTATTTCCTTGTTTCACTGTTTTTGTCTATAAATTATTGTAATTTGTTTACTGTCTGTTGAGATTCTCGTCTGAGCGTTCAGCTCTCATATCCCCTTGTTCATTACCACATTCCTCTCTCTATTACCCCTTGTTCCCCCTTTTGCCTGCCCTTTACTCACCCCTCAACGACTTGTTCCAATTTAGATATACCTCTCTCTCTCTCTCTCTCTCTCTCTCTCTCTCTCTCTCTCTCTCTCTCTCTCTCTCTCTCTCTCTCTCTCTCTCTCTCTCTCTCTCTCTCTCTCTCTCTCTCTCTCTCTCCCTCTCTCTCTCCCTTACTCTCCCTGCCAGACCAGATCTTTCTACTCATTTGCTTGGGCAACATTTCTCAATCCCCCTCCTTTTATTGTGCCTTTCTCTTTCATCTCATACGCTCCACCCTTTTGAGTTTTTCCCCCTCTCTTGCTCCCTCCATTCTATCTCTCTCCCTTCTGCTTTCTCATCTTTCCTACTTTCCTCTATTTACCCCCCCCCCCCTCTCTCTCTCTTTCATCCCTTCTCCCCCCCCCCCCATATTCTATTCCTCTCCAGATTTCTTTGACGTTTTCTGTTCCTCATATTTATTGCACTTGCTGTGTACATTTTTTTTTCTTTTAACTTTTTCGTTTCGCTTTCATCCATTTTTTCGCGCGTTTTCTTTTCTATCTTTAATTTTGTTTTTTTTATTTTAGTTCCGGTTTCATCTTATTTATAATCTTATCTAAGATATCCACATCTTTCCTATCTCAATCCTATTAAAGATACCCACATCTTGTCTCTTACAATCTTTTCCAACAGGCCACTCTCCTTCCTCCTTGTAATCTTACCCAAGATATGGATATCGTCCATCTTCCAATCCTATCCAAGATACCCTCGTCTTACCTCTTTAATTCCTGCCTATCCAAAATATTTTCATCCTCCCTCAAGTCCTTCCAATCCTATCCAATACACCCATCATCCATATCCCAATTCTATCCATGATGCCCCCTCATTGAAAAATATCCACGATGTTATTTCGAATTTCTGGGGTGTCTACAAGGCTGAGGAGAGACAGAAAGATCGAATGCCTGTTCTTTGTTCCATCAGATTAATTCTTCAAGTAAGAGACTGAAGGTGAACGGCTCAAGAAACAAAGAGTTGTGGTAAGTGGTTTGTTTTCCCTTTACGGAGGGAATATTTTCTTAAAATGTTTTGTATGAAAGAATCACGTTGCTCCAGGGGGGAAAAAAAGGATTTGTAATTGTATCATGTTTACTTGATTGTAGATAAGATTTTTTTTTCAAAGTATCTTTATTTATTCAAATTCTATCATTTATTACTAATGGGATGCTTATATTAGGCAGTAAAGTTAAATTACACAAAATATATTTTTAATGTTTGAGTCTTAATTACGCCGTTTTTGGAGGATATTCCAATTAAGGGGAGAAACGAGAAAGAATGAAACGAGACCTTGAAAGGGGGGGGGAACCAGTATCTGCTAAACTTGTAAATATTAGGACCAACCATCACTGGGTCTGTCGAAGGCTGTGTATGAGGACCTAAGATGATCAGGTCCTACTGGAAATGAATATTCAAGATTGACTTGAATCGACTTGAGAATGGTCCATGACGGACCGAAACGACGTCATCCCTTCACCTTTTAGTGTGTGGTCTGGTCGAGATTGTCTAGCCTACTGGAAGGTGTATCCAAGACGCTGTAGCCTACTGGAAGAAGATACTCAATTTAATTTACCCTACTTGAAGTGGTCATTCAAGATCCTGTGGGGTTTTCTACTCACATTCCGTATTAGCTAACTTACAAGAATGTAAGCTTACATTCTTACGAGACTGTCAGGCTTCCAAGGGTCGTGTGATTTCAAGCTATGACCACCTCCTGTGGATGCAAGTTTAAGAGTTGGTGTAGATTTCTGTTAGCATGCATCCAATAACTTTGAGATTTCTGTCTGCGTCCATGGAAGTTAAGCTTAGCCGTCGCGCCCATTTGCTGTTATGCATTCGATATTTGTTTCCGTGAAATTCTGTCTGGAGCGTCCAGAATTAACGGATTGTTGCAGTGAGTGTCAATAACATTATATATATATATATATATATATATATATATATATATATATATATATATATATATATATATATATATATATATATATATATATATATTATTGAAATTTCCAACCCAAAACTCTGAAAATGAAGGCAGTGTCGACGCTTCAGTCCATCCTGAACAAGTCGCGCAAGTTGTCAAAATTTTCAGCCGCTTTGTTATTGTGGCTTTGACGGTGAGAGTACAAGGTTCATTTTAATGGCATACACATGTACCTTTCGCATTTCCTGTTGTGGGGATCTGTTAGACGTTAGTTGGTGTGGATTTCTGTTAACATGCATCCAATATCATCGAGATTTCTGTCAATGCGTCCATTAAAACTAAGCTTAGGGGCTTCGTTCCTGTGGAGTTGCTAGTTGGTGGCCTGGAGCATATATAAGGCTTTCTGTTGAGATTTCCTTCCATGGGAGTTCCAGATTCGAGGTTTCCTTCCATGGGAGTCCCAGATTCGAGGTTTCCTTCCATGGGAGTCCCAGATTCGAGGTTTCCTTCCATGGGAGTCCCAGATTCGAGGTTTCCTTCCATGGGAGTCCCAGATTCGAGGTTTCCTTCCATGGGAGTCCCAGATTCGAGGTTTCCTTGTGAGTTTTCTGTTTCAGGGGCATCCAGGATCCGAGGATTTCTTGGTCCGGCCTTCTGCTGGTTTGCGTCCACGACTCGCTGTTGTGAATTTCTATCGAGATCGTCCAGAAGAATGTTATGGTATTTTGTCTCTCCGGTCATTATATAAATATACGAAACTTTGTGTTACATGTTTTAGCTGGTAAGCGACTGGGGGTCTGGAATCCTAATGCTCGTCTTGAAATGTTTCTAGAGCCTTGGAAAATGTATCCATTCCATATCCCCGCCAAACACACACCGAAACTACGACGTTGGTACAACGTTCGAACAAGTTTTAAAACCTCCTAACCAGTTATAACAACCAGTATAGCAAGTTGTAACAACGTTCTAACACGTCATAAACACGGTAAGCCAAGATGTAACAACTTTATTACAAGTTGTAACAAGCGGAAAATAGAGAGAGTTTCAGTTTATGTTTCCAGGGATTCACCTACAATCGGATTTAAAAAAAGGGCTAAAAAAAAATCCAAATTATTCCGTCTTCCTCATTCCACTCCCTATATCGCAATTCCCTGCATGGAGAGGATGCGTCCAAAACTCTGTAATCATCCTCCCACGTGACCTCTTGGCCCCCCAAACGTCCAAAACTTTTCTCAACATTTTCCCCGTCTTGCCCCGTTGTTAAGGTGCGCTCGCAAGTTTCCTGTAAGCGCCTGGAAAACGAATTACCTCACGTGGACCTTCTGGTTGTAAGCGGTCATGGAAACAGGTGGATTTCTACTAGGCTCTCGACGTTCACTGCCTCAAAAGCGTACCAGAATATGAAAGGTCATCATCTTTGTGTAGGATCTCACACCACCTGGCTGTTATAGTTGAGTACATGGAGGTTATTCAGGATAAGCTTCTAGCGTGCTTGTATATATATGTATACAAGCATACATACATATATACTATGTATGTATATGTATTGAGATGGTTCGACCGGGCACACTGTTCATAAGTTCCCATTCTCTCCTCCCTCTCTCTCTCTCTCTCTCTCTCTCTCTCTCTCTCTCTCTCTCTCTCTCTCTCTCTCTCTCTCTCTCTCTCTCTCTCTCTCTCTCTCTCTCTCTCGCTCGCTTGCACTGATTGTAATCTCATTTGTATTGTATCTCAACATAAAGTCTCTTGCTACATTTCATCCACCGGAGTGACCTTGGCATTGGCTCCTGTCTATCGTCAGTTCAGTTCCTGTCTATCGTCGGCAGGAACTACCGACGATAGACAGGACCTGGTGTCCCTATCTACCGTCCCACGTCATTGCCGCTAATTGTACTGTGTCCGAATGACTGTAGAAGGAAGGATACTCACCATCTTACACCAATATAAGAACAGGTAAATAAGAAGAATTACACCATAATAAAACAAACGAAGCAAAGTATCGAAATTTAATTAAGTCTAATAAAAAATCACTGAAACTTTATTAACTTCAAGATATAAATCTGCAACCTAAACCCCGCATAATAAATCAGAACAATACAACCCACAACTTGAACCAAATTGACTTAACCCAAAATAGCAAAATAACAATCGAGGACAAAATATAACGAATCGGGCCCGAGAAACCGACAACAAAGAGTCCCAGCGATGGAAACATTGACACAGCGCTCGCCAGGGGTCTTAAAGCTCTAAGGGAACGACACAAAGTGTGTTTGTGTCGTGTTGGCCAAGAAGACTATTGTGGCTGTGTTGGTTGATCTGGTCAAGGGCGTTAATGATGCTCTGACGGGGTAAGCGGTCCAGGGAGGCTAATTTAGCTCTGGCTGCGGAGGGACGGAGAGAGAGAGAGAAGGGCTGATAGAGAAAGGGAAACAGAGAGAGAGAGAGAATGAATTGGGTAAAGCCAAGAGGCTTAGTGACGTGCACAGGCAAGACAATGGAAGAGGAGATTAAATCTGAATGAACACGACATCAGCAAACATATTCCCGCGGATCCAGAGTGAAAGATGGCAGAGGAGGACACCGGTGTCTCGCCTAGTAAATGGTGGGAAGCAGAGGTTGAGACTCGGCTCTTTGGGCCCGCCTCTCACGCGTGTATGTATGTCTCAAAAGTCGTGACAGTAAATGAGATGAGAGCTGTAGCCAGCACCTTAACTGTAACTCTGCTAGTACTTCGTGTACCGCTTGCACTTCTGTATGTATTTGTATGTTTGTAACTATCTGTGGCTGTACCTTCATATGGGCTTCTCGGTGTCGGTTCTTATGCTTATATCTGTTCCTTTATTCTCCCCCATCTGGTCTCGCCTCATGTATTTCCCATCCCATCTTAATATTTCCCTTATACACACACACACACACACACACACACACTACCTCTACTACCTTTCCTACCCTTCATTATCTTTCCAAGCAGTAACCTACTTATCATTAATCACCTTTCCTACCCTTCACCATTTACCGTACATCTTTCACCACCTTTCTACCCCCCTTCTCCTTCTCTACTATTATAACCCCCTTTCCCATTTATCGGTGCGACTATCTTCAATATACCAATTTCAGTAAACTACATAAAACTAACATTTAATCATAAAAATAATATGCTTAATGAATATTTAAAAAAAAGTGTCTGGTATTTATTCTCTTGTGGATATATATATATATATATATATATATATATATATATATATATTTAAAATATATATATATATATATATATATATATATATATATATATATATATATATATATATATATATATATATATATATATATATATATATATATATATATACACCAAACTCCACCAACCAAGAAATATATATATTGAATCCACTGTGTAAAATTTCAAGTAGTATTTTTTCCTTTTTTGGGGGTAAGAGGGGGGGGGGAAGAGGGTATAAAAGCCAGTCCCATGACCCCCGGTGGACAGTCGCTTATAATTCTTGCGTCACATGGACAAAGAAGAATGGTTTGCAAAGCAATTCGGAGGGAGATATTTTGCGCATGATCTTCAAGCATTAAGAATGGATGTGTGTGTTCTCTTGCGTGGGTGTGTTGGGTGGAATATTACCACGGTGGAGCTGGAGAGCCGAGTACTTCCTACTGTAGCTATTTCATCTGTACCCACCTGGCGTGCCCTTCGCTCTGGGCATGCAGAGAGGGAGAGAGAGGGAGGGAGAGAGTTAGAGAGAGAGAGAGACCTGTAACTATAGTCTTCTCTCATATATCTTCCCCTATCTCGCAACCTTCACTCTCCCTCACAATCTTCACTCTCCCTCACAACCCTCACCCTCCCACAACTCGCTCCGCATCTCATAACCCCACAAACCTCCCTCTCTCATACACCCACTCTAGCGTCATTCACAACCTCTACCCTGCCTCACTCACGCCCTACACTCTCTCATAACTCCTACTATCCCTACACCCCTACACTACACTACTACTACTATCCCTCACATACCACCACAACCCCCACCCCCCGCTCCCCCATTCTCCCTCACAGTCCTCCCTCACAAACACACCTTCCTTCCCCCACACAGCCCCCAAAGCCACCCGGTGGAACACTCACAGTGAGAAAGTTTCACTCAAGAATTCCCCACGACACTCTTATCAAATATGCCGACCCTTCCTCCTTGAACCCGAGTCAGGCATGCATATTTCCTCTAGTCATTTATTTTTTTAGTTTTTTCTGCGACTATGGCTCTCCCCACTGCTGGGACCCTCTTCCCAGGCTCTGTGTCTCCTCCCCCTTGGCACTTAGGTAGTAAAACGCTCCTCTCTCTCTCTACTCGTGGGTGTAAAAAAACAAGATATAAAGAACGTAATGCAGGAGTTCTGTGGTACAACTATGTCGTCCTGGTGGGGGAGGGGGAGGGGGAGGGGGGTTTGATGTAGTTAAGATGCATTGCCTCTGTTGGACAGGTGTTTTTCCTTGGCTACCTGCGGTCTCTTGTCTTTCTGGTGTTGCTGGCAGGTGTCTAGTATGTGTGTGTGTGTGTGTGTGTGTGTGTGTGTGTGTGTGTGTGTGTGTGTGTGTGTGTGTGTGTGTGTGTGTGTGTGTGTGTGTGTGTGTAGCAGCTGTGAACATGTGGGTAGGGCAGGGGCGTTCATATTTGTATGGCAACGGTGTTCATCAGTACAGCCATTGCGTTCATCTGCAGGAAGGTAGCATTTGCTTGAACGATAGCAACACTCATCAGCACATCAATGTTCGTATGAACCTAAAGTAACGTTCCTCTGTACAACAGCGACGTTCATATTATTAGCGAATTGTATGTGTTCAGCAGGAACGTTCATATGTTCAGGAACGACGTACATCAACACGGCAGTGATGTTGTTCTGTATTGCAGCGGCGCTCATTTGTTCAGTACTGGCGTTCATTGTACAGCAATGGAGTTCACTTGCTAAGCAGCAGCAGCGTTCCTTTATCTTGTAACTGAGCTCTTTTTTTTAAGAATTAACACTTACCTGTACAAAAACAGCGTTCACCTGTACAAAAATAACGTTCATCTGAACAGAAACAACGTTCACCTGTACAAAAACTACGTTCACCTGTACAAAAACATCGTTCACCTATACATGAAGATGTGTTCACCTGTATACATGAACCAATGTTCACCTGTATACATGAACAAACGTTCACCTGTATACATGAACCAATGTTCACCTGTATACATGAACCAATGTTCACCTGTATACATGAAGCAGTGTTGACCTGTATACATGAAGCAGTGTTGACCTGTATACATGAAGCAGTGTTGACCTGTATACATGAAGCAATGTTCACCTGTATACATGAACCAATGTTCACCTGTATACATGAACCAATGTTCACCTGTATACATGAACCAATGTTCGCCTGTATACATGAACCAACGTTCACCTGTATACATGAAGCAATATTCAGGTGTGCAACAATAACAACAATCACCATCAGAGCAGCAACAATCACCCTCAACCGCAGCAAATCTCACCAACGGCGACACGCTTGCAATATTGAAGGGGTACAAGAGCCTCAACCATGCAATACTAATCTAGACAAAGGCAACGAGTCTCCTCCTCCTCCTCCTGTGCAATGTGTCATACACATGGCTGGCCTCGCCTTCGCAACACTCGCCCTCACGACAAATTCATCGCTGCAACACTCACTCATCATCATACAACACTTAGTGCTGAAACACACACACACACACACTGGAGCTATACTCAGCACACGGCTGTGCTGAGTATACAGGAGTCTACCGCAATATTTTCCCCCTCAGTTGAGTCTGCAGGTCTTTCTCATGCTCTGCATCATGCTCTCTCCGGAGCAAGAGATGCTCTACCGTCTCCAAAGAGATATTTTAGATCTCAATTATGTATTGTTTTTTATTTGTTTAAGTCCTCCCATCTCTGCACCACTCAAAGAAGTTGACAGAGGCTCCTTGTGTGGGAATGTGAGAAGGGCCCCCTTGTACCGGAATGTGAGAAGGGCCCCCTTGTACCGGAATGTGAGAAGGGCCCCTTGTACCGGAATGTGAGAAGGGCCCCTTGTACCGGAATGTGAGAAGGGCCCCTTGTACCGGAATGTGAGAAGGGCCCCTTGTACCGGAATGTGAGAAGGGCCCCTTGTACCGGAATGTGAGAAGGGCCCCTTGTACCGGAATGTGAGAACAGCCCCTTGTGTGGGAATGTGAGAAGGGCCCCTTGTACCGGAATGTGAGAAGGGCCCCTTGTACCGGAATGGGAGAAGGGCCCCCCTTGTACCGGAATGTGAGAAGGATCCCTTGTGTGGGAATGTGAGAAGGGCCCCCTTGTACCGAAATGTGAGAAGGGCCCCCTTGTACCGGAATGTGAGAAGGATTCCTTGTGTGGGAATGTGAGAATGACCCCTTGTGTGGGAATGTGAGAAGGGCCCCCTTGTACCGGAATGTGAGAAGGGCCCCCTTGTACCGGAATGTGAGAAGGACGCCTTGTACCAGAATGTGAGAAGGGCACCTTGTGTGCGAATGTGAGAAGGGCCCCCTTGTACCGGAATGTGAGAAGGATCCCTTGTGTGGGAATGTGAGAAGGGCCCCCTTGTACCGGAATGTGAGAAGGGGCCCCCTTGTGTGGGAATGTGAGAAGGGCCTCCTTGTACCGGAATGAAAGGGGCCCCGTGTACCGGGGCCTTTAGGTATCCTCGTGCCAGACTTACTGAAAGAAAGTAGGCTAATTATCAGTAAAAGCGTAGCGCCATCGCGTCTATAAAGCACTTAAGGGATGAGGATTTGGGATAAGATGGAGGGAGGGGACGTTGCCAAATAATTTGAATGGTTGGGGATTGAACGACGATTTCCAAAAAGCTAGACCATCGCTCTGCCACTCAGTCCAAGTGGTTGGACTTACTGAATGAAGATGTTGATTAAAAATTACCTGGGTCTTCCTTAATGGAAAAACACTCCATCACCTACACCAGAGTGCATGCGGGTTACATGTGAAAATTGTATGTTTACCAGTTTAAAGCCTTAAAATGCCAAATGGGTTCGAGCCTACTTCAGGTTATTAAACTTTGTGCATATCGTGAACCAGGGGTTGATGCGCCTATTTGCACTGGGTGACTTAAAATGCTGGTTTGATCTCCGTCCGGCTCCAAAAAAAATTCTCATGCGTGATTGTGATTTCAATGTTAAGACATTGACTTCAAGACTCATATTACCTTTAATAAGACTTCAAACTTGTACATCTCTTATAAGCTTCATCTTCAAACTCGAATATTAGTCGATATATATGCACTACGACGATCACTTGGGCTGAATGACATCCCGGTGACAGTGCCTGGCATCGAGCCTATGCTCTGGCATACCACATCTACCTTCCTTCACCTCCCGTATATCATCCACAAACGCGACAGTCAGCCAACACTCTCCAATGTCATGCTAAACCAATACATTCCCGAGTAACTCCTGACGCAAACTACACCCACACACACGTAACAGCAAAACAAGTTACACAAATGCACCCAGCGCGCGCGTACACATTCACACACACACACACACACACA
>NC_091165.1:22206888-22239388 GCF_040958095.1 Procambarus clarkii
GGGTTGGTCGGGATTGGCATCAAACTTACCCCCCTACGATAAATCTCGCCAATACCATTATGATTCGAATAAGAATGATTATTATTCATTTGTTTTCAGAGGGGAGCGTTTAAGGGAGAGTGAGAGAGAATAAGAATGAGAGACAAAGACAGACAGACAACCGAACACCACCAGATACCCCTTCTAATATATATACATGTCTTGTTTAGAACAAGAATTCGTCCAACTGGTTAGAAATGCTAAAAGAAAGGAGATAAGGAGGGTAAAAAGAAACTATGAAGTTCGCATAGCAAGGCAAGCAAAAACAAATCCTAAAGTTTTTTTCAGTTATATCGAACAAAGATTAGGGGAAAGGATAGGTCCATTAAAAACTGAGACAGGTCAGATAACTGATAATGACGAGAAGATGAGTAGTATTTTAAATAAATATTTTATCTCTGTATTTACTAAAAAACTTAACATTGTGCCTTCAGCCGAACAAGTCCATGTGGGTAGGGAAGAGGATAGATTGAATAGTTTGGCAGTTACCAGGGAGGATGTTATTAAACAAATAGTGAAACTCAAGACAAACAAATCCTCAGGGCCGGACGAAGTGTTTGCCAGGGTGCTTAAAGAATGTAAAGAGGAGCTTTGCGAGCCGTTGTCTACCATATTTAAAAAAATCATTAGTCAGGCAGAGTGCCAGAGTCGTGGAAGGTTGCTAATGTGGTACAAAGTTTCAAGAAAAAGAGATAGATCACTTGCGTCAATTTATCGGCCAAATAGCTTAACGTCTATTGTGGGAAAGTTGCTTAAATCGATAATTGCAAATACCATTCGTCTTCATCTTGAAAAACATAAATTAATAAATGATTCACAACATGGCTTTACCAATGGTCATTCATTTTTAACAAATTTGCCATCATTTTATTCCAACATAGTTGAGGCAGTTGATAGTTGTAAGGTTGGTGACGTGGTGTACTTTGACTTTAGCAAAGCTTTTGATACAGTGTCACATGAAAGAATTAATAAAAAGATAGAGGCTCACGGTATGGAGAGTGCTATATTTAGTTGGATTAGGCCATGGCTATACCAAAGGAAACAAAGAGTTAGTATAAATGGGGTTAAGTCAGAGTGGGAAAAAATGTTGTAAGTGGAGTGCCTCAAGGCTCTTTCCTAGGACCTCTGTTATTCTTAATATATATATAAATGATATAGATTCAAGCAATATATGCCGATGACACGAAAATCGGGAGGGAGATAAAACGTAAGAAGACTCTCTATCCCATTAAGACGATCTAAATAGGGTTTTAAAATGGTCAAATGATTGGCAGATGCAGTTTAATGCTTACAAATATAAGGTTTTGAGGCTAGGTATTGATTATAGCGTTACAAGACACGAGCTAGTTGGTCTTGAGATTGCGATCCAGGAGGAGTAAAGGGCACAGAATGTGTAATATAGCCCCGCCGACGGTATCAATCATACCAGGATGCTGGGACGTTAAATAATAGTTATTTATTTAAATAGAAATAGAGATATTGACAGAGTGACAGACAATCCGTCATATAAGAGGGCAGATTGCCAGAAACACCTGCTACTTGGAACCTATTTAGTTCCAAGTAGCTGAATTTAAAACAACAACAACAGCCACAAACATACACCATGAGATGCCTTTATTTCCCGTCGCGGTGAATATGCTCCGAAAGCTTACTTCCGTGGACTGTGTTGAGGACTGAAGTATATAGAAGCTCCTTGATCAGTAATTGCTATTGCGGTGGTTTTAATAACTCGCTTGCAGGGGGGGGGTAGCTAGGTCTCAAGCACGGAATCTGGGGCCAGATTCACGAAGCAGTTACTCAAGTACTTACGAACGTGTTCATCTTTCCTCAATCTTTGACGGCTTTGGTTACATTTATTAAACTGTTTAAAAGCATGAAAACTTCCCAATCAACTGTTTTTATTGTTATAAATAGCCTCCTGGTGCTTCGGAGAGCATTAACTGCTTAATAATTGTAAACAAAGCCGTCAAAGATTGAGAAAAGATGTACAGGTACGTAAGTATTGGCGTAACTGCTTCGCGAATCTGGCCCCAGAGATCACTAGAAGTGAACTCCCAAAAGAACGCGTGGGCTCTCACGTTATATCATGCAGCGAGTTTTTTTTAACTTCTCTTTACAAATAATAGTTTAGTATAATGTCTCCTGTCCCCCCTGTCGGCTGAGGCATGTCACGTGATGGACGGGTGTCTGGAGGAGACATTGACAGTCAGAGAGACAGCGTACTGTCACACTGTCAAAATCCGCCCCAGTGACTCTTTCCCCCCTTCTTACTCCCTCTATTTTGTCTAGCTTTCCTCCTCTCTACCTGTCTGTGTCTATGTCTCTCTCTGTCTGTCTCTCTCGCTTTTACTCTCTCTTATTCTCTCTCTTACTCTTTTTTCCACACCCGTTCCCCTTCCCCTCTCGCCCTAGGGATCACTTTCCTCTCACTCCCTCCTATTGTAGGGTCACAGTATCCAACACGCCTCACGCTGCGAATAAAACTTATTTCGCCTCGACGGTAGGCTGGGGTCAGGGAACACGAACCTTACCTGAGCTGTAGCGACAGTTCGACCTCCCCGGGTAATTCTCCCGACTCGCTGCACTGAAAATGAAGGGTTCGAATCCCTCCTCCTGAACCAATTAACACGGAATTTGAATATACACCAAGAAAATGCGATTCCCTCCCCAGGGAATGATGTCTCGTTCGGAAGAGACCGAGAAACAAGGGGTTCGAAACGCCACTTGAATGGCGGTAGCGAGGACCTATGTAGAGTAGTTTCTGGGTCTAAAGGGCCAGGTTGAAGGTTGTTGGGAGAGGTGGTCTGAAATTGGGGAGATGGAGGGGGTGGTTTCTGGTACTTCAGTGGTACGAATAGGCCAGATATATGTCTTTGTGTGTTGTACAGGGATGGTAGGGGAAAAGGGTAGTGTTGCCGCTATACAGGTGGGTATTTTTGTTGCACAGGAATCTGGTGCTGTTTTGTGTTGCTGTTGTACTGGTGAGTATTGCTGTTGAACTGAAAAGTCTTTTTACTGCTGAATAGTCGAGGGGTTAAATTTGTTTTGTGTGTGTGATTGATTGATAAAGATTAAACAACCCAAGAGGTGGCACGGGCATGAATAGCCCGTAATGTATGTATGTATGTGTGTGTGTGTGTGTGCGTGTGTGTGTGTGTGTGTGTGTGTGTGTGTGTGTGTGTGTGTGTGTGTGTGTGTGTGTGTGTGTGTGTGTGTGTGTGTGTGTGTGTTGTTCAGGTATATTTTACCCGAGTCTGGTCTTATTCTACTTAGTGATAAATATGCTAATCAAAATTCCTTAAAAAAAGTAATGACTAACTTTTCATACAGCAGCGTTTTTTATGTATTTACTAATCGTAAATACTGTTATGTAGAATTATCCGAGAGTATAACATGATGCAATGCTATCACGGTATTAAGTGCTGGTATAATATAACAGTATAATGTTATTTTATAATTGAAAATCCACCCCACAAATAATGCAAGTTATCCTTGTTTTATTCAATTTATTCATAGATATTAAAATGTAGATTTACATTTAACTTTCACGAAAAAAGGTTCTCTATTTCCACATTGAACTATATAATTTCACTCAGTCAGAAAGTATAATAAAAAAATATAGAGTTCTTCACTTTAGTTTCAAGGTATCTGTTGTAGAATACAATGGCATGTGTGTGTGTGTATTTGCATTCGTTTGGTCACGCTCTTCGTATTAGTAATACGCATTCGGATGATTATACGCATAGTAGGCGAGTTCGTGTCCGTATTTATGCGTGTTTAACTGTGCTAATGTCCAGAATGATTTAATTTCCAGGTCTTAGCAGTTAAATGCTGGATAGAGGCGTTTCCGAAGTTGGATTCGGTAAGGTGGTGTACTGGGCACTTAGGAACCTAGGTGGTTTATAATATGGTGTACTGGGCACTTAGGAACCTAGGCGGTTTATAATGTGGTGTACTGGGCACTTAGGAACCTAGGTGGTTTATAATATGGTGTACTGGGCACTTAGGAACCTAGGCGGTTTATAATGTGGTGTACTGGGCACTTAGGAACCTAGGTGGTTTATAATATGGTGTACTGGGCACTTAGGAACCTAGGTGGTTTATAATATGGTGTACTGGGCACTTAGGAACCTAGGTGGTTTATAATATGGTGTACTGGGCACTTAGGAACCTAGGCGGTTTATAATGTGGTGTACTGGGCACTTAGGAACCTAGGCGGTTTATAATATGGTGTACTGGGCACTTAGGAACCTAGGCGGTTTATAATGTGGTGTACTGGGCACTTAGGAAACTAGGTGGTTTATAATATGGTGTACTGGGCACTTAGGAACCTAGGCGGTTTATAATGTGGTGTACTGGGCACTTAGGAACCTAGGTGGTTTATAATATGGTGTACTGGGCACACTCAGGAACCTAGGCGGTTTATAATATGGTGTACTGGGCACTTAGGAACCTAGGTGGTTTATAATATGGTGTACTTTGTACTCAGGAACCTAGGCGGTTTATAATATGGTGTACTGGGCACTTAGGAACCTAGGTGGTTTATAATGTGGTGTACTCGGCACTTAGGAACCTAGGCGGTTTATAATGTGGTGTACTGGGCACTTAGGAACCTAGGTGGTTTATAATATGGTGTACTGGGCACTTAGGAACCTAGGTGGTTTATAATATGGTGTACTGGGCACTTAGGAACCTAGGCGGTTTATAATGTGGTGTACTGGGCACTTAGGAACCTAGGTGGTTTATAATGTGGTGTACTGGGCACACTCAGGAACCTAGGTGGTTTATAATGTGGTGTACTGGGCACTTAGGAACCTAGGCGGTTTATAATGTGGTGTACTGGGCACTTAGGAACCTAGGCGGTTTATAATATGGTGTACTGGGCACTTAGGAACCTAGGTGGTTTATAATGTGGTGTACTGGGCACACTCAGGAACCTAGGTGGTTTATAATGTGGTGTACTGGGCACTTAGGAACCTAGGTGGTTTATAATGAGGTGTACTGGGCACTCAGGAACCTAGGTAGTTTATAATGTGGTGTACTGGGCTCACACAGGAACCTAGGTGGTTTATAATGTGGTGTACTGGGCACTTAGGAACCTAGGTGGTTTATAATATGGTGTACTGGGCACTTAGGAACCTAAGCGGTTTATAATATGGTGTATTGGGCACTCAGGAGGATCAGCAGCTCACGATGTGCTGTACTGGCCATTCAAGATCCTCAACGTCAGAAAGTAAGAATGTAAAAGGTTCACTTCACACTCCTGTTGGTCTGATTGTTAGGCCTTAGGCCTATAGATCTCTGAAGGGTTAATGTGAAGGCTCCTGGAAGAGCCAGCTGCTGCTTAAGCGAGCGATATAATGAATTTAATTCAGGAATAGGAATATAGTCAATCCCGTTGTACGAAATGAGGGCTACTGAAACGTTCAAACCCTACCCAATCCACCCACCTAACCTAACCTAACCCAACTTACGCGCAGAAAACGGGGATATATGTGAGCCGCTGTGCTTCTCACGTCACACCCTATATATTGTATGTTAGGAACCATAGCGTAATTACGGGCTATTCATGCCCGTGCCACCTCTTGGGTGGCTTAATCTTGCATCAATCAATCCAAAGCGTATAAAATCAGGTGCATTAGTTGAGAGAATGGATTATAGCTATATCCTTAGGGATATAGGGATATATATAGTTTTTTTTTTAATTTCATATGAAATCAGGTTCAAAATGTTCAATTGGTCTCGACTTTACAACGTGTGTTTGCTTATGCAGGGCCATCTCTGTTTCTTAGCTATACTCATATTATACTCCTAGCTTTACACACAGAGATCACACTAACGCGATGCGTCAAATGAACAAATGAACAAATGAACAAATCGGGGAGTTGTGTATAATCCTGGTTTGTGCCTCGGAGAGTCTACGGGATCCAGTAAGTTCAGTAGAGCTTCGGTTTCAACTCTTTTTACCCTGTCGTAGCTCAGTCGATTAAGGCAGTGTCTGGGATGCTCCCGGACGCAGGTTCGAATGCTCGTCACGGTCTTTGTGGATTTGTTTATACTCCTACCCACATGGCCATTTCTTGTTTGGTCATGTATGCTACATGGCCACCTTTGGTGTGGCCATTTTCTGATTGGTAGCGTCAAAAAGGCCCATCACCTGCTTGGCTTCCAACTGGCTGGTGTTTTGTGCCCCGGGGAACTCCTGCTATCAACCAATATCTCGCTATCTTTTCCCTGGCTATATACCTCAGTTATACGTCGTTCCTTGAATAGTTCTGCACGCGGCCCCCTCTCTGTGGACCTCCCCCCCTCACCCACTCCCCTACCCCTCCTCACCCACTCCCCTACCACTCCTCACCCACTCCCCTACCCCTTCTCACCCACTCCCCACCCCCTCACCCATGTACCCCCCTTACCCACGTCCCCCCCCCTTTTTCTCCCACTCCTCAGGCTCTCGTGAAGGCTCACACCTTATTTTTCTTCCTCCCTAATAACTACTCTCTCTCTCTTACCTCCTCCTCTTACCTCCTCCTCTTACCCCATCATCCACTGTTTCCCCTTCCAACCTGTCTCCATGGATCACTTTCCCCTCCCTCTCCCCCACCCCTCTCTCTCTCTCTCTCTCCCCCTCTCTCTCTCTCCCTCTCTCTCTCTCTCTCTCTCTCTCTCTCTCTCTCTCTCTCTCTCTCTCTCTCTCTCTCTCTCTCTCTCTCTCTCTCTCTCTCTCTCTCTCTCTCTCTCTCTACACACCCGGTGCGGACTCAGGAATCAATAGATTAAGTATCATCTTGATAACAACGGCGGTGAGCGAGACCACAAGGCCACGGGCTCTCTGTTTTGGGTTTAATCACAACGCCTTCAAAGATTTCACACATGACGACACAAGTAGTGAAATCGTAAGCACTAGGAAGACAGTGTTAATGTGCAGAGTGCCCTGGGTGTAGCGTGTGTCCCAGGGCCCTGGGTGTACCTTTGGTCCCAGGGCCCCTGGATGTACCCTGTGTCCCAGGGGCCCTGCGTGTACCTTGTGTCCCAGGGCCCTGGGTGTACCGTGTGTCCCAGGGCCCTGGGTGTACCGTGTGTCCCAGGGCCCCTGGGTGTACCGTGTGTCCCAGGGCCCCTGGGTGTACCGTGTGTCCCAGGGCCCCTGGGTGTACCCTGTGCCCCAGGGCCCCTGGGTGTACCCTGTGCCCCAGGGCCCTGGGTGTACCGCATACTTCGACGGCCACACTCAATCAGCAAAATCAAAAATGCTGGCTCGGGTGTGAGAGGTTCGGAGCACTCTGAAGCAGTACCGTCACGGAGCTCGAAACGAGGGGGCTCGATCTAAGCTTCAAGGGGGCTGTCCAGGTCGTTGCTGTCGAGTATTCCAGCTTCCAGAGTGCCGGCAGCAGCTGCCTCAGGCACTTATGTGCTGCTGCCACAACAGCTACAGAGGTGACGGTGTCAATTTCAGAAATATAGCTGAAGATTTGAATAACTCTTCCCCCTTCCTCCTCCCTTCCCACCACTATTGGAGATGGGGATTATTGGATGATTCATGTTCCGAATAGAATGGTCTATTGATGATCAAGTAAAGGTTGTCTCGTATACGTGGCTGTTAGTCCTGGACAGGCGAGTGATGCATTCTGAACCTGATCTATTGTTTGTTTACAGGTATAGGCTTTGTCGCGAAGCGAGCGAGAATTGCAGTTACACAGGTGAGCGAGGAGGAGGAGGTAGAGTAGGTGGGCTGGTTGGCTTCAGGTGAGCCTTGGAGGGACTGGTGACTGGTGCAGTAATGTATATTGCCTCGACAGAGGTGGGTTCAGATGGTACCAAAACAAGCTTCACTCTACCGTTCGTGATGCAAATGGAGACGTTAATTGTTGTTGTTGCTGCTGAGGTTCGCAGTGGTGGTGCTACTGCTGCTGCTGTTGTTACTGCTGTTGCTTCTACTAATTCTAAAATTTGTAGCTACTGTTGCTGCTCTTGTTAATGCTACTTCTGCAGCTGCTACTTCTTCAGTTGTTGTTGATGCTGCTCTTACTAATACTGCTTCTCCTGCTGCCACTACTGCAACTGCTCGAGGAAATTGATACCCTCAGAGGACAAAACTGCCATTGCAATGCAAGCTATTCCATTGCAAGACGGGCATTAGCATCGACTGCTCTGTCTAGCATCCTTCCTGGTCTCCACCGCTGATTTACATGATTCGCTCTCAGTCTTCAGAGGTCATTATTCTGGGACAATATACGCGTGCGTGTAGGTTGTCCACAACCCCCCCCCCATCCTCTCCCCTCCCAGTGTATGCTGTGTGCTTGCCTGTGTCTAAGGGGGGATCGGGATCTAGCTCCTGGGTTCCGGCTAATAGTTGTTGCTAGTAGTGCCTTGATGTTTGCATAATGTCATGGATTTAAATAGCTTCAATTTCAAGCTTGTGTTTGTTGAATGTAATCTGATCTGGCGGGGGGGGAAGTCTTTCGAAAAAGGTGAAGTGTGTGAAATATGTGGAAAGTTCACGTAAGATTACGTATGACCAGTTATTAATTTGGAAGACAAGCGCTAAACTACAGACCAGCTGTCATAACCAAGAAACAGGTTCTTCATGGAGAGGGGGGAATAATTGGTCCTGGAGATTTTGTTAAGACCTAAACAGTTCACCATCTTATGCTTAGATGGGACGAGCTAGACGCATAAGACTGTAAAGCAACCAAGCTTTATGGTGGCTTTGCGTCCACTCTGGCTGATTGATGGTATCAGGGGACATGAAGCTGAACCCTCTTGCAAGCACGACCAGGTAAGAACACACACACACACACACACACCATTACGTGTGTCTGTACACCACTCAATATCACATTATTCTCCTCTCTCTCTCTCTCTCTCTCTCTCTCTCTCTCTCGTATTTCTACTCTCCAATTTTGACTCTCCCTCTCGACGACACTCGTTTCTGACCAGCAAGGAGTCTGTCTCCCAGATTACACACGTCATTACCAAAGAAGACCAGATGGCTTCTCTCCACTTGAGCTTTGAGTGGCAAGATGTTATTCAATTTCCGCGTGTAAAATCTTGCGTTCGCTCTTGCGTCTAAGTGACGTAACGCTGCTGCGTCGATGTGTTTACACATCGACGCAGCATTTTGATTTTGAATCCAATAAAAAACCATTCGTTGTATTTTGATTCTTTTTTTTCAGTGCTCTTCTTAAGGAAATATATAGTGCCTTGAAGATTTGTTTTTCAAATGTGTTTGTTAGTAACTTACATGTACATCCCAGTGTCTACATATGTGTGTGTACTCACGTGTGTGTGTGTGTGTGTGTGTGTGTGTGTGTGTGTGTGTGTGTGTGTGTGTGTGTGTGTGTGTGTGTGTGTGTGTGTGTTTATGAATACTCACTCACATATGGTTGATAGAATCTAAGCCTTGCCTATCGAACTATTATTCCTTTAATGTCTTATTAAAATGTCTTATCATCTTATTCCCAATGTCTTTAAATTATCACGATTTTTTCTTATTTACATTTTAAGTTCATTTTGAACTAGTTACACTACTATTTCTAATCTGCTTCATTATTTAGTACAATTATACTGAAGAAGTTATTTTTAACATCTTTTACTCAATTACAGCTTTAATTTTATTCTGTCCTATCTCGAGTAGGGTCTAAGATCAGAAAAAAAATTTACTAATATAACCCTTCTTTCCTCCCTCATTCCTTCATATGAAGATTTGAAGGAATCTTCATTCCTTCTAAAGATGTATTAATATACGAAAATACTTAAGGAAATTCCTGTTTCAATTCTTCTTCCGTGGTCTGACACTGTCACTTTTTATCACGTTAATTTTCGTAATTTACACACACCACACATACACACCCAATTATATATATATATTGTGACGGTAAAGCGTTGGTGTTCGGCTGTTTCAAAAGCTAGGGGCAGGGCCTCGTCACATAATAAAAAAAAAAGATAGAAGTTTGTCCTTTCGTCTGTGGTAAGGTAATGGGAAGACACACAAAACACAAGTATATAAACAATGAAATTTTAATTACTCTAGAAAAACAAGACATGAATAAAGGTAATCTCATAAAAATATGCAGGATAAGTCAACAAACAAAATAACATGAATAATCACTGGCAAATGAAAAGTTACGCTAAGACAAGTAAGTTACAGTGATAGCAAAATAAAATACAAGTGCTGGAATACTGGCTTCGAGCTGCCACCTCCCTTAGTACACGAAAGTCAAGGCTTAGTCTACCAGCGAGAGATGTCAACTGCATGGAGCACTGAGATATTCTGACGATACTGGCGCACTGCAGCCCAGACGTCGACTCGTGGTGGTGGCGGAGGGCTTGGGCGACGAGACACCAGCCAATCAGCAACAGGCAGACAGAGGATTGGCAGTTAGCTGGTTACGGCGGTGGCCAGGTGTTGGGGTACGATTTGCTCTCTGGGCAAAACGTTTGGCGATACTTGGTGGACGTATCTTCTATATAGTGTCTTGTATTTTGACGTAATTATGTAGGGAAGAGCAGGCTCAATCTCTCTTGAAAGAGATTATCGTCACAATATATATATATATATATATATATATATATATATATATATATATATATAATATAAAACTGAAAACTCCACACCCCCAGAAGGATTCGAACCCAGACAGCCAGGAGCATTATGCACCATGGCGTACCTGGTTCCTTAACCACTCGACCAACCGTGACAGTACAAAAGACATCGGAAGCCGACGATATTTCCCTAACATCCCGACAGCACTTGGTGGTAAGCTTGGGCATAGATATTTCATCGAATCACCTCACTTTGTGAGGCCACGTGGTCCCACAAAAGTATTAGTAGGTAAAAACGTTAGTAGGTGAGAGAGAGAGAGAGAGAGAGAGAGAGAGAGAGAGAGAGAGAGAGAGAGAGAGAGAGAGAGAGAGAGAGAGAGAGAGAGAGAGAGAGAGAGAGAGAGAGAGAGAACTGCACAGGTTTTCGAAAGCGATTGAATGTCAGCGTGACTCGGCCCAGTTCACTCTTGAATTTCGATAGTGATTCCAGACGGGATAATCGAAGTGTGTGTACAGAAGGGCCCTGAGGGCCCGACCCATCATCTGCCAGGGCCACTCAAGTCATCCCCTTTCCCGTGTCCCTTCCCCTCCCCTCTTCCCCTCCCCCCTTTTCGCCCCATTCCCTGGTTCCCCTTTACACGGACGGTCTATTGCCTATCTAGGTCTTCCAAATCCTATTGCTTTGTCAGCTAGTTTGCTGTCTCTAGGTCCTTGTTCACCCTCCTTTCCTATTCCCCAAGGGTCACTTCTCAAAGATATTTCTGTCGGCAGTGCTGCTCAGATGCCGTCAACTTCTACCTCCTTAGAGGTAGAAGTTGGTGTGGGTGTACAGCTTCGGACCATCTCATGGTTTCCTCGAGGTGTTTCGAAGATGTTGCTTTAGATTCTGTCTTAGCACTTTCCGCCTCTCGTTACACAAGAGGGTCGGTGTCTTCAAGCATTCCTTCCCCCCCCCCCGCTCCGACGACCAACCACTCCCCAGTTCTGATGTAGAGATGCTGAAGGCAGGTCTTTCAATAACATATCCGCATATTAAATTCTTTCCGTAAAACAAGAACTTTTCCAGTTGGGTTAAGAACAATGGAACAAAATTAACTCGATCTTGAACTCGTAGCTATAGAGGAAGGAAGAGAGGTGTAATGTGAGAGATGATGATGAGAGAAGAAGGAGTAAAGAAGGAAAGAAGGTTGAGACGAAGGGAATAGAGACGAAGGGAGGAATAAACGGGACGGATGGTAGAAAAAAAATGCATGGGAGAGAGGTTTTGTAACAGGCCAAATTCTTAGAACAAAAATATATATGAAACAAGTTTCTACACATTCTATGGCGTTGATAGCCACTGTAGTTATGGTGGTGGTAATATGGTGTTTCACACCATCCCAGCATCTTCACAGATCTCTGAAATATATACGGCATCCATTCCTGCTCTTCCTCCTCGTGTGTAGAAGGACCTTACAGACTTCCATCTGTGTCCTGATTGACGAGGTGAATCAAAAGAAATATTAAGTTGTCCTTCCATTTCTCCAGATGGCTCTGACTCCTCCTCCTTATCACCACCTGCTCAATCGCAGATCTTTGATTTTTTATTTATTTTTTTGAGGAGAAAGAAGGAAACTATTTTTCGAGTCTTTATTTTTTTAATTTGAATGACGAAAGCCATGCTTAATTTCCCGGTGACCCGGACCCGGCACTTATATTTCGGGTCTAATGGTAAGTCGCATTATTGTTGGAAGTAGTGATGTAAACAGTGAAGTTTACAGTGAAGTTGGTAGCAAAATACTGCTACCACTGCGGTGGTAGCAATAGTGGTAGTAGTAGTGGTGATGGTAGCAGTGGTGGTGATAGTACTGGTGGTGGTGGTTCTAATAGTAGGTGACAGTAGTTTAATTGTAAATAATATATTTTTTGTGGAGGTAGTGACCGCAGACGGCCCTCACCAGGGTACGAGTAGCGGTGGTGGTGGTGCTCAGTGAGGTGGTGCATTGTTGAGGTGGTGATGAACAATGGTGTCAGTAGTGAAGATGTTGAGTGCGGTGCTTGAGAGGAAGTAGGAGGAGGCGGAGGAGGAAGAGAGGTGTAGCGTTCATAGATATCCTGACATCCTTAACGTTTTAGGATGACAACAAACAGGAAAAGAGTGGATAGGAATGAGCATGGGAATATCGAGGAGAAAGGATATGGAAGGGGAAGGATGAAGGTGGATACACGGGAAGGGAAGGAAGATGGATTTATTTCCTTGCCTGTATCCCAACATCCCAACATCTCTTGAAGATCCTTCCAGTTCATTTCCAGATCATACTGACAACCTTTCCTATAATTGCTTGAGAATGGTAAACAGTAACTAATAGAGATGATGGGGGCATTCACAGTTAATTAGGGAGGGGTATATTGTTGATACTTGAGGAAAGGGGGGAATTATCAGGGGGAAAGCGCCAAGTCATAACGACTATATAGCTTACCTTAGGATGAGAGAAGGCTGTCACTAGGGAGGGGTATTGTGATCCATTATATACGTGAACATAAGTAAACATTAACTAATAAAGCAGATGAGGCATTCACAATTAATTAGTGAGAGGTATATTTGATCTATTCTATACAGGAACATAAATATGCAGGCGATGAGTCACAATAACGTGGCTGAAGTATGTTGACCAGACCACACACAAGAAGTTGAAGGGACGACGACGTTTCGGTCCGTCCTGGACCATTCTCAAGTCGATTGTGAATGGTCCAGGACGGACCGAAACGTCGTCGTCCCTTCAACTTCTAGTGTGTGGTCTGGTCAACATAAATATATCAGACACGCGACCGACAGACTAATGGGACGCACTTAAAGTGTGGAGAAAAACATCCTGTCAACAGGACAAAAATGTCAACATCTGTTAAGGTCAGCCAGAGACTAATCACTGAACTGCTTATGTTATTCACTTTGGTTACAGCGATATAGGAGGAGTGTTGTGGTCATGTGTTAGCAATCAAGAGTGTGTGTCAATTGAGATAACGATCGTATTGGCCAATCTCAATCACTAGCCAACCTGTTCTCACGCCAGGCTGTTTAAAGCAGCGGCCGTCCTCCCCAGACGCATTCATCAATTTTAACACTGTGTATTAAAAATTGGTTTGTTCTCGTATACAAATTAATATTCTTATACGTAAAAATTGTATGCATTGCTTGGCGTAAGTTAGATTAGGTTAGGTGTTTAGGTTCTGTTGGTAATTATTTGTATTTATAAGTTCGTGGGAGAAACATTTATAGAACTGTGGTTCGAACAGAGGACGTGAGCGAAGCACTTGTTCCGGAAGTGTTCGGACGTCAACAGTTGTGAGTCGTGTGTAAACCGCTTTCTATTCATAAACAGGGGGTTTGGCGGCTGGATTAACGATCTGGGATCTTTGTATGCGAGAACGGGTTGCAGTAGTACTTGAAGGAGGGGATGTTAGTAGGTGTCCGTCCGGAGTGCCACTTCAGACGCCGCTCCAATAAACGAGTTAACAAAAGACTAATCCGAGACGATGAGCCTTCAAGAGCTCATTAAGCATAACGATGACATTGAGATCCAAGAATATGTAGAGCTCGAGCACGACACATTGACCGAAGTTGACACAGAGCTCGGTGAAATAAATCTTTTAAGGTGACATAAATCTCGAAGGCGTCATAGAGTTCTAAGGTGACATAGAACTTAAGAGACTCTCACGCGACACTGAAACACATCTTAAACTGAACAGCCCGTCCTCCAAACAAAGATCCAAAAGTGATTCCATGCACCCGCCAAACCCCCTGTTCAGGAATGAAAAGCAGTTTACACACGACTCACAACTGCTGACGTTCGAACATATCCGGAACAAGTGTTTCACGGACGAATTTTGTTCGAATCACAACGCTATAAATGATTCACCCAAGTACTACAAATACAAATAATTGCCAACAGAACCTAAACACCTAACCTAACCTAAGCTATGCCTATATATGCACAATATGCTAATATATTATAATATTAATTTATACTTGAGAAAATTCCCGTTTTGAATGAACAGCATATTAAAATTTATGAATGCGTCTGTGGGGTTGACCGCTGGATGTAATGGACTTGAGTCGAGGACGGGTTGAAACTGAAATACTCGACGCTTCAAATGCTTTTCACTACCGGTTCTTTCCAGCGTGTTAAACAGGACGGATCAGGCGATCACGGCCTAAATCCACACACACACACACCAGGAAGACTTAACAGGACTAATCACTAATCAACTGGGAACATACTGATGACTAACCAGAATGTCTAAAAACGCATTAAATGCTAACAGGAGCGACTCAAACATATGGATTACCAACAGGAGTGACCCGGATCGCACCGGAGATTAGTCGCTGCGTCCGGGACAGCCCAACAGAAACAAACTTGAATAAAACGTAAGCCGATAGTGTACAATATTTCCGCTCCCCGGGAAATAGATGGCATGGCGTGCACGCTCAGTCTGGCTGAAAACAACAGCAAAGCAGTAACGACAGCTGGAACACGAGCAGGAACAGCAGCAACAGCAGCAGCAACACCTTCAGGAACACCAGTAGCAACACCTTCAGGAACAACAACAGGACCAGAAGCGACAACAGCATCTCTCCTGCACTCCTGTGATCCTGCCTGACTGCGAGAAAATAAAAGATGGCGATAAGGCGGAGGATTGGCCGCCGCTCGATACGGATAACGACCTATTTATCGAGGAGTGAGAAGCACCGGTGATGATGGTGGGGCAAGAGTGTGACAAACGAATGGCATTACCCGGGGAGGGTGAATGATACGGGGGTGATCATGCTGAAATATTTCAAAGCAGAGGGGACAGAATCAAAGCAGAGGGGACAGAAAAAAAAGCGCGCGCGCGTACACACACACACACACACACACACACACAATGTACTAGGCAGTGGTGTGGTGGAGGCTGACTCCATACACAGTTTCAAATGTAGATATGATAGAGCCCAGTAGGCTCAGGAACCTGTACACCAGTAGATTGACAGTTGAGAGACGGGACCAAAGAGACAAAGCTCAACCCCCACAAGCACAAATAGGTGAGTGTACACACACACAGAAATCGATTGGGCACTTTCGAACTATCTGTTTTTTTTTTCATGTTTCCTTTAATTTTGACAAGGCACGTAAAGTGGCTGAAAGCACTCAGTCGATTTTGCCACTTAAAAAATGCAATTATTGAAACACAGCACTTGACTATGTAGGTAAGAAGGTGGTAAGTGAGGAGCAAAATAGTCTTTCTGATATTGGTTTGTGAACGTAAGAACAAGAGGAAACTGTAGATGGCTTAATGACCAATTCGAGTGAGCTTCCGGAATCTCTAATGGCGGGATATCTGTGAATTAATCATCTTGAAAATATAGATTTTTTTTAATGGATCCAAATTGTGCAACCACTTACTAATATTCATTATGTATGGCTTTGTAATTTGTATTAAACAAGATTCAACAATGTTTCTATTAAGTTATTAGTCATTATCTTGAGGTTATCTTGAGATGTTTTCGGAGCTTAGCGTCCCCGCGGCCCGGTCCTCGACCTGGCCTCCTTTTTGTTGCACATCCACAGGAATCAGTCCATAGCAGCTGTCTGACTCCCAGGTACATATTTACTGCTAGGTGAACTGGGGCATTAGGGTGAAAGAAACTCTGCCCATTTGTTTCCGTCTCCGCCAGGGATCGAACCCGGAACCTTAACACTACGAATCCCGAGCGGTGTCCACTCAGCTGTCAGGCTTTCTACAATTTCATCTTTTTCATATGTTCGTGAACACATACAACAAAGACATTGACATTGCCTTTGTCATTCATTTAAACAAAGACCTTGTTTTACACATCACCTTCCTGCCTAAATATATACTTTAGTAGTGTCTTTCATTTATTTTACGAGCAATTCATGCCCGTGCCACCTTTTGGGTGGCTTAATCTTCATCAATCAATCATCTTCATTTATTATAGTTTTGAAAATGTCTTCAATAAAATGAAAGTTAAGTCATTTCCTGTTTCACTTTCCTTCGTGGCTTTACTGCCACATTATTTGTGTGCATATGTGATTTACACACACACATACACACATATATATATATATATATATATATATATATATATATATATATATATATATATATATATATATATATATATATATATATATATATATATATATATATATATATGTCGTACCTAGTAGCCAGAACGCACTTCTTGGCCTACTATGAAAGGCCCGATTTGCCTAATAAGCCAAGTTTTCATGAATTATTATATTTTCTCTATTTTTTTCTTATGAAATGATAAAGCTACCCATTTCATTATGTATGAGGTCAATTTTTTTTTATTGGAGTTAAAATTAACGTAGATATATGACCGAACCTAACCAACCCTACCTAACCTAACCTAACTTATCTTTATAGGTTAGGTTAGGTTAGGTGGCCGAAAAAGTTAGGTTAGGTAAGGTTAGGTAGGTTAGGTAGTCGAAAAACAATTAATTCATGAAAATTTGGCTTATTAGGCAAATTGGGCCTTGTATAGTAGGCTGAGAAGTGCGTTCTGGCTACTAGGTACGACATATATATATATATATATATATATATATATATATATATATATATATATATATATATATATATATATATATATATATATATACACTATAAAATAGTGCCAAAGTAGCGTATCGTGGATGCTAGAGCACAAAGGAGAGAAATAGAAAAATATCGGTAAAACATTAAGGGAGGGAATAAATTCGCGAGGAATATTGGAAACATGAGAAAAAGATAATGGAGAATGGAGGTGAAGGAAATCAATTGTCCCACGGGGTTAAAATTGAGGGGGGGGGGAGGAGGGATACATTGTGAGGACGATAAGGTATAAGATAAGATGATCTAAGATTGAATGGGAGGAGATAGAGGATATAACTGCCTTATAAGAACTGTGCAAATGTGCGTGTGGTTGGGGGAGGGGATTGAGTTATCGGGGGAAGGGGGGGGGGGGGAAGCGTCAAGCCATTACGACTATATAGCACTTGGAAGGGGTCAGGATAAAGGGTTTGGGATGGGATACTGGGAAGGAATGGTGCCCAACGATTTGGGGACGGTCGGGGATTGAACGCCGACCTTGCATGAAGCGAGACTGTCGTTCTACCGTCCACCCCAATTGGAGAAAGCTAAAATTGGAATCATAAGCAACCTGAAGGACGGGTCACACATCTACAGACACGAAATGAAAGAGTAGACAGAAATAGATTTGGGGAGACGGGTACACACTAGCCAAGGGAGCCGGTCGGCCGAGCGGACATTACACATGACTTGTGGTCCCGAGTTCGATCCCGGGCGCCGACGAGAAACAATGGGCAGAGTTTCTTTCACCCTATGCCCCTGTTACCTAGTAGTAAAATAGGTACCTGGGTGTTAGTCAGCTGTCGCGGGCTGCTTCCTGGGGGTGAAGGCCTGGTCGAGGACCGGGCCGCGGAGACACTAAAGCCCCGAAATCATCATCATCTCAAGATAACTGAAAATAATGGTATATTGATTCAAACGACAAGATCTATCTGGCAACGAGGCCAAAGGCATAATCTCATAGCACAGTTGGCTTCGTTCTCGACTTACAATCGGAGATCTCCGGGTTCGATTCCCGGATGTAACAGAACTGGGGCTTTCGGCACGTTTCCTTTCACCTAATGCCACTGTTTACTTAGCAGTAAATGGGTACCCTGGAGCCTAAAATAAATGAATGTTTCTCAATGAATCAAAATAATTCTTGCTAGAAAGTGTTACGGGTATTTTGCGAATTAAGATTCTAATCCATCCAGCTATTCTACATAAGATCGAAAGATGAAATAGGAGATATTCCTCCTGCAGGCAATATTAGTTAGCTAGTATCTTTTTTTGTATTTACCAGTATCTAGCTGGTAGGTCTAGATAGGCTGTTGTCAAGACTCTTAATTTGTTCATGCTCTTATGCAACCACTTGAACTGCTTGGTACAGCGATGGTCAGAGTCGTTGGGCCCTTAGTCTTAACAGTAATTGGTAGCTTCAACACTTAAGGATTTGTGTTGCCTCAACCCCGAAAATGACGACATGTATTCTGGGTTTTGCAGCTTGTTTGGTTCTGTTGGCTTCCCCTAAGTTCCTCTGTTGGCTTCCCCTAAGTTCCTCTGTTGGCTTCCCCTAAGTTCCTCTGTTGGCTTCCCCTAAGTTCCTCTGTTGGCTTCCCCTAAGTTCCTCTGTTGGCTTCCCCTAAGTTCCTCTGTTGGCTTCCCCTAAGTTCCTCTGTTGGCTTCCCCTAAGTTCCTCTGTTGGCTTCCCCTAAGTTCCTCTGTTGGCTTCCCCTAAGTTCCTCTGTTGGCTTCCCCTAAGTTCCTCTGTTGGCTTCCCCTAAGTTCCTCTGTTGGCTTCCCCTAAGTTCCTCTGTTGGCTTCCCCAAAGTTCCTCTGTTGGCTACCCCTAAGTTCCTTTGTTGGCTACCCCTAAGTTCCTCTGTTGGCTTCCCCTAAGTTCCTCTGTTGGCTTCCCCTAAGTTCCTCTGTTGGCTTCCCCTAACTTCCTCTGTTGGCTTCCCCTAACTTCCTCTGTTGGCTTCCTCTGAGGGTCAGTGAAGACCCTCTGAAGAGTCAACTAACACAACACATGAACCCCCCTATTAGACTCTTTTACAGGAACTTCTTTTCGACAGCTCATAAAACAGAGGAAAGGGTCCTGAAAGATATTGTTGATAGGAACGTTATCCCTACAGACAAAACTCAGAAAATACAATCGACGATTTACTGTAAAACCAAAAAAACGGTAAACCTACTCATGACAAACTCTCCAGACACAACGCAGAACGACTTAAATGAAACCAACGTCGTCTATGCCTTCAAATGCCCACTTGGGGACTGTAAGCCCCAAAGAACTCAGTATATAGGCAAGACAACAACGTCTTTTTCCAGGCGAATAAAAATACATAAACAACAGGGCTCCATAAAGGAACATATAATCTCCTCTCACAACCAGACCATCACCAGAGAAATCTTAACAAACATCACAGAAATCATCGATAGATACAGCGAATGCAGGAAGCTCGACATCTGCGAGGCACTACACATCAAAAAGTCAACACCAGCAATCAACAGCCAATTAACGAACAACTATATTCTACCCACTTCAAGACTCCGAACCAATATAGAAGCATCAAGAGGAATTATGGACCAATAGGCTCTCTGCAGTTACTTCCATTCTTAGGTTTTATCCAATTACTATCCATAGTTTCGTGTTTTGTCTTGTGTTTGTCACAAGTTTGTTCACCTCACCCAAAACTGTTGTACCATATCACCTCACCCAAATGCGAGTAAAAGTATGGACGGATTTGCGTATTTACACACACATTTTACGGGCGTTTACGGGCTCACCATAGCCCGTGCTACATGGACACTTCGTCCCGAGTAGGTAAATCTGAAACAACAACAACAGCGTGTTTACACAGTCAGATTCACCACTGCCACTGTGCCAGGTAAGTCCACTACGGGCTCACCATAGCCAGTGCTACTTGGAACTTGTTCCGAGTAGCTGAATCTATAACAACAACAAGCGTATTTGCAGGTTACAGTTGTGTGTGTAAACTAAAATCTTTGAAAATGTAATAAGTTATTACGAAACGCGTTCAGGCGTCGCGTCAGACTAGAAATAAAAATTAATTTTGGAGAATTGATTTTTCATTTACCATCGACAGTGAAAAGAAACAAAAGAAATATTGTGAAAATTCGAGTTAGAGATATTAATCTTACCTTTTCGGTCATATTTAACAACATATGTTTACAAGAAAGACTGCTACCAATATATATATATATATATATATATATATATATATATATATATATATATATATATATATATATATATATAATATAATATAATATAATGTCGCATTCTTAGCAGAATTGACCAATTCGTTAAATATGCGACATATTAGCATTATAATATTGAGGTTTTTCCATGCATTATCGACGATAAGTTAGGCGGGTTGTTTAGGTTCGTACGTTTCTGTTTAGGCAAACATCGCATTTTTTAAGTTTTTGACCAATCGATAGGACGGCCCGGCTGGGCCTGGATAGTCTTTAAGGAAGTCTTAAACGTAGTCTTAGATAAATAGTTTAACATCGATGGACTCGTATGACAATTCCATTAATGGGCATTTTTCAGGAAAGAAGCCAAAAATATATAGGGATTTGTGAAGAGAAACTTAAGTGAATTCAATTTTGAAAGAATAGATCAAAATTTACTTCCTTTACTTACAAAAAATTTTTCCTTTACGTTATTTGTGACCGTTTATAAATGGAAAATGTTTTTTGGTAGAATATAAAGAAACCGACGATAACATGCATATTCAACACTATTGTGAAGAACCTTTTCCCCAGGATACGTTTTTTGTTGTCACCGTCGAGAGCATGGGAAATATTCCTGTGTGTGTATTCACCTAATTGTGCTTGCGGGGGTTGAGCTTTGTCTCTCTTGTCCCGCCTCTTAACTGTCGCCACACAGTCACACACACACACACAACTCACAACTGTGTGTGTGTGTGTGTGTATATTCAACTACTTGTATTCACCTAGTTGTGCTTGCGGGGGTTGAGCTCTGCTCTTTCGGCCCGCCTCTCAACTGTCAACTGTTACTACTATTTTTTTTCTCCACACTACACACACACACCCCAGGAAGCAGCCCGTGACAGCTGACTAACTCCCAAGTACCTATTTACTGCTAGGTAACAGGGGGCATAGAGTGAAAGAAACTCTGCCCATTGTTTCTCGCCGGGGTCCGGGATCGAACCCGGGACCACAGGATCACGCGTTCAGCCACCTGCCCCTTGTGTGTGTGTGTGTACTCACCTAGTTGTGCTTGCAGATTGAGCTCTTGCACTTTGGTTCTGCCTCTCAACTGTCAGTCAAGTGATGTACAGGTTCCTGAGCCTATTGGGCTCTATCATACCTACACTTGAAACTGTGTATGGAGTCTGCCTCCATCACATCACTTCCTAATGCATTAGTTGTGGTGGAGGCAGATTGGGAGGAGGGTGGAGGAGGGAGTCAGAAATTTCTGACTGTGTGTGTGGGGGGGGGGCGGTCTGGGGTGTGTGCGTGTGTGTGTACTCACCAATTTGTGCCTGCAGGATTGAGCGTTGGCTCTTGGATCCTGCCTTTCTATAGCCGCCGGTTGTTCAAAGCAATGACTCCTGTCCTTTTTCATTGTCATATTTAGTTTTAAAGCTATGAATAGTGTTTGCTTCCACAACCTGCTCCTTTTATGCATTCCATTTCCCCACTACTCTCACGCTAAAAGAAAACTTTCCTAACATCTCTGTGACTCGTCTGAGTTTTCAGCAGCCACACATGTCCCCTCATTCTGTTAGTATTCAGTGTGAATATTTCTTCTATTTTCACTCTGTCAATCCCCTTGAGTATTTTATATGTTCCTATCATATCCCCTCCCCCTTTCCTTTCTTTTTTTATAGTGTCGTTAGGTTTTGTGTGCGCGCGCGTGTATGCATTTACTATTTGAATTTACTATTTGTGTCTGCAGAATTGAGTTATTAGTTCTTGGAGCACGCCTTTCAAACCAAACTATTTTTTCCTCTATTAAATCTACTACATATATTTATCCTAACATCTTAACACCCAACCACACACACACCCACACCCAGGAGGCAGCCTTTAGCAGCTGTCTAACTCCCAGGTTAGACAGCTCTTTCATCAGGGTGAAAGAAACTGTTAGGTTTCATGGAAACCGGGCCTATGACTACGACTTCAGAGCGCTGTCCACTCAGTCACGAGGCCCCCCTGTGTGTATGTGTGCTTACCTAGTTGTGCTTGCGGTGGGTTAAACTTCGACTCTTTGGTCCCGCCTCTCATCCGTCAATCAACTAGTGTACAGATTCCTGAGCCAACTGGGCTCTATAGTATCTATATTTGAAACTGTGTATGGAGTCAGCCTCCACCACATCACTTCCTAATGCATTCCATTTGTCAACCACTCTGACACTGAAAAAGTTCTTTCTTATATCTCTGTGGCTCATTTGGGCACTCAATTTCGACCTGTGTCCCCTGGTGCATGTGCCCCTTGTGTTAAATTGTCTATCTTTATCTGCCCTATCAATTTCTCTGAGAATCTTGTATTTGGTGATTGTGTCCCTCCCCCCCCCTAACTCTTCTGTCTTCCAGCGACGTGAGGTTTAATTCCGGTAGTCTCTCCTCGTAGCTCATACCTCTCAGCTCTGGTACTAGTCTGGTGGCAAACCTTTGAACCTTTTCCAGTTTAGTCTTACGCTTGACCAGATATGAATTCCATGCTGGAGCTGCATACTCCAAGATTGGTCTGACATATGTGGTATACAAAGTTCTGAATGATTCCTTACACAAGTGTCGAAATGCCGTTCCTGGCATATGCCAGGTTAGCCAACCTGGCATATGCCGCTGATGTTATCCTTTTGATATGGGTTTCAGGGGACAGGTCTGGCGTAATATCATCCCCCAAAGTCTTTCTCTCTCTGACTCTTGAAGAGTTTCATCTCCCAAATGATACCTTGTATCAGGCCTCGTGCTTCCTACACCTATCTGCATTATATTACGTTTTCTTGGGTTAAACTCTAACAACCATTTGTTCGACCATTCCATCAGTTTGTCTAGGTCTTCTTGAAGCCTCAAACAGTCTTCCTCTGTCTTAATCCTTTTCATAATTTTGCCATCGTCAGCAAACATTGAAAGAAATGAGTCTATACCCTCCAGGAGATCATTTACGAATATTAGAAATATGATAGGACCGAGTATAAAGCCCTGTGAGACTCCAATGGTGACTTCACGTCAATCTGAGGTCTCGCCCCTCACTGTAACTCTGCTTCCTATTACTTAGGTACTCCCTTATCCACTGGAACACCTTACCAGTTACTCCTGCCTGTCTCCCATGTGTTTACCTAGGTATGGACTCCAGGCAGGAGCTGTACATTTCAGGATCGGTCATACATAAGGGGTATACAGGGTCCTGAACGATTCTTTACACAAATTTCTAAAGGCTGTTCTTATGTTGGCCAACCAAGCGTATGCCGCCAATGATATCCTTTTGATGTGGGGCTCTGGAGACAGGTTCGGTGTGATGTAAACCCCCAGATCTTTCTCTCTATATGACTCTTGCAGGATTTCACCTCCAAGATGGTACCTTGTGTTCAGCATTCTGCTTCCTTCGCCACGTATCATTACTTTACACTTCCTTGAGTTGAACTTTAGTAGCCATTTTCTAGACCATTCCTCCAGTTTGTCCAGGTCAATGTGTGTGTGTGTGTGTGTGTGTGTGTGTGTGTGTGTGTGTGTGTGTGTGTGTGTGTGTGTGTGTGTGTGTGTGTGTGAACGAAAGCGTGTTCGGATACATTTCATTTGAACTTTTGTTGGAATTCACAGTAGTTCTGTGAGGCTGAATTGCCAATTGAGCTCATGATCCAATGTGTTTCAGGCTGTTTTTTGGGCACTGATGCCCTGTGTTCGAGTTTTTTGTGGTTTTACATATATGTCTGTTACATCGTGTGTGTGTGTATATATATATACATATATATATATATATATATATATATATATATATATATATATATATATATATATATATATATATATATATATATATATATATATATAATATAATTATATACACACACACGAACTGTATTCCAACTTTACAGATGAACAAATTCAACGCGATCAACTCCATGTATGTTACCATCATGCTATACACTCCGCATCTGAACACACCAAAATTATTTTGAATGAAGCGTCCCTCTAGCATTAATAGACTGAATAATTTCTAAAAGCAAACACAACAACGAAATTACGATTGTCTTAATGAAAACAACTCTTACTGCAATTGTAAATTACTATATATATATATATATATATATATATATATATATATATATATATATATATATATATATATATATATATATATATATATGTTTCATTGAATATGACCGCATATTCTGTGTTTATTATTTTCTGGTTTAGGGCTTCTATCCCGCTAACTATTTTCTTAGCATCAGGGCTTAATTGAAATAGGAGTTCTCCAAAACTCATTTTCGTACTTTTGAGGTGAAGAAAAGAAGTGATTTACTATAGAGTGTATTACACTTATTTATATAATTCGCACAACGTTTCGAACCTCCATGGTTCATTCTCAAGTGAACAGATCTTACAATACTAGTTGATTTCATACCCGGGTATAAAATCGGGTATAAAATCAACTAGTATTGTAAGATCTGTTCACTTGAGAATGAACCATGGAGGTTCGAAACGTTGTGCGAATTATATAAATAAGTGTAATACACTCTATAGTAAATCACTTCTTTTCTTCACCTCAAAAGTACGAAAATGAGTTTTGGAGAACTCCTATTTCAATTAAGCCCTGATGCTAAGAAAATAGTTAGCGGGATAGAAGCCCTAAACCAGAAAATAATAAACACAGAATATGCGGTCATATTCAATGAAACATGTTTGAAAGAAAACCTGCTGCCAGTATACACCAATATATAAATATATATATATATATATATATATATATATATATATATATATATATATATATATATATATAATATTAGTAGTTCTTTCAGACGTCTCTGTGACTTATTTGTATTTGTAATTTAAAATTGCCTTCTCGTTCTACTGTTCTTTAATTTGAATACTGGTTTTATGTCAGCCTTGTCAATCTTTCCTTAGTATCTAATACGTCGTTATCATGACTGTCCTATACCTTCTTTCTTGCAGTGTAGTGAGGTCCAGTTTCCTTAGTCTTTCTTCATAGCTCAGTCCTCTTAGCTCAGGAACGAGTCTTGTTTACTTTTTGACTATTTCTAGTTTGATGTTTGTTTGTGTCTGTGTGTGAGAGTGTATGTTTCATATGTATAATCAATACAGAAAGTAGTACATAAAACAATATTATAAGAAGAAAACTCTCGAAATCTTCTCAAAAGGCTTGCGAAACACCCTTACAAGACGAGATTAATCTGGGGTAACATCGCCTCTGTGGTGCAGCAGCCGGAGGGTGACACGTTAGACGAGCGGGGAGGAGGAGGACAAGGCAGCCGGGACACGACTGTAGAAATTACCCTCGTCGCCTCTTGCAAAAGTTAATTGGCGATACAGCTTTTACCATGGGAATATCTGTCTTGCGGTCTAGGGTTTTATGTGTAATATTAAGCCTTTTGAAGAAGCTGTAAATTAACCTCTCTCTGAATTGGCACAAGCAAATACACAAATTTTCTTTCTTTCACCCCTGATAGCTCTTTTCACCCATGCAGTAAATAGGTACTTGGGAGTTAGACAGCTGCTACTGACTGCTTTGTGGGGATATGTGTGTGTGTGTGTGTGTGTGTGTGTGTGTGTGTGTGTGTGTGTGTGTGCGTGTGTGTGTGTGGTGTGTGTGTGTGTGTTAGAAATATATGTAGTGGACATAGAGGAAAAAATAGATTAATTAGAAAGGCGGGATCCAAGAGCTAAATTACCTCGAGTCTGCAGACTCAAATAGTAAACACAAGCACGCGCGCGCGCGCACACACACACACACACACACACACACACACACACACACACACACACACACACACACACTCGTGACGTCAGCATACACTGCATCACAACACATGACGTCAGTATGCATCATCACAGCCTCCTCCCCTACTCATCTCCCAAGCTGATGATGATGGTGCTTCAAGAAGCTCTCTGGGAAGGAAAACCTTCCTCTGTGATTCCCCCCCACCACGACCCTCCAGCCTCCGTTGAAGGACCCTCACGCTCCTCTCTACCTACTTACACCTTAGAAATATGTAACAACAAGTTTTGTCTACTCTTAAAACACTCTTTTGTTTGCCTTTTTAATCATGTGTGTGTGTGTGTCTTTTGTTTGTATTTGTTTAAAGGTGTAATTCACCTAGATGTACTGATACGGTCGACCGTTAGCTAATAATCCCTGCCTAGCCAGTCACTTGTTATTTAATGCAGTTAATTAACCACTTAGTTAATTAACTAAGTCTAAATCATTGTCTAAATCCTGTTTGTTGTCTTCTGATCCGGTTTATAGAATTGATCTAAAGAGTCGCCTGGTAACTGTGCAGTTGGTTACGACTCGAGCTTACGCAGAAAAATTAATTCTCACATCCTTTTTGCTAAATCATATCTCCCATATTTTGTTTTTTGACCTGTTATGTAGTCAATGGATCCTTCATGGTCTTAGTATTGTAGTAACCATCTCCTCGGATCTCCTCTGTGTGTGTGTGTGTGAGAGAGAGAGCGAGAGAGAGGGAGAGGGAGAGAGAGAGAGAGAGAGAGAGAGAGAGAGAGAGAGAGGGAGAGGGAGAGAGAGAGAGAGAGAAGGGGGGGGAGGAGGAAGCATGGGTACCTCTTCTTGCCTTGCTATATCCATCTAGGGGGGGTTCCCCTTGTTTTTTTGAGTTGAGGTACAGTTTTTGGGTATTACTTCTACCCCTTCAACTCATGAGAGTCCCTGGTGTTGTCATACATAAATATTAAGCAGATATTGAATCCTCCATCTCGTCCTCTTTACTCCTTATAGTTCTTTCAACTTTTTCTCTGCTCTGACCATGAATATGTTCTCTGTAATTAATCCTGTGGCTTATTCAGGTAGTTGACCACCATCGTCTTCTTCTTTGTTTCCATTTCCAGGCCAAAAATACTTAGCTCTTGTTCCAACTTTAATGTCACTAAAGTAAGGTGTGATCGTGCCTCACAGCCCACAATCTCACAAGTGACTAACACAACTGTTCTCCTTTACCTAGAGTGTCTAGAACGTGTTCTCTGGGTTTTGCGTTTCTTCCTAGATATCAAGTCGTGGTGTTTCTTAGCCTTCAGCAGGTCTGACGGGCGTGACAGTCAGGCATAAGGGCGAGGACTCTGGAGACGTTGAGTGATGCTGGTGGCTGTGAGAGCGTCATGTGGGAGGTGGGAAATGTATACAATAATGTTCTTTGACAGTGCTGGAGACGAATTCTTACATTAACTCTCTCTCTCTCTCTCTCTCTCTCTCTCTCTCTCTCTCTCTCTCTCTCTCTCTCTCTCTCTCTCTCTCTCTCTCTCTCTCTCTCTCTCTCTCTCTCTCTCTCTCTCTCTCTCTCTCTCTTTTTCTCTCTCTCTCTCATTTTATATCTGGATTTTCCAGTCTCCACTTCCGTATATGAAATTGAGAGACCTAGAGAGAAAATGAGGAAGTCAGTAAGCCTGTTTTCTTCTATGATCACGAATCACAATTTCAACCAAATGTCTCATAAAAGGTTCCATAAGCAACAACTATCTCACATTACAGCAGTTTCCCATAATGGGCTTCCCTTTCACCAATCCGGAAGAGTCCCTCCTCTGAGTATACCCCCTTGGCCCCTTAAGCGTTCATCGATTATACACCCCCTTGATGCATATTTCACCATACTGCTCTCATGCTAAGAAAAAAATATGGCAATAAATCGCTGCTTGATAGACTTGCCGTGGACATATTTCACGGGTCCGTATCGAGGGTAATTCCTTTCAATGCAACAGTCTTCGATGTTTATTTTTTTTTTTTTTGGAGGGGGGGAGAGGGCGGGGTGGGGGATTTTGGCGTGGGGTCGCTTCCCCTGAGGATCTCCAAGACCCGTTGAATGACTCCCATTCTTCCAAATGGGCGGAAAAAGGACTCCTTATCGACGTAATGTATCACAGTTACTGCTGCAAATCTTTTGTCGTTGGTAATCAAGTTTGTGTGTGTGTGTGCTCACCTAGTTCTGTTTGCGGGGGTTGAGCTCTGGCTCTTTGGTCCCACTTCTCAACTGTCAATCAACTGGTGTACAGATTCCTGAGCCTACCGGGCTCTAACATATCATATCTATATTTAAAAAATGTGTATGGAGTCAGCCTCCACCACATCTCTGCCTAATGCATTCCACCTGTTAGCTACTCTGACACTGAAAAAGTTCTTTCTAACGTCCCTGTGGCTCATTTGGGTACTCAGTTTCCACCTGTATCCCCTTGTTCGCGTACCGCCAGTGTTGAATAGTTTATCCTTGTCTATCCTGTAAATTTCCCTGAGGATTTTGTAGGTAGTGATCATGTCTCCCTTCACTCTTCGGTCTTCCAGTGTCGAAAGGTGCATTTCTCGCAGCGTGTGTGTGTGTGTGTGTGTGTGTGTGTGAGGGGATTTGAGAGGAGACGGGAGGGTAGAAAATCAATGAGTTAGTCACTCGGAAACGCATCAGGGAGGAATTAGCTTGGTGAAGAACTCAAGTCAGTATTTTGATTGTTTATATTTTCACTGCCTTTACCCAACGGTGATTATAACAGATTGCTTCTGTCTGTGTTTGTTTTTTCGTGCTCTGTGTGTGTGTGTGTGTGTGTGTGTGTGTGTGTAAATCACGAAAATTAACTCGTGATGAAAAATGTGACTGTGTCAGACCACGGAGAAACAATTATGAAACAGGAATTTCCTTAAGTACTTTTGTATTTTAATAAAACCTCTTCAGAAGGAATGATAATACATCTTTATTCCTTCTGAAGATATATTATTAAAACACGAAAGTACTTAAGGAAATTCCTGTTTCAATTCTTCTTCCGTGGTCTGACACTGTCATATATATATATATATATATATATATATATATATATATATATATATATATATATATATATATATATATATATATATATATATATATATATATATATATATATATATATATATATATTATAACCTTGAGTTATGATTATCTTTAATAACCATATACAAACACTGGCATAATTTAATGAACTTTCTCATTAATGTCCTTTACCTCCTTCCACTCTGAAAACTCAATATCACAACAATTATCGCAATAATTTTCTGTTTCTTCTGAGAGGAAGAAACTCTGTTACCCAATACCGTCCTCTCCAAGTTAACCCTGGATGACTCCCATTTGTTTTTAACTATGTTGAATTGTCAATAATTAATTACTAAATAATTAATTTGCGGCAGGTAAATGTCTCACCTGATTTGTGAAGGTATCTGGCCACTCTATACCTGGAAGGTATCTTTATGTATCTGGCTACATAAATGCCATTGTTGGCATTTATGTAGCATTTATGTCTCTTTTAGTAGGCATTTATGCCTACTAATAGAGAGAAAGAGAGAGAGAGAGAGAGAGAGAGAGAGAGAGAGAGAGAGAGAGAGAGAGAGAGAGAGAGAGAGAGAGAGAGAGAGAGAGAGAGAGAGAGAGAGAGAGAGAGAATTTTTATTTAAGCACAGATTTTGAAAGACTAAACTTTGTCAGCCTATATTTATCGTTTTATTCAAGTGCTTATGGTAACAAGTTAGCATAACTGAAGGTGTATCAGTGAGATGTTTAAGCTTTGTGTTTATTTCAAATGTGGTTTTAATAGCCTATTATTTAGAAGTCACAATAACGTGGCTGAAGAAATGATGCCCAAACCCACAGCTCAGAAGATGGAGACGCGACGACGTTTCAGACTGTCTTGGACGATCACAAGACTTGATAATGATCCAAGGACGGACCGAAACGTCTTCGCTTCTCCGTCTTCTGTGTTGTGGTGTGGTCATCAACTTGTTGTTTATCTCAAATGTTGTGATAATAACTTCAAGTTTCCTCACTTTCCATAACTCAAAATTTCCCGCAATTAAGGATCAGCTGAGCTGTCAAGGAACACCAAACCGTCTTGACACACTTTTGACACATCATTGTCATTTTCATGTACTCATGATACTCTTGCCATATTCTCGACTTATTCCTGACACTTCCCTTGACACTACTGGCACAACTCTTGACACTTCAACTGCACTCTCTTGACACTGCTCTTGACACCACTCTTGACAGTTCTACTGGCACTACCCTTGACACTCGTGTTTACACCGTGTTTACGCAATAGGACAACTAACAGTTTGCAGAAGAAAACAAAGTCTAATTTGGCAGGAATAAGACGCAAGATCTCTGCTTCATCAACTCGGTCAATATCATGAATGTCCAACAAGTTCTTTATCATTAATGACATTTCATGTATTTAGTATTATTCATGACTTAATTCATGTTTACATAACAAAACCATTTACAAAAAACCTAAGTGGTAAAACTGACGAAAAAATGATTTGTTCAGCTGAAAATAACTCTTGGACATGAACAAAATAGTTTGATTTCGGAGCTCCCATGGTACTCCCATGATTAGCGAGAGGATGGTGTAATATTCCATGACCAGAGGAACTGTACTTTATTCTTCCTATAATCATGGTAGAGTGAGGCTTCCATGACTGTGATAGTGTCCATGATGTTTCTGCTGATCATTCAGAGTAAGCTATGATGCTCTTGTGACGAGTCAGAGTAAGCTAGGATGTTCTTGGGACGAGTCAGAGTAAGCTAGGATGCTCTTGGGACGAGTCAGAGTAAGCTAGGATGCTCTTGTGACGAGTGAGGGGTAAGCTTGGATGTTCTTGGGACGAGTCAGAGTAAGCTAGGATGCTCTTGTGACGAGTCAGAGTAAGCTAGGATGCTCTTGTGACGAGTCAGAGTAAGCTAGGATGCTCTTGTGACGAGTCAGAGTAAGCTAGGATGCTCTTGTGACGAGTCAGAGTAAGCTAGGATGCTCTTGGGACGAGTCAGAGTAAGCTAGGATGCTCTTGGGACGAGTCAGAGTAAGTTACGATGCTCGTATAATCCCGAGAATGGGACTATGTGCTAGCAGTACTAGGAAGTCAGTACTAGGTGCTCCCAAAAATCTGAAAATGGTGAATTCATTCTTCCACGTCAGGCAGCAGAAGCGAAGATGTTTCAATGATCGGGATGAAAAAGAGCCATGATGTTCTCATGACCAGCGGGGGCGAAGGTGGAAGAGGTTGTAAAGATCTCGTGATCAAAGAAAGGCTGAGTTTATACGCCCAGAAAAAATGCGATGAGAAGTTTCCTAATCATAAACTCCTTTACCGAGAGAGAGAGAGAGAGAGAGAGAGAGAGAGAGAGAGAGAGAGAGAGAGAGAGAGAGAGAGAGAGAGAGAGAGAGAGAGAGAGAGAGAGAGAGAGAGAGAGATCGCATGAGAGAGGGGAAAGGACGTCTACTTGCCCCTAATCAGAAGATAACTTTCATGCACTCGAGATGGGAGGACACGTGTGTGTGTCCCTGAAACATGGGATGTGGTTTTATTTTAAGTAAATTGACCAACAATTCCTCATTGAGCAGAGGCGAGTGGGGGGGGGGGGCCTTTGATTGCCGTCTGTGAACATGAAAATACACTTTATTACCTCCCGTGTTCATGGAAAATGGGCTTTCTTTGAATTCCAAGGCAAATAAAAGGAGCTGTTGACTCCCATAAGCCGGTACAGTTAAGGAGGAACTTTCCTTCTAGGAACTGAATAGGTAAAATTGCTTTTCCTACCTCCCGTGACGAGAGCCATAGAGTGGGTGCGCCCTTGATGCTCGGCAATAACCACCTGCCACTGGCAGGACTTCAAAATGAAGGTGTGTTATTATCTCCGTGTTTATATGCCGCCGAAGCATCCTTCTGCGGGAGACTGATATGACTTTTAATGTTAAAATTGTATATAGACGGTAATTTGTTGAATGCAAGAGGACAAGAGACACTAAGGGTGTCCTCCAATGAGTTGAAAAGCCATATTTATCTCTGATAACGCGAGTCACTTGCTAATTGGCTGCATCTTACCTATCGTTGGTTATATGGGCCAGACTGCTACCCTGCTCAACTGGCTTACTTACCCCTTCCTAATTACGTTCAGTATTTCATGAAATCATATATTTTGATCAGATCTTTGAACGAGTTTCCATTCATAATTGTCTTAAAAAACGTCATTATCTTTAAAATATATTTGATAAAGGTGCAATGGAAAAGTCATGCAAGATTACGTTGAAGATTTTC
>NC_091165.1:22244388-22246888 GCF_040958095.1 Procambarus clarkii
GCATATTTGGATCAGTGTTTTTGTGATCATTGTTGCATATATATATATATATATATATATATATATATATATATATATATATATATATATATATATATATATATATATATATATATATATATATGTCGTACCTAGTAGCCAGAACTCACTTCTCAGCCTACTATGCAAGGCCTGATTTGCCTAATAAGCCAAGTTTTCATGAATTAATGTTTTTTCGACTACCTAACCTACCTAACCTAACCTAACCTAACTTTTTCTGCTACCTAACCGAACCTAACCTATAAAGATAGGTTAGGTTAGGTTAGGTAGGGTTGGTTAGGTTCGGTCATATTTCTACGTTAATTTTAACTCCAATAAAAAAAATTGACCTCATACATAATGAAATGGGTAGCTTTATCATTTCATAAGAAAAAAATTAGAGAAAATATATTAATTCAGTAAAACTTGGCTTATTAGGCAAATCGGGCCTCGCATAGTAGGCTGAGAAGTGAGTTCTGGCTACTAGGTACGACATATATATATATATATATATATATATATATATATATATATATATATATATATATATATATATATATATATATATATATATATATATATATATATATATATATATATATATATAATAGCGCTTTGGCCTGGGATCAGAAGATGTCATTTAATATACATTTAAATCACAGGACAAAAAAAGAAGGGCAAGAATAATATAATTAAAAATCGTCACTTTGAAGATTAACTTTAGGTAAAAGTCAAAGTTATGCCAATTAGAAAACAGATAAGCCATTATATAGTCACATAATAAAATACATAGTTCCACACTACAGTCATAAATGCACCATTGTTCCATCCAACGTTGTCGTTGGGCAACAATTTTCACCCCTTGTCCTCATAGTACCATCAAAGTAGCCTCCGTTTGCTTTGCAAATTTCCCCCCTCTGTGCAAACAACGAACCCCCCCCCCTTTACTTGCTAATGGAAGAATCTAAATTCTTTCCCCTTGCCCATGGGAGTATCGAAATCCCTTTCGTCTCTTCATGTGATGAGCAAAGTTCACTCCTCCCCTGCTCACGGGAACAGAACGACGACGACGACTCCAACTGGACATGATAGCATCAAAGCCTCTAAGGTAAACGTTGCTCGTGTTGATCTTCGTGGCTGTGATGGCCCGGGGATCTATGCAGTGTTCACTGCTCCGTTGCATGTGGTGAACAGTCGAATAATCTTGGGTTGCTGTACTGAAACTGGCCTTCCAGTTGGAAAGATAGGAAGAGAGAGATATATTTTTTCAGTGAATGTTTGAAAAAAATGCCAATGCCGGTATTAATAAAGCTTTGATGTGTATAAGAAATATAATTTGAATCATGAATGGTTAAATGTTTTAGGCTTACTTTGTCACATATATTAGCCCGTGTCTTTTTATGTTTAATTATTGTCTTGTTGAGAAGAGATGAAATTTAAGAAATTTCAATCCTTTTTTTTTATAATCTTAATATTGTATATTATTTACTATTTAGACAATTCATATAAACATAAAATACAAGAAAATTAAGAATACAAATATTAAGCTACTTTCTGACTACATTTTTTGTGTGTGGACAGGCAGGCAGGAGGTAGGAGGCATATATATAGGTAGACAGGCAACTCAGTGGACAGTGTATTGAAGTTCTTACGAGGAAGGATCAAGTATAACTTTTGGGGTTTACGGCTCATGCTCTGTGATATGAAAAAAATTGATTTACTGAGAATTATATAAACTATATATAAATGTAGTTTTTCCCCTTGTAAATTGATTTAATGTCAATACTCGTGTGTTTTGGGCTCGTGTGCCACTGGAGTAAGTTGCTGTTTACGGTGATTAGTTGAGACAAGTGAGCAGATTTTGCCAGGTTGTCGATAATAAAATTAATGTTTACAAGTAAACAGATCTCATCAGGTTATCTGAAAAAATCCGTTCAAGCAGTAATCAGATCTCGATTTAATATTCGTAAAGATGTGTATTGAAGGTAAATTTAACACTAGTTACCACTAAACTGGTAGATATCTCGTAATTTGTATTTTTTCACAACAAACACCTGTGTATGATTTAAGTGGCAAAGTGTTATTTCGACAATTTTTTTTTCTGGTGGCCACGACTAGCCAGCAAAAATGTGGTGTAATTGATTAAGGAGAACTTAGACTTGTCACTTTTTTGTTTAATTTTTGTTTTCCTTGTGTGTTGCGAGAGGTGAATTTTTTTTTTTTTTTTGGGGGGGGGGTATTTTTTGTTCGATAATTGTTGATAATTGATAATTGATAATTGCTCTTCTGTTACTGATGCTCCTCAACATCATCTTGCTCCTTCCGTTCTCTTTGGTACACATCTCATTGGTATTATTTCTTTATATTTCTTATTTTCCCTACTCTTCATCTAAACCCTCTTTATTATTCCTGTTTCTTCCCTTTTCCTGCTATTTAACCCCTTGTTTTTCTTAGTTTCTGTTCTAGTTCTACCTTTTCTCTT
>NC_091165.1:22249388-22284388 GCF_040958095.1 Procambarus clarkii
CATGACAAATGCGCCGGAAAACATTTACGGGCTCACCATAGCCCGTGCTACATGGACACTTCGTTCTGAGTAGCTAAATCTAAAACAACAGCCGGAAACTATCTTGTCTTCAGGAAAAGAAAAAAGGGAAAATTTCACCTAGCCAGCCGCCCTCCCCACTTAGCCTAACACCTACGACGTATCTAAGAGTATATGCTGTTCTTTCTTTCAGCATGCTGTTCTTGCCCTCATCATGCTGTTTTTGCCCTCGTCATGCTGTTCATGCCCTCATCATGCTGTTCTTGCCCTCATCATGCTGTCCTTGCCCTCATCATGCTGTTCTTGCCCTCATCATGCTGTCCTTGCCCTCATCATGCTGTTCATGCCCTCACCATGCTGTTCTTGCCCTCATCATGCTGTTCTTGCCCTCATCATGCTGTCCTTGCCCTCATCATGCTGTTCATGCCCTCACCATGCTGTTCTTGCCCTCAGCATGCTGTTCTTGCCCTCGTCATGCTGTTCATGCCCTCATCATGCTGTTCTTGCCCTCATCATGCTGTCCTTGCCCTCATCATTGTGTTCATGCCCTCATCATGCTGTTCTTGCCCTCATCATGCTGTTCTTGCCCTCATAATGCTGTTCATGCCCTCATCATGCTGTTCTTGCCCTCATCATGCTGTTCTTGCCCTCATCATGCTGTTCTTGCCCTCAGCATGCTGTTCTTGCCCTCAGCATGCTGTTCTTGCCCTCGTCATGCTGTTCTTCCACTGCGCATTATATCCCCAATTCAGCAGACCTCAAAAACAAAACTCTAATCTTTCCAGAAAGGACTTTGACCAGAAGGTGGTGATTCGTTCAATAATATCCCGGTAGACATATTCGGACTTTCGTAAAGATACGGCTGTTTTATCCAGTAGGTCCAAACGTTCCAGGGAGACAGAACTGATGCATTCATGCTGTTTCTTCCCCTTCAGCTCAGGAAGTTTCAGGTGTTTATTTTTTTGCTTGGCTATTTTTTTTAGAAGAAATTTTCTTTCACCTGAAAACATCATTTAATCGACTTTTGATTCTTAATTTTCCGCAGTCGCTATATATATATATATATATATATATATATATATATATATATATATATATATATATATATATATATATATATATATATATATATATATATATATATGTCGTACCTAGTAGCCAGAACGTACTTCTCGGCCTACTATGCAAGGCCCGATTTGCCTAACAAGCCAAGTTTTCCTGAATTAATATATTTTCTCTAATTTTTTTCTTATGAAATGATAAAGCTACCAATTTCATTATATATGAGGTCAATTTTTTTTATTGGAGTTAAAATTACCGTAGATATATGACCGAACCTAACCAACCTAACCTAACCTAACCTATCTTTATAGGTTAGGTTAGGTTAGGTAGCCGAAAAAGTTAGGTTAGGTTAGGTTAGGTAGGTTAGGTAGTCGAAAAACAATTATTTCATGAAAACTTGGCTTATTAGGCAAATCGGGCCTTGCATAGTAGGCCGAGAAGTGCGTTCTGGCTACTAGGTACGACATATATATATATATATATATATATATATATATATATATATATATATATATATATATATATATATATATATATGTCGTACCTAGTAGCCAGAACTCACTTCTCAGCCTACTATGCATGGCCCGATTTGCCTAATAAGCCAAGTTTTCATGAATTAATTGTTTTTCGACTACCTAACCTACCTAACCAGACCTAACCTAAGTTTTTCGGCTACATAACCCAACCTAACCTATAGAGATAGGGTAGGTTAGGTTAGGTAGGGTTGGTTAGGTTCGGTCATATATCTACGTTAATTTTAGCTCCAATGAAAAAAAATTGACCTCATACATAATGAAATGGGTAGCTTTATCATTTCAAAAGAAAAAATTTAGAGAAAATATATTAATTCATGAAAACTTGGCTTATTAGGCAAATCGGGCCATGCATAGTAGGCTGAGAAGTGAGTTCTGGCTACTAGGTACGACATATATATATATATATATATATATATATATATATATATATATAACTGAAAACTCACACCCCAGAAGTGACTCGAACCCATACTCCCAGAAGCAACGCATCTGGTATGTACAAGACGCCTTAATCCACTTGACCATTGACCATTTTTGTGTTCCTCACGTGTTGCCCCAAAGAATGAGGTGATTTGGTAAAATGCTATGCCCAAGATAACTATCCGAGTGCCGGCGGTGGGGTGGTTCAAATAGCCTCGGCTATCACCTCATTATGTCCGGTCGTGATGGTCAAGTGGATTAAGGCGTCTTGTACATACCAGATGCGTTGCTTCTGGGAGTATGGGTTCGAGTCACTTCTGGGGTGTGAGTTTTCAGTTGCATATGTCCTGGGGACCATTCAGGCTTGTTCGCATATATATATATATATATATATATATATATATATATATATATATATTTATATATATATATATATATATATATATATATATATATATATATATATATATATATATATATATATATATATATATATTATTAAGTATGTTTTATCACGAGGTTGACGAATATAGTAGTTATCATTATTCTATTCTTTTGTCGTGGTATATTCCTAGTAACACGTAATATTCTGTTGTGGAATATTCATAATAACTCCACCCTTTTCTTAGCAGTGGTATATTGTTGGAACCAAATCCTATTAGTAGTAGTGGTATATTCCTAATACCTTGTCCTATTCCATTGTTATGGCATATTCATAATAGTATGTCCCATTCTGTAGTCACCGACGTTGTCTTACGTGTCTAAACCATGACCATAATGAGCATACGATTTTAGTTATAAACAAAAATCAAAGTCACTAATGAGTAATTGAATATTGTTGCAATCACGATTGTTGCAAAACCAGAGTTATAACAGTGTATAACAATCTAAAATATATCGTTTTAACAATCCCTCTGAAAGTTGTTCTTAAGATTTCAAAGTGTTGAGAATAGGATATTATCACTAGCCTTAAGACCGTCATATCTAACAAAGTGTAGAGAACAGACTATTATAATTTTATTGATCACAACCATATCAAAACAAAACAAAAAATGTTGCCAGCCCTGGCGCAAACAACTCCCTTCCCACTCTCATTTACAAAGCGCTACAAATATCTCTGAGGGATGCACGAATTAACTTGCCATTAGGACAGTTTTTAAGTGTACCGCCACTTGAAGCTGTAGGGAGCAAGGGCCGGGCTCTCCGGGGTCTGGACTAACTTGCCATTAGTGATGTTTTTCCTCGTACACAAGACTACTTAGCCGCCAGTGTTAGGGACGGTGGGAAAGGGGGAGGGGGGAAGGGGTCATGACCTGAGAGAGGGGCAGTGTTGGGAGGGGTTTGAGTGGAAAGGGAAGGGAGGGAGGGAGGTCATGACCTGAGAGGGGCAGTGTTGGAGGCAGGTATGACCACTGTCTCTAAAATGTCTCGTAGCCAGCATCTTTAATTTTTTAATTATTTAATTTCGGAATTGTAGTTTTTTTTTTTTTGTCGCGGAGGTCTTTATTTATCTCCTGTCTGCCTGCCCCCCCCCCCCCTCTCTCTCTCTCTCTCTCTCTCTCTCTCTCTCTCTCTCTCTCTCTCTCTCTCTCTCTCTCTCTCTCTCTCTCTCTCTCTCTCTCTCTCTCTCTCTCTCTCTCTTCTGCTATTCTCTTTTTCTCTAGCTTCCCTCGTCTTGTGTCCATCCCTCTCCTCTTTATCTTCCGTCCTGTTCTAGCTCCTTGTTCTCCTATCCCTCCCAAGTTGCTCTTCATTCATATCGGCTTCCTGCTTTCTCCTGATCATTACCTCGCCTTTCCCTACCCTTCCCTTCTCTTCCCTCGCCTTTCCCTACCCTTCCCTCGTTCACTCCCAGACATTCTCTTTAATCCTTTCCACAATAAAAAATATATATTGAAATGTGCATTGCAATAGCACAACATTTGTAATAATATATAGGGTACTTGGTGACGGGGGGGTTGGGGTGGGGGTAGCTCCATGTACTCACCTAGTTGTACTCGCGGGGGTTGAGCTCTGACTCTTTGGTCCCACCTCTCAACTGTCAATCAACTGGTGTAAAGATTCTGTAAAGTAGTTGATTTTATAAAGCCTACTGGTCTCTATCAAATTAACATTTGAAAGTGTGTATGGAGTCAACCTCCACCACATCACTGCCTAATGCATTCCAATTAATTACTGTGACACAGAAAATTCTTTGATGTCTCTGTGGCTCATCAGTTTCCGACGTTGTCCCCTTGTTCGTGTTCCACCCGTGCTAAACAGTTTGTCTTTGTCCACCCTGTCAATTCCCCTGAGAATTTTTGTAGGAGGTTCTCATGTCGCCCCTTACTCTTCTGTCTTCCAGGGACATGAGGTTTAGCAGGAGCTGTTCCCTGCTGATTTCTGCAGGGAGGGAGGAGGAGGATGCTGCATCACTCCACTTGTGAATTAGTTCCTCAGCCTTACCCTGGGGGTCTTTGTGAGCCGCAGGCCGGGCTCTGCCCCCTTAGCTATCTGAATTTTTGCCCACACTTGTCTTATTTACATTCATATTTACATTCAGTACTTTATACTGTGTTAGCTGCTACGACTTTGTCTTAAGTAATTCCACTTAATGACGGCTCTGATTGTAAAGCTTTTTTCTGACATCTTTGGACCTCTCTTTGTCTCTAATTGTGTTCCTAACATTGAACAACATTTCTTTGTCTACTATGTTAATTTCCCCTCAAGATATTATGTCACTATCAGGTTCCCCACCTATCTCCACCTATCCGCTAGTGGGGAGATCCAGATGCTTCCGTCTTTCCCCATAGCTCATATCCTTCAGCACTGGATCCACCCTCGATGGATATGTATATACTTACACCATGTCTGCTTCTTCCTTGTATTTTTTTTCAGGTCAAGATTCGATGCTCGTGCATACACATTCAGGAGTATCTCACACAGGATATGTAAAGTAATTAATTTTGATATTTTTTATTAATATACTTATGTATTGTTTCGTCTTTTTTTACCGGTTTCCCCTTTCCAAGTCTTTAGAGGATATCATATATATATATATATATCCACTTCTCTTGAAATTTGGATATGCTCGTCAGCTTTAATTTTCCATCTTCCTTTATATTTCTCAATTTGTATTATTTATTTCCTTGCAGTTTTTTGTTTTTGTTTTAAATGTTCGTCTTCGGTTCATTTGTTTTACAGGTGCATGCAGCTTGCCACACCTGCATGCTCTTCTCTTTATTGTGTACCTAAATAACAATTCTATTTAACTTTTACATGATTTCCAGGAATATAAAGTAACACCCTGCAGTTGCAGATGAAAAGTCACAATAACGTGGCTGAAAAATGCTTACCAAACCACACACTACAAACTGAAGAGACGACGACGTTTCGGTCTGTCCTGGACCATTATCAAGTCGATTGTAACTTGAAATTTGGATATTCGGTCCGTCGATTGAGACAGACCGAAACCTTATTCACTCTGGTGTTGATGATATTCTCATAATGCACCGCGAGTCTGCCAGTGCAGACTACTTATCATATGCCTCTGTATGACTAAGCATCCTGTGTAATGGGGATTTTTTAGCATCACGTAGCTAAGCTTTTTGACAATGTACTCCCCGTCATATAGTCTAGGGTAGCTGCACAAATGCAGGTGTACTTAATGTATTAATAAAAAAAAAGGTCTCTTCAATTCCTAGTGTGTGGTTTGGTCAGCACCCTATAATTCCTTTTTATTTATTTGTTTGTCGTAAAATTCTGTCAACGTACATTTTTTACAGTACCACATCCTTCTGTTTACATTATTTGGAGTTTAGTGATATTGAGTTTCATTTATTAATGCCTTGCTTTATTTATCCTTTGGCATCTCGCTATTACGCGTATCGGTACATCTATGTTGGTCAATATTTCGTATATTAAACGTTACTATCCACCTACACTCTCACATAGAAATACTCAATGCTCAACCACACACAGGTGCGTCCCAGAGGGCTATAGTAACAAGCACAAGTATTCTGCACATGCGCATTGCCTAGCATGTCATAGCAAGAAATCATCAGTTGCAGAATGGGAGCGGAATCCTCCTATTTTGTTTTACTGTTTTCTATTCATGCCCCTCAGCATCACCCTCAATGGGCTGAATGAAGTATGGAATGACAGCCGCTGCAGTTTTGTATTATACACCTGTTCGTTGTATGATCTCGGCATTGCAATAGAGAGTTGCCAAAAGTCCCTGGATGAAAGGTAAACCCTCATATTAGCTTTGAGTCTAGGGGTATGTGAGGAGAGAGAGAGTATATATTATATATATATATATATATATATATATATATATATATATATATATATATATATATATATATATATATATATATATATATATATATATATTTAAATATGACCGAAAAAGTAAGATTAATAATTCTAACACGAATTTTCTCAATCTTTCGTACATTACGCTTCACTGTTGGAGGTAAATCAAAAATCACTTCTCCAAAATTCATTTTTATTTCTAGTCTGACGCGACACGGGCGCGTTTCGTAAAACTTATTACATTTTCAAAGACTTCACAAATACACAACTGATTAGAACGTATCTCTGATTTTATATCTACATTTGAGTGAGGTGGGAAGGGTGATGTGGCATTAACACAAGACGGAACAGGAGGGGATATTAATAGGGTATTAAAAGTATCAACACAAGACAGAACAGAAACAATGGGTATTGAATAGAAGTGTTTGTAGAAAGCCTATTGGTCCATATTTCTTGATGCTTCTATATTGGAGCGGAGTCTTGAGGTGGGTAGAATATAGTTGTGCAATAATTGGCTGTTGATTGCTGGTGTTGACTTCTTGATGTGTAGTGCCTCGCAAACGTCAAGCCGCCTGCTATCGCTGTATCTATCGATGATTTCTGTGTTGTTTACTAGGATTTCTCTGGCGATGGTTTGGTTATGGGAAGAGATTATATGTTCCTTAATGGAGCCCTGTTGCTTATGCATCGTTAAACGCCTAGAAAGAGATGATGTTGTCTTGCCTATATACTGGGTTTTTTGGAGCTTACAGTCCCCAAGTGGGCATTTGAAGGCATAGACGACATTAGTCTCTTTTAAAGCGTTCTGTTTTGTGTCTGGAGAGTTTCTCATGAGTAGGCTGGCCGTTTTTCTGGTTTTATAGTAAATCGTCAGTTGTATCCTCTGATTTTTGTCTGTAGGGATAACGTTTCTATTAACAATATCTTTCAGGACCCTTTCCTCCGTTTTATGAGCTGTGGAAAAGAAGTTCCTGTAAAATAGTCTAATAGGGGGTATAGGTGTTGTGTTAGTTGTCTCTTCAGAGGTTGCATGGCTTTTCACTTTCCTTCTTATGATGTCTTCGATGAAACCATTGGAGAAGCCGTTATTGACTAGGACCTGCCTTACCCTACAGAGTTCTTCGTCGACTTGCTTCCATTCTGAGCTGTGGCTGAGAGCACGGTCGACGTATGCGTTAACAACACTCCTCTTGTACCTGTCAGGGCAGTCGCTGTTGGCATTTAGGCACATTCCTATGTTTGTTTCCTTAGTGTAGACTGCAGTGTGGAAACCTCCGCCCTTTTCCATGACTGTTACATCTAGAAAAGGCAGCTTCCCATCCTTTTCCGTCTCGTAAGTGAAACGCAGCACGGAACTCTGCTCAAATGCCTCCTTCAGCTTCTGCAGATGTCTGACATCAGGTACCTGTGTAAAAATGTCGTCAACATACCTGCAGTATATGGCCGGTTTCAAGTTCATGTCGACTAAGACTTTTTGCTCGATGGTACCCATGTAGAAGTTTGCAAACAGGACACCTAGGGGAGAACCCATGGCGACCCCATCTACTTGCTTATACATGTGCCCATCCGGGCTCAAGAAGGGTGCCTCTTTAGTACAAGCTTGGAGTAGTTTCCTCAGAATACTTTCTGGCATGTCAAGAGGAGTACAGGCTGGATCAGGCTGTTTGCAAACTTCTACATGGGTACCATCGAGCAAAAAGTCTTAGTCGACATGAACTTGAAACCGGCCATATACTGCAGGTATGTTGACGACATTTTTACACAGGTACCTGATGTCAGACATCTGCAGAAGCTGAAGGAGGCATTTGAGCAGAGTTCCGTGCTGCGTTTCACTTACGAGACGGAAAAGGATGGGAAGCTGCCTTTTCTAGATGTAACAGTCATGGAAAAGGGCGGAGGTTTCCACACTGCAGTCTACACTAAGGAAACAAACATAGGAATGTGCCTAAATGCCAACAGCGACTGCCCTGACAGGTACAAGAGGAGTGTTGTTAACGCATACGTCGACCGTGCTCTCAGCCACAGCTCAGAATGGAAGCAAGTCGACGAAGAACTCTGTAGGGTAAGGCAGGTCCTAGTCAATAACGGCTTCTCCAATGGTTTCATCGAAGACATCATAAGAAGGAAAGTGAAAAGCCATGCAACCTCTGAAGAGACAACTAACACAACACCTATACCCCCCTATTAGACTATTTTACAGGAACTTCTTTTCCACAGCTCATAAAACGGAGGAAAGGGTCCTGAAAGATATTGTTAATAGAAACGTTATCCCTACAGACAAAAATTAGAGGATACAACTGACGATTTACTATAAAACCAGAAAAACGGCCAGCCTACTCATGAGAAACTCTCCAGACACAAAACAGAACGCTTTAAAAGAGACTAATGTCGTCTATGCCTTCAAATGCCCACTTGGGGACTGTAAGCTCCAAAAAACCCAGTATATAGGCACGACAACAACATCTCTTTCTAGGCGTTTAACGATGCATAAGCAACAGGGCTCCATTAAGGAACATATAATCTCTTCCCATAACCAAACCATCGCCAGAGAAATCCTAGTAAACAACACAGAAATCATCGATAGATACAGCGATAGCAGGCGGCTTGACGTTTGCGAGGCACTACACATCAAGAAGTCAACACCAGCAATCAACAGCCAATTATTGCACAACTATATTCTACCCACCTCAAGACTCCGCTCCAATATAGAAGCATCAAGAAATATGGACCAATAGGCTTTCTACAAACACTTCTATTCAATACCCATTGTTTCTGTTCTGTCTTGTGTTGATACTTTTAATACCCTATTAATATCCCCTCCTATTCCGTCTTGTGTTAATGCCACATCACCCTTCCCACCTCACTCAAATGTAGATATAAAATCAGAGATACGTTCTAATCAGTTGTGTATTTGTGAAGTCTTTGAAAATGTAATAAGTTTTACGAAACGCGCCCGTGTCGCGTCAGACTAGAAATAAAAATGAATTTTGGAGAAGTGATTTTTGATTTACCTCCAACAGTGAAGCGTAATGTACGAAAGATTGAGAAAATTCGTGTTAGAATTATTAATCTTACTTTTTCGGTCATATTTAATAATATATGTCTACAGGAAAGACTGCTACCAAAATATACTAATATATATATATATATATATATATATATATATATATATATATATATATATATATATATATATATATATATATATATATATATATATATATATATATATATATAATAGAGAGATAAGTAAAAACAAAGTAAAAATACATTAATAGTAACAATATTACTGACAATAATGGACCATGAGAGCAATGATATTAATTCATAGCAAATAAAAAAAAAATATCCTAATCCATTATGAAATGTTTAATAGCAGTATATAATCTATCCAATCCCTGCAATAATACTAGCAGAAGCGACACTAATGAGGATAATAGCTGCAATATTTCAGATCATAGCGAGTAACGAGCCTAATACATTGCAGAGTATTCCTATTGTATTACCATAGGGATATTCCCTCCCCCCCTCCTCCCCCCATCACCCCTCCCCCCATCCTCACCCCCCCCCCCCCATCCATTTCGTGAAATCTGCAAAACGTTTGTGTTGTAACAACGGCGAACCCGCAGATAATTGGTGCGCCTCTGCTATTAATCTGTGATATACAAGCTTTAAAAAAAAAAATTAAAAAAAATTTGAATGGGTATAAATTACTTTATATTCACTGTAGGTAATTATTGTGTTGATTTTATGCTGCCTGGAGGTTTATATCGTGGCTGACGCGGGTATTATGGTTGATGGTGGTATTATGGTTGACGCTGGTATTATGGTTGATGGTGGTAGTATGGCTGACGGTGGTATTATGGTTGATGGTGGTATTATGGCTGACGGTGGTATTATGGCTGACGGTGGTATTATGGTTGATGGTGGTAGTATGGCTGACGGTGGTATTATGGCTGACGGTGGTATTATGGTTGATGGTGGTATTATGGCTGACGGTGGTATTATGGTTGATGGTGGTATTATGGCTGACGGTGGTATTATGGCTGACGGTGGTATTATGGCTGACGGTGGTATTATGGTTGATGGTGGTAGTATGACTGACGGTGGTATTATGGCTGACGGTGGTATCATGACTAATGCGCCCCACTATTTATAGGTTAGCTCTTTGGCAGTTAAAAGGAAAGTTTTGGTAATGGTCGCGCCAGAAAGGGAGAATCGAACGCCAAAAGACTCGCCATATACGCACTCGCAATGCACACACTACCCGGTGGTGACATGATATACTCCGAACACCTCCTGATAAACCACTTGGCCTGGACGGTAGAGAGACGGTCTCGGTTCATGCAGGTCGGCGTTCAATCCCCCGACCGTCCAAGTGGTTAGGCACCATTCCTCCACCCCTCCCCCCCCCCACCACCCCCTTCCCTCGTCCCGTCTCAAATCCTTAGGCTGATTCCTTTCCGATGCTACATATTCATAATGGCTTAAGGATGAGGCTACGGGAGACATCTCCCGTCACGCAGGGTGCAGTCGCATCTCCACAGATCTCCAGTATCAGCTCTTGATACTGGTAATGGCTTAAAAGAGCCACCACTTACGGGCTATTCATGCCCGTGCCACCTTTTGGGTGGCTTAATCTTCATCAATCAATCAATCAATCAATCAGGATGAGGTTATACTCCCAGTACTAGTTGGTGGGGGGGGGAGGGTATACTCAAGAAACTGACTTCTGAAACCTGCCCGAACTTTTTAGAGCCTAATACTGGTTCCTCCTCAGTGGAGCTCGAACTTGGATCGACGATTATGCTATGCCAGTAAGAGGAAGCGACACATCAAATTATTTTGGAGTTGGTGAGGAATCGACTACTTTGGATTTTTTTTAAATAATGTGTATCGTAATTGCGCTCTCTTCGATGTTTATTATTTGACCGTAATTCTTGTAAAAAATAATTTTGATCTGGAAATGTTTAAATGTTGTTGTTGTCTGTCTGCGTCAGTGAGTCTGTCTACTTATTTGTTTTCTGTCTTGCAGATGACATATCTGATTGCGTCATAGACTACTTGAGCTGCAACATATGATAGTTGTGTTTTGAAAAAAAAATCATTTGATCATATCGGGGTGTTGAAGACAGAACTGTCTGACTTAGCAAGGCTCTGTCCGATTTGAGAGGCTGAAATTTTTGTCGTTGTATCAATTCGGGGATATGTTTCTATCACCGTATTGTCCTGTTGTGTTGATTAAGTTATTTAATGTTGATCGAATTTTACTTAGGACAGAATGATGATGAGGAAATAGTCTGCTTATTTCAGTTAAGTGAGTTTGCTAAGTTAGTTTTGGTTCAAAATAGACAATGAATATAGTAATTGTTAAATTGAATATATCTGTTATCACTCTGTTATTCTATATTTTATATATATATATATATATATATATATATATATATATATATATATATATATATATATATATATATATATATATATATATATATAATATATATATATAATATATATATATATATATATATATATATATATATATATATATAATATATATATATATATATATATATATATATATATATATCGTCGTCTACATTTTTTTTCCAGATTAACATTCTTTATCACCCTATGTTTAACATTCTTTATCATCCTGTGTTCAACGCCCATTCTCACACCCTCGCTGTATACAGGAAGAAATTTTCTGGAGAAATCGTTTGATCCAAAAATAGTGAATTTCTCTCAAAGTCTTTTTGCCAACAGCGCTGTTTTGCGCTCCCAAAATAATTTTACATGCGAAATAAATAATGATTTCCCTTTTTTCGCAAAAAAAATGAAAAAAAAATATGCCAAGTCTCCCGCCAACGCCAAAATTTTCGACGACTTCCGACACACATTTTTCTCCGTTAGTAAACATTTTGGCTTCAAATTAAAATGCGAGTACTATTTTTTCGAAAGTTTTTTTTCTGCATAAGAATTTAAATGTAAATGACGATGCACCTGTATATGTGTGAGTGTGTGTAGCCTTCACGTGTAACGAGGAGTAACTAGGTGGCTGTTAGCTGGTAGATTTGATGGAGAGGGAGGGAGAGAGAGGGAGGACTGGAGGAAGCGAGGGGTTGGAAATGGAAGGATGGAAGGAGGGAGGGAAAGAGGGATGGAATGAGATGGAATAGATTGGAAGGGAAGCACAGAAGTTGAATGTAAAAAAAGAGGTGCGCAGGTTATGTTTGGGAAGAAAGGTCAGAGAGAGAGAGAGAGAGAGAGACCCTCTCCCCCCCCCCTTCCCATCCCCCCGTAAAAAAAGAAAAAAAACTCATTTTCTGTGTGTTTGGGCTCCCATTTTCTGGCCGGGTAGACTCTTGTGTCTTACACCTCACTATAATGATCGCATTATCTCGCTTCTTTCCACTCAGTTGCGTGACGTCTGCGAAAATCCTGGAGAAGTGGCGCGGGTATAATACACGTGTCCCCTGCACACACACACACACACACACACACACACACACACACACACACACACACACACACACACACACACATACACATACATACATGCATAAACATACTTATTTACGCACCATGTGTGTACACCACCGGGTGGGTATTATCTGAATTTACGCACGTGCCGAATTAAAAGATATACGATATTGATTTGTAATATATATATATATATATATATATATATATGCGAACAAGCCTGAATGGTCCCCAGGACATATGCAACTGAAAACTCACACCCCAGAAGTGACTCGAACCCATACTCCCAGAAGCAACGCATCTGGTATGTACAAGACGCCTTAATCCACTTGACCATCACGACCGGACATAATGAGGTGATAGCCGAGGCTATTTGAACCACCCCACCGCCGGCACTCGGATAGTTATCTTGGGCATAGCATTTTACCAAATCACCTCATTCTTTGGGGCAACACGTGAGGAACACAAATGCGAACAAGCCTGAATGGTCCCCAGGACATATGCAACTGAAAACTCACACCCCAGAAGTGACTCGAACCCATACTCCCAGAAGCAACGCATCTGGTATGTACAAGACGCCTTAATCCACTTGACCATCACGACCGGACATAATGAGGTGATAGCCGAGGCTATTTGAACCACCCCACCGCCGGCACTCGGATAGTTATCTTGGGCATAGCATTTTACCAAATCACCTCATTCTTTGGGGCAACACGTGAGGAACACAAATGCGAACAAGCCTGAATGGTCCCCAGGACATATGCAACTGAAAACTCACACCCCAGAAGTGACTCGAACCCATACTCCCAGAAGCAACGCATCTGGTATGTACAAGACGCCTTAATCCACTTGACCATCACGACCGGACATAATGAGGTGATAGCCGAGGCTATTTGAACCACCCCACCGCCGGCACTCGGATAGTTATCTTGGGCATAGCATTTTACCAAATCACCTCATTCTTTGGGGCAACACGTGAGGAACACAAATGCGAACAAGCCTGAATGGTCCCCAGGACATATGCAACTGAAAACTCACACCCCAGAAGTGACTCGAACCCATACTCCCAGAAGCAACGCATCTGGTATGTACAAGACGCCTTAATCCACTTGACCATCACGACCGGACATAATGAGGTGATAGCCGAGGCTATTTGAACCACCCCACCGCCGGCACTCGGATAGTTATCTTGGGCATAGCATTTTACCAAATCACCTCATTCTTTGGGGCAACACGTGAGGAGTTGCATATGTCCTGGGGACCATTCAGGCTTGTTCGCATTTGTGTTCCTCACGTGTTGCCCCAAAGAATGAGGTGATTTGGTAAAATGCTATGCCCAAGATAACTATCCGAGTGCCGGCGGTGGGGTGGTTCAAATAGCCTCGGCTATCACCTCATTATGTCCGGTCGTGATGGTCAAGTGGATTAAGGCGTCTTGTACATACCAGATGCGTTGCTTCTGGGAGTATGGGTTCGAGTCACTTCTGGGGTGTGAGTTTTCAGTTGCATATGTCCTGGGGACCATTCAGGCTTGTTCGCATTTGTGTTCCTCACGTGTTGCCCCAAAGAATGAGGTGATTTGGTAAAATGCTATGCCCAAGATAACTATCCGAGTGCCGGCGGTGGGGTGGTTCAAATAGCCTCGGCTATCACCTCATTATGTCCGGTCGTGATGGTCAAGTGGATTAAGGCGTCTTGTACATACCAGATGCGTTGCTTCTGGGAGTATGGGTTCGAGTCACTTCTGGGGTGTGAGTTTTCAGTTATATATATATATATATATATATATATATATATATATATATATATATATATATATATATATATATATATATATATATATATATATATAAAATATGCACCAGGCACCTATCTCGACTCCCAGGCCCTCCGAATTGTAGCTAACCTCCGTCTTGCTGCCCCAATCCACACCAAATATAGGAGTATTTGCGGCGATGTGAAATCGACGCAAATTCCTTCTCCCTCTCTCTCTCTCTCTCTCTCTCTCTCTCTCTCTCTCTCTCTCTCTCTCTCTCTCTCTCTCTCTCTCTCTCTCAATCTCAGCTGGATGTCCAGCTGAGAGAGAGCCCCATCCCCCACCACCATTACCTCAAGATCAGTAACTCACATGTCCTGGGTGGTTGCCTAGATTTGATCAAGGTAAATCCCTGGAAGAACGGCATTCAGTTGGTGTGGGACTACACGTGTCTATCAACTCTGGCTAACACCTACATTGACCTCAGTGTTGCACATCCGGGTGGTGCTGCCTCCCACAGGGAATCAGCCAAGTCCCATAGGTACAGAGAACTTGATCACCACTACAATTTTGTCCCCATTGCTTCTGAGATACTCGGCGCCTGGGGTAAGAGTGCTAACAGTTTATATGTTTTTATGGAATTGGGTTCTAGCCTAACTGAAGCAACAAGAGAACCAAGAGCTGTCAGCTTTTCTAACGTCTCAGCGTGGCAATACAGTCGGGAAATGCACACTGCCTTCTGGGTTCCTGCCCGCCATCTGTGTAGCTGGAGGAACTCAATATCCTGTAAGAAACCACTTTGAACCTTGTCTGTAACTATTTTTTAAGATAGTAATCATCATTAACATCACATTTAAATCATGAGATGACCTAATTAGACTCACCTCCCCATTATCCTCCCTTATCCTCTCTTTCTCTCTTTCTCTTTATCTCTTTCTCTTTCTTTCTCTTTCTCTTTCTTTCTCTTGCACTCTCTCTCTAGCTCTTGCACTCTCCTCTCTCTCTCTCTCTCTCTCTCTCTCTCTCTCTCTCTCTCTCTCTCTCTCTCTCTCTCTCTCTCTCTCTCTCTCTCTCTCTCTCTCTTCCCTCTTTTATTCTCCTGTCTGGGTGTTCCAACCAGCAGCTCCGTAAATGTGATTGACGTTCCGCGTCGCCCTCTGAATTGTAATTAAATTCACAAAAGTTTGAAATAATGCTCGCTGCATATATTTCTCTAAACTGCATTATATATGTATATAAAGTTAGCCACTTCTCCGCCCCCCCCCCTCAACCCAACCCCCTCCTCCATCCCACAAAAAAAAATTACTGTGATGTATGGCTTTGATGTGTTTTTTTGTCCCTTTTACTCTGTATATATGCAAATTCATATAGATTTACGTGTATATATATATATATATATATATATATATATATATATATATATATATATATATATATATATATATATATATATACATATATATATATATTATTAAATATGACCGAAAAAGTAAGATTAATAATTCTAACACGAATTTTCTCAATCTTTCGTACATTACGCTTCACTGTTGGAGGTAAATCAAAAATCACTTCTCCAAAATTCATTTTTATTTCTAGTCTGACGCGACACGGGCGCGTTTCGTAAAACTTATTACATTTTCAAAGACTTCACACATACACAACTGATTAGAACTTACGTCTCTCTGATATTATATCTACATTTGAGTGAGGTGGGAAGGATGATGTGGCATTAACACAAGACAGAACAGGGGATATTAATAGGGTATTAAAAGTATCAACACAAGACAGAACAGAAACAATGGGTATTGAATAGAAGTGTTTGTAGAAAGCCTATTGGTCCATATTTCTTGATGCTTCTATATTGGAGCGGAGTCTTGAGGTGGGTAGAATATAGTTGTGCACAACTATATTCTACCCACCTCAAGACTCCGCTCCAATATAGAAGCATCAAGAAATATGGACCAATAGGCTTTCTACAAACACTTCTATTCAATACCCATTGTTTCTGTTCTGTCTTGTGTTGATACTTTTAATACCCTATTAATATCCCCTGTTCTGTCTTGTGTTAATGCCACATCATCCTTCCCACCTCACTCAAATGTAGATATAATATCAGAGAGACGTAAGTTCTAATCAGTTGTGTATTTGTGAAGTCTTTGAAAATGTAATAAGTTTTACGAAACGCGCCCGTGTCGCGTCAGACTAGAAATAAAAATGAATTTTGGAGAAGTGATTTTTGATTTACCTCCAACAGTGAAGCGTAATGTACGAAAGATTTAGAAAATTCGTGTTAGAATTATTAATCTTACTTTTTCGGTCATATTTAATAATATATGTCTACAGGAAAGACTGCTACCAAAATATACTAATATATATATATATATATATATATATATATATATATATATATATATATATATATATATAATATATAATGAGCCTACGTTTTTAAACAGCGAACTATAGTTTTCTACACATCGAACACGAAGGAAATTTTCTGGGTCTGAGAAAATTGAAGAGTTGGGCGCAGTACGATGTTCATCACACGTTTTCTTTTCTCCCTTCGTGTTTTTTTTCTCTCCTTTTTTTGCGGTTGAATAATTCGCTATTTGGTCTGTTTGTTCTGTGTGTCTCTCGATGATTCGCGCGTCTCCAAATGAATGATTGATTGCGATCTGTTTATCCGCTAGTGTGGACACATTTAATTTTGGGACACGATTCGCGCGTTTGGAAATGTTAGTTTAAATCCTCGTTTTCCGCGGAGGTATAGAATTACTGCATGAATATTTTGTGTGACAATCGTATTTATACTCAACGTGTCTTTCGTATTAATACTTAGCGTGTTTGTCGAGTGAGATTTAGCGTGTCTTTTTTTTCGTGTATGATTCAGATTGTCTTGCGTATTAATATTTAGTGTGTGTTTCGTATTTATGTTAAGCGTGTTTTCCTATATATATATATATTTAGTGCGTATTTCGTATAAGAAGAGTTCCAGGCGCTCTGTGCTGTGCTTAATATATAGAACTACTGTTCCAAGTTTATTCCATATAAACTAATCATATAAAGATTCATATAACCCATGAATCTGATGTTCTTCATATGTTATCCCTGGGAGATGTTCATCTGTAACCCCCCATGTATCTATTGTTTTGAATCTATAACATCTTAGAAATGGAATTTACTGACCCGAATAAATACCTCACCCGAATAAATTACTCACCCGTCCCTTTCCCGTTTAGTCCCGTTCCTCTTGATTTGCCACAACGTTCAAAATACGACGGGCTGACCTAACCAGAAACAAAAAGAGGCCAAGGTAGGTTATCTTGAGGTTATCTTGAGATGATTTCGGGGCTTTAGTGTCCCCGCGGCCCGGTCCTCGACCAGCCCTCCACCCCCAGGAAGCAGCCCGTGACAGCTGACTAACACCCAGGTACCTATTTTACTGCTAGGTAACAGGGGCATAGGGTGAAAGAAACTCTGCCCATTGTTTCTCGCCGGCGCCTGGGATTGAACCCAGGACCACAGGATCACAAGTCCAGCGTGCTGTCCGCTCGGCCGACCGGCTCCCCGGCCAGGGTACCCCACTTAAACCAATCCACCGTTGAACAGAAAACCCGGATGATTTTTTTGGTGAGCCGCTACTTTTTATAGTACTTTAGAGTTAGTACGTTCGGGTCCCTAAACGTACAAAATGAGACGTATTAGTTGAGAGAGCTACTCTCGATAGCTTCAAACATGAACGAAATTAAATTACTTTTCAGAAAATGTTAACACCTGCAATTAATTAACGACAGTAAAACCTGTATTATTGATGATTCTTCATTATTTTTCATTATCCGAAGGGTGATAAAAAAAAAATTCTGCATTATTGAAGACGAGAATGATTAATGGTAGCCATAAATAGAAAATGTTGAATATATTTTCAAAGATATGAAATTTTCCTGTGGAATGATTTGCGATGTGTCGTTCCAGAGAAAAACTTATTAGTTTCCCGAGTGACATGGATATAGACAGAGAGAGGGAGAGACTGACAGAGGACAGAGCCCCGAGAGGGACAGAGCACCTAGGAGGACAGAGCTCCCAATGAGAGATAGAGAGACCAAGGGAGAGACAAAGATAGAGATCAAAAAATGCAGTGGAAGAGAAAGAGGGGGGGACGGGGGAAGAAGAGGGGAAACATTGGGACAAAAAAAGAAGAGACAAAGGAATATCAAGACAAGACAACGATCAACAGGAATGGGAAGGAAAACCAGACTTCCATCGTCCACTCTGAAGGAAAATTGATCGCATCAAGACCTTCTCACATTCGCGTCTGTAAATCAGGCCGTCCCAAGGTTGAAACATTCGGCTCTATTGTCATGTTAATTCCAGGCACATGATTCATTTCTCGCGTCGTGTGAAGCTGGAATAGAGCCCACGACATGGAACAGTGTGTGGGATGAGGGTGCTGGAGGGTAAGTTATGGCAAAGAGCTCTTAAGGAATTAAGAAATTGTCTTAAAAAATTATCTCAGAAGGAAAATCTGATGTAATTTGAGCATATGGGAGAGGAGATGATGGGGGAATGGAAAGGGCAGAGAGATGGTTATAAGGTTGTCGGTAACTTGATCGTGCTTGGGAAAGAGAGGGATAGGAATTCATGGAATGGAAAAGACCAGCATATCTCAGAGTGATGGAGGAAAAGGAACTTTGGAACGAGGATTTAGAAGGAGATCGAGAAGAAAGGGGTCGAAAAGAGAAATAAACAGACCTTTAGACTTTCATCAAAGAAAGGACATCATGATTTAGTGATGGTCCGAAGAGAAATAATAGTGAAGTGATTGAATGATTTTTTTTTTTTCATGTTTTTTTTCCCCATTAGGTGATGATCGACAATGGGGAGGGTGATAGTGATGGGTAGAGATGGGGCAGCGTGTTCATGAAGATGGAGGACGTTTTCGTAGAATGGAATAATGATAAAAAAAAGGGCAAATAGTAGAAAAAGAAAGTGTTTGGAAGAATAGAGAGGAGGAGAGGTAGAGAAAAAAATAGAAAGCATAAATGAAGAACTGGTGTGAAGTAGATAGAAAGAGAATGGTGGAAAAAAAGAGATATATATTTCAACCAGAATGAAAGAAAAAATCGATTTCCATGCATGACTATTCTATTTTTCCAGTGTAAGAAAATATATAATGTAATCCCTTGAGCAATGCTTCCCGGTGAGACTTCGTGAGAAAGCTTAATTGCTTTTCTGTACTTTGTTTACGACGTTAAAATTCACAGGTTCTGAGAACGAGGTTATAAGACGTTGTTTTCATCCTTTGGAGAAGAGCCGGCTTCACCTGACCTGGTTTCCGGATCAAGAACTCTTCTCTCTTGACCTGATTGACTCACATGACCACTCCACGACGTAACCTGATAGGCTGCACTCGAATGATCGACCTGATTTCCTTTCAACAAAGGAAAAAACTTCGGGAAATGAGGCCTTTCTCGAAAATATATAACATTGAAACCAATTTTATTCTTTTAGGCTTGTCCCGCAAGTAAGTTAATCAAAACAATATCATTTAAGCTTTACAAGGACGAACTGTTAGAGATTCTATAACTTATAGACATAGACGATCTTATATAGACATTTATAGTAGCGATCTAAGGTATTTGCAATAATTTCAGATCTAAGGAATTTGCAATAAGTTTGCGTCGTAAGACATCGACAAGCAGTTTAGTAGGAAGTTAATAACAGCGAATTAATTGTGTGTGTTTTTAGAACGGAATCTAGCTCCTGGGCTCCACCTTTCAGATATCGGGCGCCTGGTGTAATTATATATCCCGACATTGTAAGACTGTCTTGCCTGTTCTTTTAAGCTGGCAATAAAGGTTGTTTCCCGGGTCATTCCGCTTGATCTCCAACCTTAAAAGAATGCTATTTTACGCCTCAATGATTCGTGTATGTTTCCATCTTTCATCTGTGCCTTATGTTCTCATTCTTTTTATGTTAAGTTTTAACATTTCTTCCTTCTCTATTCTTTTCCTTTCGCTTTTACAGTTAATCTTTAATATGATTATTCTTTCTCCTCATCTTCGAAGTTTATGGTGAGTTTTTCATTTTATATTTATTCATCATCTTCTTCCTCCCTGCTACTATGTCTTTAAGTAATACTTTCTCCTTACACTTAATCCTCCTTCTCCGTGACTTATTCCTCCTCTTCCTCTAGTTTCTCTTCTTAACTCCCCCCCCCCCACTTCCTCCTCCACTTCTTCCCTAACCACCCCGTTTTCCAGTCTAATGAAGACAAAAGCTGGTAGTTTACCAGGATAACAGAGCGGGGCAAGGGGGGGGGGGTGGTTATGATAGCAGGAGTAAAACAAAAGTTGGTTCTTGACATGGCTTTTTAACCAGTAACTTCACGCATCCAATTCCAGCACCTCCTCTGCGCCCCTCCTCCTCTGCGCCCCTCCTCTGCGCCGCTCCTCTGCGCTCCTCCGCTGCGTCCCTCCTCCTCTGAGCCGCCCCTCTGCGCACTCATATTTCTATGCGCTCACCAGTTTCTTCGGCTCCGATCTTATTACGGGCTCACCATAGCCCGTGCTACATGGACACTTCGTCCTGAGTAGCATAAATCTTTAACAACCTTTCTTCAGCTCTTCCCTCTTGCTGTGTTGTCTTCCACAGTCTGCCACGTCTGACCCCATTGCCTTGTGTGTGTGTGTGTGTGTGTGTGTGTGTGTGTGTGTGTGTGTGTGTGTGTGTAATTATCCATCCTCATCCGTCAGCTTATATCCCGCCTACTGCCTCCTCCAGCTCATCCAACCGCTCTCATCCATCCTATCCTATCCTCTCGCTCTTCCGTCTTAACCCCTTCCCTTCCCCCCCCCCCCCTGGGTCACTCACCCGTCACCCCATTCGCTTGTCAGCCTGTTCAGGACTTTCGAGAACAAATGAGGAGCGAAAGTTTGTTATCAGTTTACAAGGGTTTTTTCCTTCGAGGGTTGTCGGAGGTGAGGGTGGTTAAGAACTGTCTTGGCCCAGTTATAGCCACCTCTCCCCTTAAAGTTTGTGTGGGGGGGGGGAGAGGGGTGAGGTACTTGGCTACTAGTACTTACCTAGCAGTGTCTACGCGGGTCACAACGGGCTATTCATGCCCGTGCCACCTCTTGGGTGGCTTAATCTTCATCAATCAATCAATCGCGGGTCACAGAAGTCCTACGTATAGGAAAAGAAGCACTCACTCTTGGGCTGTCAATCACCGTAAATTGGATACCATGTCACATTGGCATAGATGGTAATGAAAAGGCAGACTCGCTAGCAAAAACTGCCACTGCTCTTCTTGTTGTACAGGTTAAAATATCTCCAAGTTTTTCACGGATTAAGGAACAAATCGGTAAGAAAATACTCCCAACTTACAAAAGTCGTCACAGAGCCAAAGTAGTGGAAGGAAGATCTACTGCGATGTGGTACGAACAAGCCACTGGGTAAGAGCCTTTTCATTACCATCTATGCCAATCTACTACTATGCCAAGAGTCTACTTTCAAGTGTGGTCTAGAGCAGACACTTGCGAGATACTGTACCAACGCTCAGTGCGCTCAACTCACACCAACGTATCACCTGTGTACTTCTGTATATTCGACCAAATATATATATAGTATCTTAGTGTCTGTGTTTATTTGTCACCATACTTTACGTAACAATAGAACTGTTACATTTGCCAGGCTTGAAAGCCTGGCAAAAAGATATCCAGAGACATTGCAGTAGCCATACAGAGACTCAGACTTGGTTACAAGTACTGCTGGGCGGTAATGAACCCAATAGTTAAAGAGTGTCACATCTGTGGAACAGAAGCAGAGGCGCCACTATTGCACTTCTTACTGGAATGTGAAGCTACTGAAGCCCTGCGCATCAAACTCAACATTAATCCAACGACAGCAGCTGCATTAGATGCAAATTGCACAGTGACTACAATGATTAGAAAAACAGTTGAAGAACTGAAAATATAGTATGCACAGTGTTCACACTGTGCATCTTTATCAACCACCAAGATAATGTTATTAAAACAAGACTAAAACCAGTGTGCTAAATCAGAAACAAAAAAGAAACGGTAGAAAAGGAGGAAACCCCACCTACATTTAAAACTTTGTCCCAAATATCACGGTAACAAGGTTATCGCAAATAATCGAACTCAATTATGGGCTCACCATAGCCCGTGCTGCATGGACATTTCGTTCTGAGTAGCTAAATCTAAAGCTACAGCGATGTCTACGCAGGGTTACGGGCTATTCATGCCCGTGCTACCACTTGGGTAGCTTAATCTTCATCAATCAATCTATGCAGGGGGGAATGAAGGTTAGGGCTAGCTCTCTATTCCCCCCCCCACCCAATCCCTAACCCATCCCCCCCCCTTCCCTAACCCATCCCCCCCATTCCCTAACCCATCCCCCCCATTCCCTAACCCATCCCCCCCATTCCCTAACCCATCCCCCCCCTTCCCTAACCCATCCCTCCCCCCATTCCCTAACCCATCCCTCCCATTCCCTAACCCATCCCCCCCATTCCCTAACCCATCCCCCCCTTCCCTAACCCTTTCCCCCTTCCATTCCCTAACCCTTTCCCCCCTTCCACTCCCTAACCCTTTCCCCCCTTCCATTCCCTAACCCTTTCCCCCCTTCCATTCCCTAACTCTTTCCCCCCTTCCATTCCCTAACCCTTTCCCCCCTTCCATTCCCTAACCCTTTCCCCCTTCCATTCCCTAACCCTTTCCCCCCTTCCATTCCCTAACCCTTTCCCCCCCTTCCATTCCCTAACCCTTTTCCCCCCCTAAAAATTCCCTAACCCTTTCCCCCCTTCCATTCCCTAACCCTTTCCCCCCTTCCATTCCCTAACCCTTTCCCCCCTTCCATTCCCTAACCCTTTTCCCCCTTCCATTCCCTAACCCTTTTCCCCCCCTTCCATTCCCTAACCCTTTTCCCCCCCTTCCATTCCCTAACCCTTTCCCCCCTTCCATTCCCTAACCCTTTCCCCCCTTCCATTCCCTAACCCTTTCCCCCCTTCCATTCCCCTACCTTTCCTCAACAATCTTGACGTGTCTCCTCAGAATCCGTCACGCCAAAATTGACTTCCAATTAACCATCTTAATCCAGTCTCCCCTCATTTTTCTCCCCCCAACATCCATCTCTTCCCCATTTCAGCATACAACATCCATCTCTTCCCCATTTCAGCATACACCATGATCTTTTCCCCCATTTCAGCATACACCATGATCTTTTCCCCCATTTCAGCATACAACAAGATTTCTTCCCCCCATTTCAGCATACAGCATGATCTCTTCCCCCATTTCAGTATACAGCATGATCTCTTCCCCCCATTTCAGCATACAGCATGATCTTTTCCCCCATTTCAGCATACAGCAAGATCTCTTCCCGCATTTCAGCATACAGCATGATCTCTTCCCCCCATTTCAGCATACAGCATGATCTCTTCCCGCATTTGAGCATGCATTATGTACCACGCAATTTTTGCAGCTTTCATAGACTTTACAACCGTTCTCCAGGTACAGACGAAAATGTATTTTATGCTAATTAAGTCCTTGAATATGTCAAAGTTCGTCAGACCCCCCGATGGATGAGTGATGGATAATACATTACGCTCTGTAGACTGACGGTTCCCTCTAACCCTGTCCATGGAGGATAGACGGAAATGTATAAATGTAGAGCAGAATTGCAAGTGAATGGCAACAACGTCGCTGGTACAATATTAACTAATCAACACAACACACTCAATTCCCACGAGTAAACAGTTGAGGTTGACAGCATAAATAGAAAACCCTGGCAATGTGGGCTTGCTTGAAATTACAAAACAGGATAATACGGATATACATGAAAACACAAATTGGATAATACGGAGAAACGTGAAAATACAATCCTGGATAATATGGACATACGTGAATACAAATTCCTGGATAATATGGACATACGTGAATACAAATTCCTGGATAATATGGACATACGTGAAAACACAATCCTGGATAATATGGACATACGTGAAAACACAATCCTGGATAATACGAACATAAATGAAAACACAATCCTGGATAATACGAACATACTTGAAAACACAATCCTGGATAATACGTACATACTTGAAAACACAATCCTGGATAATACGGACTTACATGAAAACACAATCCTGGATAATACGGACATACATGAAAACACAATCCTGGATAATACGGACATACATGAAAACACAAAACTGGATTATAAGAACACACTTGAAAATCCTAAACCATCCGGAACACTATCTCCTAAATTACTATTTCTCCCCATGTAGGTATCCTGTAGCGCAGTGGCTTGCGCTATCAGCTCATTCCCAAATGATCCAGAGTTTGAGTCCCTGGTAAGGAATGAAAGATAGTTCAGTGGCTAGAGGGTGACTTGGCTATTCCTTAAAGGCCTCCTCTACCAGTAGACGAGAACCCATAAGCAAAAGCTCAAGATGCAGGTATTACGTTAATTTGCAATAATGCTTATTGCAAATTAATTCGCACGATTCTAAATGCTCTTTAGGGGGTTCATCATTTAGCGTCATCGAACCTGGAGAGTTGATATCATCGCGATGAATGAAGATGATTTAGCTCAGTGTATCAACAATAAAAGCTTACTTTTGGCTTGGATCACAGCTCGCGTGATCAAGCTGTCCACTCAACTAATGCATTTTGTACGCTATAGACTCTTAACGTACAACGTAAGGGGTATTATGAGAAGCAGTAGCTCACAAATATCCACGTTTTCGATGCGTTGATTAGAGATGTTACGTGGGTGGCTTGGGTTTGGGCGTCTTAGTACACCTTATGCAGACGATGAGTCACAATAATGTGGCTAAAGTATGTTGATCAGACCAAACACTAGAAGGTGAAGGGACGACGATGTTTCGGTCCGTCCTGGACCATTCTCAAGTCGATTGTCTTGTACACCATATTTTGTCCGTTATGGCAACTCGAGAGGATTGGCTAGCTGGCCACAAGACTTAAGTCTATTTCCTGGTCAGTAGGTATAGGATATCTTGGTGCATGTATACTGATCTTTCAGACTTAGAAGATGAGAAGCCCTAACTTCAGTCCTGACAAAAACCAGGGGTCTGGGTAGTATTATACGTTTTAAGTCGTTTCAAATTAATAACTGGAACAACCAAGGAAAGACTTGTACCAGGCAGTAATTACACTCGTAGCCAAATGATAGCCACTGTTCATTTCTTCAGCAGTACTCAATCGCATGGCTCGTGTGTACAAATATGTAAAGCTGCAATAATATTTCGTGTTCAACCTTACGTCTTGTAAGCGTGTCTGTTGCGAGTGTTGCAAGGTTATGACAGTAACATTTGTGATTAAAGATTTGCCTGAAACCATAAACTTACTAAACTTTGTTATAAAAAAAATTACATTTGTTTATGAAGAGTAGCTCTAATGCAGCCAAGAAACTGAGCCATATATTGTTTGGGGGAATTTTCACCTTTGACGAGTTGTGTCTCCATTTACAAAGCGTTCTCTTGAATTGCCACAACATACAAAATACAGTGCTAATGTTGACCAGACCACACAGTAGAAGTTGAAGGGACGACGACGTTTCGGTCCGTCCTGGACCATTCTCAAGTCAATTGTGCTAATCTAGTGCTAATCTAACCCTAAACGCACAAACCCAAGCAACCTACCTAACCTAACCTGCTGATCCATAGAAAACAAATATATTTGTAAGCCTATTTTTTTTTAACAGCATTTTGTATTTTGTACGTTTGGAATCATAATTTTCCAAATTTAGACGTATTAGTTGAGAAGACAGGTTGATATAGTCCAGATATTGGGTTCTTTCTGGTGCTTCAGGTTCCCGGTTATTACCGTATTCTGTCCAGGGTTTTAAAGATGATCAAAGAGGGTGAGGAAGGAGGAAGATTAATGAATATCTGAAGCCAATTTGCGCTTCTCTTATATTCTCCTCCTTTGTTATTAGAGATAAATGGATATATACATTCTCTTCTATATATATGTTCTACGATGAAATGGCTCCTCTTTTATTCTAAAAGTGTTGGTTCAGTTCATCAGTTTTATATATATATATATATATATATATATATATATATATATATATATATATATATATATATATATAAATAGAGAGAGAGAGAGAGAGAGAGAGAGAGAGAGAGAGAGAGAGAAAGAGAGAGAGAGAGAGATAATATATTAAGCATTTCGCAAAATCCTTTAATTCGATATCACATGTTTATTATGATTTAATTTTATCTTTCTCCTAGCAAATTCTTAAGTTTTAGTTACCATCCCATTATAGATTTTACTCTATGCGATAATGTTGCAAAATTATTTGTGCTTCTGAAATTGCAAAAAAAAAAAATAATGCTTCTATTTCTAAAAGTTCGTTCTAAAGTTCTAAGTTCTAAAATTTCTAAAAGTTCGATTTGTGGAAGTGGTGGTGGTGGTGTTAGTTGTAGTGTGGTAGGGATAATGATAGTGGTTGTGTGGTGGTGGTGGTAGTTGTGGTGATAGTGATCTCTTACAATGTGCGCAAAACCCTCACCATCATACAGCTCCTCTACAGCTTCTTGCCTCGGGAGGAGATTACTCATGGCGTCCCCAATAACTCTTAATTAATACACACTCGTTTTAATACACACATTAATACACATTAATACACACACATATTATTACACACACACATTATTACACACACATATTAATACACACACATATTAATACACACACATATTAATACACACACACATTAATATACACATTAATACACACCAGGCACACTTGATTGTATTTCTACGAACTCAGCCGGACCAAACCTCAACCCTCCCCCCCCCCCCCCCTCCCCACCAAACAAGTACAACTAGGTAAGAATAAACATTTAACGCTAAATTACAAAACTCATTTTAGACAATTTTGTAAACGACAATTGCTGAAGACACCAAATACCATTGAACTAATATCAAATACAATTAAACTAATCTAAAGCTATTAAAATAATCCTCACTGCTCCAACTGCATGTATAGAACAAACGCCGTCCTTAAAAGCAGTTTGTAAATACTCAATATAAAGAAAAATAATCATTAATCCATAACTCATTATTATCTATTAACCAAACGGATGTAATCAGAGTTAAAAAAAAGGGATTTCCGGTGGAATTAATTATGGTAAATATGTCCCATAATAAACTTGCTGACCCCCGGTAATCCCCCCCTGAAGTTGAATTTCCCCGGTAATCCCCCCTGAAGTTGAATACCCCCGGTAATCCCCCCTGAAGTTGAATACCCCCGGTAATCCCCCCCTGAAGTTGAATACCCCCGGTAATCCCCCCCCCTGAAGTTGAATACCCCCGGTAATCCCCCCCTGAAGTTGAATACCCCCGGTAATCCCCCCCCTGAAGTTGAATACCCCCGGAAATCCCCCCCTGAAGTTGAATACCCCCGGTAACCCCCCCCCCCTGAAGTTGAAAACCCCCGGTAATCCCCCCTGAAGTTGAATACCCCCGGTAATCCCCCCCAGAAGTTGAATACCCCCGGTAATCCCCCCCTGAAGTTGAATACCCCCGGTAATCCCCCCTGAAGTTGAATACCCCCGGTAATCCCCCCCTGAAGTTGAATACCCATTAGGTATGCAAATTTGCCACCAAGCGTCAACAACATGGGCAGCGAGGGATTTATTTGGTATGGTTTTGGGTATGTTCAATGGTTGGGGAGGGAGGGAGGGGGGGCAGAAGCGAAACTCATTGATGGTGATGAATGCTATGGTGGCGAGGGGTGAGGGGGGTGTAATCATTGTGTAGTGATGATGGTTGTGGTGATGGGTGATTGAGGTGGTGATGGTGACGAAGGGGTGGTGCTTATACGGTGGTGGTGATAATATGGTGGTGTTGATGGGTGTGTTGTTAGTGGTGGTGAAGGGTTATGATAGTGAAGATGAGGGGTGTTGAGGGTGTTTATGAGGGGTGATGACAGGGGGTGATGGTAATCATGAGGGTAGTGATGATTGGGAGATGATGATGATGATGGTGAGAGAGAGGTGATTAACTTCATAGTCTCGTAACGCCACAAGAGGACAAAATTAACGATATGCAACATTTGAAAGGAGAAAATTGTGATGTTAATTATTGACACTCGAAGCTAGTTTCCTAAATGACATGGTGTGTGTGTGTGTGTGTGTGTGTGTGTGTGTGTGTGTGTGTGGGGTGTGTGTGTGTGTGTGGGGGGGGGGGGGGGTGTTGGGGGGGGGGTGTTTGTGTGGGGAGGGGGGGGGGGTGTGTGTGGGGGGGGGGTGTGTTGGGGGGGGTGTGTGTGGGGGGGGGTGTGTGTGTGTGTGTGTGTGACCTCTGATGACCTGGTTTCTGACTCACAGGGCTAAGGTTATTGATGACTAGTTTCTGACGTGTGAAACTAGTGTACATTGATGACATGGGATCTACCGCACGTGGCTAAGGTCATTGATGACATGACAATGTCTCGGGTAGAGAGCACGACAAGAGGCACGAGTGAATAGAGGACGATAAGAGAGTCACTATCACCTTGGAAACCATATTCTAGAACTGGATAGTTTAACTGTGGTTCTACAGTTCACCAGTAGAGCTTATATGGCCAACTAACACGGTGTCATTCATCACCCCCTCTAAACCTATTCGCTTGAACTGATCGGTACAGCGACGGTCTCGCTTTTAGGCAGGTCGGAGTTCGATCCCCGAGGGTCTAAGTTGTTGGGCACAATTCCTTCCCTCCATCCTATCCCTATTCCTTGTTCTAATATCCCTTTCCGTTTGCTATATTATCGGGCTGGCTTCGTGCTCTCTCCTCGTAATGGCCTCAACTTATGACTCCAAAAAAAATCGGATACGCAATGAATATTACCATAATAATAATATTACAAATAATAGTAATAATATTTAAATAAAATTCAAATACTCTTCATTTTTTAATTGTAAAAAAAATATCTACATGTTTTTCATGCATAATAGTGATTTTATCCTTTTTTTACGAGGCCACTAATTGCAACATATAAATAAATTCTCGATACCCCACACAAATCTCGACTATAATGAGACTATGTTATTGAAGCATTTTATAACAATTAAATCTGTTTTCTGTACAGCCTTTTTTCTCTCTCTCTCTCTCTTGGCAACAAATATAAATATTGCTCGCCACTAACTCAGATTAGCGTGAGAGTATTGATGCCCTTAAGGACCACTTTTAGGGTTGGGGGGGGAGGAAGGGGGGGAGAGGGGGGGAGGGGGGCTTTAAAACAGTAGAAACCGTTTTTGTGTCAATTTTTGGGGGGGTTTCTTTATTTGTTGGCAGCTCTGTATTGTTGTATTTTGGGGGGTGTCTCGTTCTCTTCTGTGTGGTCTCCCGGTATCTCGCGTTCTCTATTGATATCTCTCTCTGTTTTTATTGTTAACGATGTTTCTACGTATGTCTGTATATTGATATTTCTGTGTCTGGTTATACATCGAGGAATAATTTCTCTCCTCTCTCTCTCTCTCTCTCTCTCTCTCTCTCTCTCTCTCTCTCTCTCTCTCTCTCTCTCTCTCTCTCTCTCTCTCTCTCTCTCTCTCTCTCTCTCTCTCTCTCTCTCTCTTGCTCTCTTGCTCTCTTGCTCTCTTGCTCTCTCTCTCTCTCTCTCTCTCTCTCTCTCTCTCTCTCGCTCTCTCTCTCTCAGTCAGTCTGTCTGTCTGTCTGTCATTTGTGCAGGCACAAATAATAAATACAGATAGTAAATAATAATACACACACACAGACACCAGTTGACTGCCAGATGAGAGGCGGGACCAAGAAGTCGAAGCTCAACCCCCACAAGCAAAAATAGGGGAGTACACATACGCGCGCGCATACGCGTCGCCACGGCGGACACGGTACACAAACTCTGGCAAATGTTTCCAAATTAACACAACAAAGAAAACGAAAAATTCGGTAATTAGAGTTCGTAACTACTATGTTTATGGGATATAATGCAATTATCACGCGCCAGAAACATTAACAAATCCACTCGTTGCACAAGTAAAGAATAAGAGTTTTTGTCATATCCAAATAATTGTACGAAATTAGATTATCTGTGCCTGGGTTCGTGTGAAGTAAGATAGTTTATATATGCAAAAAAAAATATACATATTTATTTAGAATTATATATATTTTTTAATTCATAACCATCCAACTTGGCCTATTAAACAACGCTCTGCATGTCCAAATGTCTATATTATTTAATATATTCGCTAACTACGCATATATCCATTTGAATAACATGATGCCGATATAGTTAAGTGATTGACATGAGTTATGAATTAATATCGAACGAAATTTATTTGCGTTCCATTGCATTGTGGAGCATAAGGTATATTGAACTCAGGTGAGATTGTCATATTTGTTTCAGTTGAAAATATATATAAAAAATTACTATCATACGTGCTGAATTTGATGTATCTGTCACTGCATTTGAAAATTTTACACAATTTTTTATTTTTTACGGTAATTTGGCTTAATGAATGTTGAGTATTTTAAGTTGACCGTTAAAATACTCAACTTTCTAGTTCTGGGGGAACCCAGATACCCAGGTGTCTCAAGGAGCAAATCAAACATTATTAATAAAGATCCTAACCATGCTTCTAATTGGATTCTAACCACTGACCCTAATTAGGATCTTCACTAACCATAAACACAATCTTCTCCACGGTGAGGATTGTGAATTGCGAGGATTATGTACAGTGAAGATGGTAGTGAAGAAGGGCCCTGTAGTCTACCTTGTGTGTAGTCTACCTAGTCTACCACACACCTATCAGAAATCGCAAAATGAGATACAGGGTTCACGGATGAACGAATATGTGAGTGAGAGCGTGAGTGTGAGTCGGGTATCCAGACAGTCCTCATGCACCTATGAGGACTGTGAGGGTTATCTTGAGATCTTGAGATGATTTCGGGGCTTTAGTGTCCCCGCGGCCCGGTCCTCGACCAGGCCTCCAAGAAGGGTACTATATGCTCCTCTCTCTCTCGCCTCATACGCTTCCAGTCCCTCCAGGTTCTTTTCCACCCAGATACTCAAGATAACTCAAGAAGATAACCCATCTTCTTAGGTAAGCTAAGTCTACCCTCTATCTTCCTCTTCATTGTTCTCCTTAAGCATACATCATAATTATAAACAAAATTTACCCATACTTTTAACAAACGCACACAGCAGTTGGGGCCTCTTGGCTGAGTGGATATCGCTTGGAGCTCGTAGTCCTAATGGCCTGGGTTCGATTCCCAGCTGAGGTGGAAACAAACGGGTAGAGTTTCTTTCATCCTGATGTGTTTGTTCACCTAGCAGTAGATAGGTACCTGGGAGTTAGACTGCTACTATGGGCTATTATCTGGGAATGTGTGTGTGTGTGTGTGTGTGTGAGATAGATATGTAGTAGATATAATAGAAGAAAAATAGAGTGGTTAGAAAAGCGGGGTCCAAGAGCTAATAGCTCGATTTCGCAGAAAAAAATAGTGAATACACACACACACACACACACACACACACACACACACACACACACACACACACACACACACACACACACACACACACACACACACACACACACACACACACAAGAGGGAGGTTGAATTAAATACACATACACATACAAACACCTACATACACACGGGGCATCAGCGTGAAGTCCTAATCGTCTTCAGAGCATAACTGGGAGCTATGTGTTACGAGGGAAAAAACTGTGCAATTAAACTTAAACAGGGAAGACGTATTCAAACTTCACATTGAAAAAAAATAGAGCATACATTAACAGACTTTTAAGTGTGGCTCGAACACTAACCGAGAGTCGTCTAAATGGCCTAAATGAGTCACGAAAATGTACGTAATTATTTTTCGTGTAGCAGTGTACAAGTGGAATTACCTAAGAATAGAAGCGGTTGAGGTTGAGTCAATACACAGCTTAAAATGGCCATGACCGAGTCCAATAGACTTGGGAACCTTTTGTATCAAATGGAAGAAGAGTGAAAAGCCGGACCCCAGAGCTGAAGCTCAGTCAACCCTCGCAAGCACACTTGGATGGGCACACATACACACGTTAACCAGTTCCACTTACAGCACTCGCTGGTTTAATCAAACCAGTGTAGTTAAATGATCCCCAAGAGGTGGATAAATTTTTTTATCCACTGCCAACCGGTACTGAACCCAGCACACACCCGTGCGCTGATGCAGACATCGAGACTGCGTCTTCGGCTCATGTTATCTTGGAGACAGCATTGCGTCAGGAGTGCACCTTACGGCTGATGTTATCTTGGGGAGAGCATTGCGTCAGGAGTGCACCTTACGGCTGATGTTATCTTGGAGACAGCATTGCGTCAGGAGTGCACCTTACGGCTGATGTTATCTTGGGGAGAGCATTGCGTCAGGAGTGCACCTTACGGCTGATGATATCTTGGGGAGAGCATTGCGTCAGGAGTGCATCTTACGGCTGATGTTATCATGAAGACAGCATTGCGTCAGGAGTGCACCTTACGGCTAATGTTATCTTGGAAACAGCATTGCGTCAGGAGTGCACCTTACGGCTAATGTTATCTTGGAGACAGCATTGCGTCAGGAGTGCACCTTATGGCTGATGTTATCAGGGGGGCACAATATTGCGTCGATAGTGCGTATACAAGGTGATGTAATCAACGGTCCGCCTTTGCGTCAACAGAGTGTCAGGGGATCTCTTGTAATTAAAGACCTCGAGAATGGTGGCTATGATCTGAAGATATACGCATGACTGACAGGCATGATATCGAAGCATGATATCGGGAAAGTTCTGGCTGGCCCGTTAGTAATAAATGTAGAGCTGTATTTCTTGTTCATTCTTGTGAGTCACGATCGTGTCTATTATGTTTTTCAAGACCTTTTTTGTCCCCTTCCGTCTTGTGTGCTACTGAATGGAAGTTTCTGTCTTTTTAGGTGATATATATTCAAAGACATACAAATTATGTACAAATGTTTCAAATTAAGCATTCAAAGAAGTACCTCTCTTGCGAACTTGAAGGAAATTGAAACCTTGTGATTATATATATATATATATATATATATATATATATATATATATATATATATATATATATATATATATATATATATATATATATATATATATATATATATATATAAATATATATATATATATATACATATATATACATTATATATATATATAATACATATATATATATATATATACATATATATATATATATATATATATATATATATATATATAGATATATATATATATATATACATATGTCGTACCTAGTAGCCAGAACGCACTTCTCAGCCTACTATGCAAGGCCAGATTTGCCTAATAAGCCAAGTTTTCCTGAATTAATATATTTTCTCTAATTTTTTTCTTATGAAATGATAAAGCTACCCATTTCATTATGTATGAGGTAATTTTTTTTTTTATTGAAGTTAAAATTAACGTAGATATATGATCGAACCTAACCAACCCTACCTAACCTAACCTAACCTATCTTTATAGGTTAGGTTAGGTTAGGTAGCCGAAAACGTTAGGTTAGGTTAGGTAGGTTAGGTAGTCGAAAAACAATTAATTCATGAAAACTTGGCTTATTAGGCAAATCGGGCCTTGCATAGTAGGCTGAGAAGTGCGTTCTGGCTACTAGGTACGATATATATATATATGTCGTACCTAGTAGCCAGAACGCACTTCTCGGCCTACTATGCAAGGCCCGATTTGCCTAATAAGCCAAGTTTTCATGAATTAATTGTTTTTCGACTACCTAACCTACCTAACCTAACCTAACGTTTTCGGCTACCTAACCTAACCTAACCTATAAAGATAAGTTAGGTTAGGTTAGGTAGGGTTGGTTAGGTTCGATCATATATCTACGTTAATTTTAACTTCAATAAAAAAAAAATTACCTCATACATAATGAAATGGGTAGCTTTATCATTTCATAAGAAAAAAAATAGAGAAAATATATTAATTCAAGAAAACTTGGCTTATTATGCAAATCGGGCCTTGCATAGTAGGCCGAGAAGTGCGTTCTGGCTACTAGGTACGACATATATATATATATATATATATATATATATATATATATATATATATATATATATATATATATATATATATATATATATATATATATATATAATTTATATATGGATAGAATCCCTAAACAAGATAATAATCAATACAGAATATGCAGTCATATTCAATGAAACATGCACAATAAAACAAATTTATTTCCTGCAAAAATGCACTCAACGTACCTCTATCCAAACTTATTAAAAATAACTGGTAAATTATTGATAAGGTAACTGTGGTAAACGAGTGTTTAACAAACAATAAGTTAACAAATTCCTTTGGAAACTGAAGGCTGAAAGAATATTGAATCTCTTGGTTGTTGTTGAATCTGTTAGTC
>NC_091165.1:22289388-22297687 GCF_040958095.1 Procambarus clarkii
TTCAGACCCATAGGAATGAGGTACCTGGAGCTTTGCAATTACTTTATTCATTCTCGTATTCTTGAAGATATCCTCACAGTGTACCCAAAATTTGCCAGTGCAGGCTACTAAACATTTGGCCCTGTATGACTAACCATCCTGCGGGATGGGGACTTTTAGTATCACTGCTGCCTTATTCAATCTTGTGTTCATGATATTCTCATAACGAACCCCAGAGTCTGTCAGTGCAGACTACTTATCATATGCCTCTGTATGATTAATCATCCTGTGTGATGGGCATCATTTTAGCATCACGTAGCTAGCTTTTTGACAATGTACTCTCCTTCATATAGTCTAGGGTAGCTGCACAAATGCAGATGAACCTAATGTCTTAATAAAAACAAAAGAGGAAATGGGTCATGATTTCGTCCACTACAACACCGAATGCTCAGTTGTTAGACCCTTCAGACCCAATAGCATGAGGTACCTGGAGCTTTGCAATTACTCTATTCTCTCTCGTGTTGATGATAATATCTTCAAAATGCACCCAGAGTCTACCGGTGCAGACTACTGATCACAGACCCTCTATGACTAACCATCCTGTGTGATGGGCCTTTTTAACATCACGTAGCAAGTTTTTGACACACTCTGTACTCCAGTTCATATAGTCTAGGGTAGCTGCACAAATGCAGATGTGTCTAAATGTGTTGATAGCAAAAATTTACCCTTGTAGTTTGAGGGGAGAGGGAAGAACAGGGGTAAAGTGAGGAGGGAGAGGGGACAAGGTGATGATAAGGGAAGTGGGGGGAAGAAACGGGAGTTGGAAAGCGGATTAGGATGCGAGGCAAAAAAGGGGAAAGAGACAGAGCCGAGCACCACCGGGGACCTCTTCTGCCGGGGGTATATATATATATATATATATATATATATATATATATATATATATATATATATATATATATATATATATATATATATATATATATATATATATATATATATATATATATATATATATATATATATATATATATATATATTGTGACGGTAACGCGTTGGTGTTCGGCTGTTCAAAGCTAGGGGTATGGCCTCGTCACATAGAATGAAAAAAATAGAAAATCTGGAACTTCGTCTGTGGTAAGGTAAGGAGAAGACACACAAAACACAAGTAAATTTTAACAATGAAATTTTAATTACGTTAGATAAACAAAACATGAATAAAATGGACATACAAATTCGTATAATAAAATCAATCAATCAAAATAATAAGAATAATTAAATGGCAAAATGAAAAGTTACGTTAAGACAAGTGAGCAATAACAAGCTGTGCAATATACAATAAAATGAGAGGTGCGGGAATATTGGCTTTAAGCTATCACCTCTCTTAGTACACTTAAGCCAAAGCTCAGTCTACCAGGAAGAAGTGTTAACCGTATGAAAGCACTGAATATTCTGAGGACTGAGGTCGTGGCGGCCCCAGACATCAAGTAATATGGGGGGGGTGGAGTGCAGTTGCAGCCAGACCGGCGGCCAATCAGCGAGTAGCCGGCAACAAGACAGGTAGTTTGGCGGTTTGAGGCTGAGCAGGTGTCCCTGGCTGCATACGTTTTGCGCTCTGGCAAACCTTGGTGATGTTGTTGTCGTTGTTGGACATTTCTTTCATAGTAGTTTTATATATTTGTAGTGACGTATTTTTGGAGGGAAGAGCAGGCTCAATCTCTTGAAGGAGATTATCGTCACAATATATATATATATATATATATATATATATATATATATATATATATATATATATATATATATATATATATATATAATATACTACCTTACCCAAAATAAATATTTTTCGATTATAATCTAATTTTAAATGTGAAGGGAAATATGTGGATATTGTATCCCTATTACTATCGAATTACTAACATAATCCGTTGATCAGCCCATTCGGATGTTGCATTAAACCCGGAAACTCTGTGACGAATCACTGGTTTTAATACAATTCTAATGTGAAGTTAACACAAAACGGGAAATATATTAGTGTGAAATAAAAGTAAAAGGATATTAATTCTAGTGCTGTAAATCCTGTCAACGATCTGGCTGAGTTTGGTGAGGTCACCTCTGGTTGTAGTGAGGTCACCTCTGGTTGTGGTGAGGTCACCTCTGGTTGTAGTGAGGTCACCTCTGGTTGTGGTGAGGTCACCTCTGGTTGTAGTGAGGTCACCTTTGGTTGTGATGAGTTTTCTTTAACATTGATAATCACAACTATTACAATTTGTAACGTCTTAAATTGTAAACACTACGAATTGAAACAAAAAACTGCTCACACCCTCACAGTAATAGACACCTCCAATATGTCAAAGGATTGAGAGATTAGAACACCGCGTGAAGGGCTGTCAGAATATTATGTGACAAAAGTGGTAATGATATAGAAGCGTCTATTGATGTAGGCAAGCTGCCGCCGTCTTCACTTAGAACTTTAAAACTTTACTGTCATATTCATCCCTGACTGGTGAGGAGGAATTCAAGGACACAGAACACCAGGACTTTGAACACCTTCTTTGATAATTACTAGGGGGGGGGGATAATTATGAGTTATTACTCTTTGTTGATAAATGTTTTAGATTTGAAAGCACTTGGAGAAATCACTGAATAAGACCAAAGACCCAGTAAACTCAAGATCATAAATGCTTAATATAATGTCAAAGAGGGAATGAACAGAAATAGCAAATATAATTTACTACAGCCGATAAATAAGTAATTAAAAAGATAATGATATCCTATTCTATGTATCCTACAATGTGAGGCAGTGGTATGATCCACCAATAAAATGACTTCAAGTAACGACCTTCAATCTCCCGCTACCGGGGCCCAGATGGACGTGCCAGGGTCACCCATCCCCTCACTGACTCAACCCTGCTCCAGTACACTGTCCATCTCACACTGTCAATCCTGGCCCAGCCTCTATACACAGGAGAGTGCTGACTGGTAAGAAATCTTTGAGGACCTGTCTACAGGTCGTCTTGTGAGCAGGTCTACCTGACAACCAGGTTGTGGCTCCATCAAGTGTCTCTCATATATCTCTCAAGTGTAAACACATTCCAGACCACCACACATTGAAGAATTTTGTGTCATTAATCTGTGTACACTTGAAAGATAGATGACGCTGCTCATTACAAACCCTGTGCCAAGGAATGTTGAAGGATGACCCGCTGACCTATGAGGGGTATGGGGAAGGGATGTGGGAGATGGAAGGTAACCTACGACATACAAGGAAATAAAAAGGAATAGGGGAAGAATAGTGAGAGTCGCAAAAGAGAAGAGACGACGAGAGTAGAGAGATTAGAGGTTGTTTGTGCAAAGTGTATAGTCCTGAACTCGCCACCAGTGGTGGTTCAAAAGTGCTTACTCAAAACTGGTTACGCCGCCCGTGTTTCACATTCTTTTGGCGAGGGCTGGTATGCGAAGTGCAATTTATTTCAGATTGCTCTTACGAAAAGTGCCATACACGACGCCAGCAAGCCTAGCTAAGCTGACCTCTTGGCCTTAGGGAGTGAAGGATAAGGAAGATAAGGGGGGAGATAGAGAAAGGTGGATAGGAGGGAGGGGGGAGAGAAAGAGAGAGGTGGTGTCAGCTGAACTCTAGTTACAGTTTGGCGAGGTCACCTCTCCTGGGGGCTAAGTTTGGCGAGGTCACCACTCCTGGGGGCTAAGTTTAGCGAGGTCACCACTCCTGGGGCTAAGTTTGGCGAGGTCACCACTCCTGGGGGCTAAGTTTGGTGAGGTCACCACTTCTGGGGCTAAGTTTGACGAGGTCACCACTCCTGGGGGCTAAGTTTGGCGAGGTCACCACTCCTGGGGCTAAGTTTGCCGACGTCACCACTCCTGGGGGCTAAGTTTAGCGAGGTCACCACTCCTGGGGGCTAAGTTTGGCGACGTCACCACTCCTGGGGCTAAGTTTGGCGAGGTCACCACTCAGTGTTGACTCGCCTTTGTGATCTTCCTCGGTCATAACACACAAGAATGACAAAGACGAGGGGGGAAAAAAGGAAAAAAGATAAAAAAAACTTTGAAGATGAAAGAAAAACAAACCTTTGGAAGGAAAAAAACTGACGGAAAAAAAATGAAGGACATACTTCGACCAGAACACGAACACATCGACCAGAACACGAACACATTCAATGTTTAATAACTTCAACACATACATACATCACCATAACATCATTATCAAAATATATATTTACCCCGGCGATCAAAAAATAATATATGGGACCCTGCCATCCCCCCAAAAAAAAAAATATTTCTATTTATATTCAGATTTCTACGAGAATGTCTGTCTGTTCGAGGCTGAAGACCAGTCGTTCGCGGATTGCCTCTCACACAACTTCTCATAGTGGATTGGTTGGTGAGTTTCAGGGCGGTTGGGGTCGACCCCCCATTCCCGTCTTCAAGTAGGATTGGCTCCCTATTGCAACAACCAACGAGTCCTGTGAAGTCTGAAATGTAAGTGTGGTTGCCCGTAGAGGGATTCACAACCTATTTCTCGGCCGTAGCCACGTTGATTCAGCATCACTCAAGCATGTTTTGTGGGAGGCATAACAGTAGTGAGAATGTGAGGGAGGGAGAGAGGGAAACTTTGACGTGAGAGGGAGGGATAGAGGGAAACTGTGGCGTAAAAAGGGATTGAGGGAGAATGGAAGAATAGGAGGTAGAGAGGGAGAAACAGACAAACGGACAGAGCCCCCAGGCACCGTCGGTCATCCCCCCCCCCTCTAGTAGTACATATAGCTACTATGGGCAACTGCTTGGAGCTAGCCTCACTTAGCTTTCCACTGTGATTGCTGTTAGGTACATGCCTAACATGGCTGGGTTGGCATCAGTCAAACGAGTACAGTTTGTCATAGGGAACCCCATAAATTTCATGACAGCCCTCTAGCTCGACCTTCTACTCATTTCAAAATACAAAAACAATATTTTTGTTTAACCTTATGGTAAAGTATGCACAGATGTCCACTAAACAATAATAAAAAAATAATCATCATATTTTGCCTTATAAAAGGAAAATAAATTTTGAAGTTGTGACGCCCATACAGGTGAGTCCAAGCCTCTGCCCCCCCCCTCCCTCCCCCCCTACACATACACCCAATTCCCGATTGATTCACTTACTGTCACGTGTCCCTAACGTGTCCAGTCGTTTACCGACTGGTACCCCACTGAGAGAGAGAGAGAGAGAGAGAGGCAGACACAGGAAGACAGACAAAGAATAAATAAGACAGACAGAGAAAGATATATTGAGATAGATACAAGACAGGTGGAGCATGACAGGTTTAACTCGGGCACATCAGGAATTACATTTTTGCCCTTTTTATTTGGGCAAAATAAAGAAATTAAATTTATATATATATATATATATATATATATATATATATATATATATATATATATATATATATACTGTCTATATATATATATATATATATATATATATATATATATATATATATATATATATATATATATATATATATATATATATATATATATATATATATATATATATATATGTATGTATATATATATATATATAAAGCGGGTGGTGGTGAAGAAAAATAAATAAGATTTAATTTTTTTATTTTGCCCAAACGAAAGAGGAGAGAAAAAGTGCAACGCTAAAAACACACATAACAGTCACATTAAGAAAAGGAACAGCTTGTGAGGTAAGGAGGGAGAGAGTCCTCCTTCGTGTTGACAAGGTAATGAAGAGAGCACACAATCTAAGGAGAGGGAAAGGGAGAGAGAGAGAGAGAGAGGGAGGGAGGGTGGGAGGGAGGGAAGGAGAGAGGGAGGGAGGGAGAGATGGAAGGAGGGAGGGAGAGATGGAAGGAGGGAGGGAGAGATGGAGGGAGGGAGGAAGTGAGGAAGAGGGAGGGAGGGAGGGAGGGAGAGGGAGAGAGAGGGAGGGAGGGAGAGAGAGGGAGGGGGAGAGAGAGAGGGAGGGAGGGAGGGAGAGAGAGGGGGAGAGAGAGAGAGAGAGAGAGAGAGAGAGAGAGAGAGAGAGAGAGAGAGAGAGAGAGAGAGAGAGAGAGAGAGAGAGAGAGAGAGAGAGAGAGAGAGAGAGAGAGAGAGAGAGAGAGAGAGAGAGAGAGAGATAATCTACCTCCAACACTCCTGACAAACTTGTGTGTAGACACAGGTGAAGGATATAAAGAGGGGAGGGGCTCTCGCCTTCCTCTCTACCTAATACCAATGTATCTTAGCTTTAAATGAAGTATTCTTTTCTAAAATCCACCTTTAAAATAAAGGATTTTATTGGGTCAAGTAGCAACTCTCTCTCTCTGTTTTTAACAGTTTTAGAGAGAGAGAGAGAGAGAGAGAGAGAGAGAGAGAGAGAGAGAGAGAGAGAGAGAGAGAGAGAGAGAGAGAGAGAGAGAGAGAGAGAGAGAGAGAGAGAGAGAGAGAGAGAAAATGGGGGGTTGGCGGTGGGGAGAGACAATCACCTAAGACGTGTGGGTGTCCAGCCTTAAAGATGCCCTGCCCGGTTCCCAGCATCTGGGGGAGGTGTAGAGGAAGGGAGAAGAAAAAAGGGGTGGAGGGGAAAATATAAGAGGAGTTGGATAAGGACAACAAAGAGGAAGATAGGAAGAGCACAGAAAAGCAAACAAGACTGAATGGGGGGAGGGGGTGATTGGCAACCACAGTCTTAGTCTTACCTACCCACCTAAGTCATCCAACCCGTCTTCTCAACTAATACTTCTCATTTTGTACGTTATGCCCCCTCCCCCCAACGTTCAAATTACAGTGTACTATAAAATCTAGTGACTCAAAAATATCTTCATTTTCTATGCATAGGTCGGAGGTACTTCGGTTCGTGCGATTTTGGGTTAGTTAGCACACTGTAATGGCAAATGGCAAATAATGTACGTAATGGCAAATCAACAGAAGGTTCCGAGGCATTACCCTGCTTACACTGGCTCTTCAGTAATCCAGATTACTGTATTATATATACATTTTTTGGCTCGGATTCATCTCATTATGAGGGGTACAAAGTGCACTTCATCATTTGCTCACTAGAGGACATCACTAGTGCCGAGAACGTATATACCCTTCGCATTATTATGACGTTGACATGCTACAGTATGTCAACGTCACAAGGAAGGGTTCGGAAGTACTCAAAGTGGATAAATTCACGCAAATAAATGAGTATAATGGTCTACCGTTAATAACCAGTGATCGACTGAAATCTATCTTCTCTCTAATTAGTAAAAGACATAGTTGTCTACGAGAGATCTATTGTTCGCTTGAATGGCAGTGAGCTGCTGTCATATGCCTTCCATGGCGGCTCCGAAAGGGGGAGGAATGCAGAAATATGAGAAATTTAAATTCTTCATTTATGTTTTCAGTAATTTTGACCACAATGAAACCAGCCATTAACTGTATTTGTAGCTCAAAGTCAAGCGTTTGGTTGCGTCAGTCATAAAATACTATTACGCAAGTTCATTACCTTAGCTATTTAAACCAGCTTCCTTCAGTAGTTTTTAGAGCTGTTAAAAAAAAGCTTCATCTCAAACGCTGAATCCTTTGACATTTGTGCACCTCTTTGGTCTGTTCTACCAAAGAATAGGATGCTGCTGCTGCTGCTGCTGCTGCTGCTGCTGCTGCTGCTGCTCCTCTACATTAACGATATCAAATTCTCGACAGTGGCAAATGCCGAACTTTTTTGCTGGCAACACAATTTAATATAAAATCACAGGCCAAGACTTCGGCATTCTTAACCTCATTTTAAATACAGAAACAAGTTTCACTGATAGTTTGTAGGCAGCAGCAGACTTGGAAGGAACGTGAGGAGAGAGAGAGACAGACAGACAGACAGAGAGAGAGAGAGAGAGAGAGAGAGAGAGAGAGAGAGAGAGAGAGAGAGAGAGAGAGAGAGAGAGACAGAGAGACAGACAGAGAGGGAGAGAAACAGAGAGGAGAACGGTTTGAAGGACCATTGCCCAAGCACTTTGAGAATCGGGAATCGAACGCCGATCTTGTAAAACACAAGGTCTTCGCTAAACCGATCTCGGTTCCAGAATCATTGTGATAATGCGTAGAAGCGGCAGCAATTTCTCTAGGGAGGGGCAGGGATAACGAAACATGTAACGAGACCGTCGTAGCTAATATGAGGTACTGACACGTTCCAACCCTAGCTACCCACCTCACCTAACCAGCCAACGCACAGAAAACGTGGATGTATGAGAGTTGCTACTTTTCATAGTACCCTGTATTTTGCCCGCTGGGATAGGAGGAAAGGATTGGGAAGGGGAGGGTGGGAAATAGGGTTCAA
>NC_091165.1:22298187-22300687 GCF_040958095.1 Procambarus clarkii
CAGGAACACAAACTTTATAAATGCAAATACTTCACACCTGACTCGGCTGAATACGTTCGAACTTTTCTCGAACAGTGCTTCTTCGCTCAATAAACTGTCAATGCAACTCAACCACCTACACTAATCATTCCCTAGGCACCAACTCTACACACAGTTATATAACTCATTACGATTAATTTATTCTCGAGAAAACATGGGTTAAACACCGCGTTAAACAGGACCTACGCGTGTTTGGGGCTCCGGTGCAGATTAAACGGGTGAGGCCTGAGGATGGGGTGAGTAAACAAGAAGGGCATGAACACACATGTCCTTCACGCCTTAACTCCCTCACTCTGCATGCACAAAAGCACATGCCTTCCACTGCCTCACCCCCCCCCCCCCCCACACACACACACACACAAAGCGAAGGAACTTTGTTCCTTTGGAACACACACATCTGGAGCGAAGGAACTTTGTAACACAGCATCAACATGGGTTCAGGGATGGCAGGTCCTGCCTCACAGGGTTACTTGAATTCTACGACCAGGCAACAAAAATAAGGGAAGAAAGAGAAGGGTGGGCAGACTGCATATTTCTGGATTGTCAGAAAGCCTTTGATACAGTGCCACACAAGAGGCTAGTGCGAAAGTTGGAGATGCAGGCTGGAGTGAAAGGGAAGGTACTCCGGTGGATAGAGGAGTACCTAAGCAACAGGAGACAACGAGTCTGTGTGAGGGGTGAGGTCTCAGATTGGCGAGACGTTACAAGTGGAGTCCCGCAGGGGTCAGTCCTTGGACCTATACTGTTTCTGGTATATGTAAATGATCTCCCAGAGGGTATAGATTCGTTCCTCTCAATGTTTGCCGACGTTGCAAAAATTATGAGGAGGATTGAAACAGAGGATGATAGTAGAATGCTACAAGATGACCTAGATAGACTGAGTGAATGGTCCAACAAATGGCTGTTGAAGTTCAACCCGAGTAAATGCAAAGTAATGAAACAAGGCAGTGGAAACAGGAGGCCAGGCACAGGATACAGAATAGGAGATGAAGTACTTAATGAAACAGACAGAGAGAAAGAGCTAGGAGTTGATATCACACCAAACCTGTCTCCTGAAGCCCACATAAAGAGAATAACGTCTGCGGCATAGGCGAGGCTGGCTAACATCAGAACAGCGTTCAGGAACCTGTGTAAGGAATCATTCAGAATCTTGTACACCACATATGTAAGACCAATCCTGGAGTATGCGGCCCCAACATGGAGCCCGTACCTTGTCAAGCACAAGACGAAGCTGGAAAAAGTCCAAAGGTATGCTACTAGACTAGTCCCAGAACTAAGAGGCATGAGTTATGAGGAAAGGCTGCGGGAAATGCACCTTACGACACTGGAAGACAGAAGAGTAAGGGGGGACATGATCACAACCTACAAAATCCTCAGGGGAATCGACCGGGTAAACAAGGATGAACTATTCAACACTGGAAGGATGCGAACAAGGGGACACAGGTGGAAGCTGAGTACCCAAATGAGCCACAGAGACATTAGAAAGAACTTTTTCAGTGTCAGAGTAGTTAGTAAATGGAATGCACTAGGAAGTGATGTGGTGGAGGCTGACTTCATACACAGATTCAAGTGTAGATATGATAGAGCCCAATAGGCTCAGGAACCTGTACACCTGTTGATTGACGGTTGAGAGGCGGGACCAAAGAGCCAGAGCTCAACCCCCACAAGCACAACTAGGTGAGTACAACTTGGTGAGTACACACACACACACACACACACACACACACACACACACACACACACACACACACACAGTTTGCGGATGATGCAAAGTTGATGAGAAGAGTTGTGACAGATGAGGATTGCAGGATCCTCCAAGAGGACCTGAACAGATTGCAGAGATGGTCAGAGAAATGGCTACTAGAATTCAACACGAGCAAATGTAAAGTTATGGAAATGGGACTAGGAGATAGGAGACCAAAGGGACAGTACACAATGAAGGGGAACAGCCTACCTGTAACGACGCGTGAAAGAAACCTGGGGGTGGACGTAACACCTAATCTATCTCCTGAGGCACATATTAATAGGATAACGACAGCAGCGTACTCTACACTGGCAAAAGTTAGAACATCATTCAGAAACCTAAGTAAGGAGGCATTTAGGGCGCTTTACACTGCCTACGTAAGGCCAGTCTTAGAGTATGCCGCCTCATCATGGAGTCCCCATCTGAAGAAGCATATAATGAAACTGGAAAAGGTTCAGAGGTTTGCAACGAGACTCGTCCCAGAGCTACGAGGGATGGGGTATGAAGAGCGCCTGAGGGAACTGTCCCTTACGACACTAGAAAGAAGAAGGGAGAGGGGGGACATGATAGGAACGTATAAGATACTCAGAGGAATTGACAGAGTGGACATAGACGAAATGTTCACACGGAATAGTAACAGAACGAGAGGACATGGATGGAAGCTTGAAACTCAGATGAGTCACAGAGATGTTAGGAAGTTTTCTTTTAGCGTGAGAG
>NC_091165.1:22305687-22320687 GCF_040958095.1 Procambarus clarkii
CACACACACTCTCACACACAAAAATGTAAATTGTATTCCCACTGCTCGGGTCTTTGAGGAAAATTGTGAAATGAACCGACAGGGAATGTGAGGGAGCGTTGTGAGTGGGATGGCTGGGGTAATGAGAGAGGGGAGGTAGGATAAGGCAGCGAAGGAAGGAGAAGAATAGAGTAGGGGAGACGAGGAGGGAAGAGAGAAGGTATAAACAGTAGAGAGAAGATAATGATGTTGAGAAGAAGTAGAGGAGGGAGAAACGGAAAGAATGGAAAGAATAGTATAATCATACATACAAAAAAATTTGCAAGCAGAATTAGAATGTGATGAGGCAGAAAAGCAAGAATGAAGAAACAAGAGAAAGGAAGATGATGATGATGATTGAGAGAGAGAGAGAGAGAGAAAGTAGATAAATACAACTGTTGTTTAATGCGTGTTGCCTGAAGCATACATTATCCAATAAATTCCACTTGTCTTTACTAAGTATAGGCCAATATAAGGACCATTTACAGCAACTTGACCGAGGCAACACTCACCACACACACACACACACACACACACACACACACACACACACACACACACACACACACACACACACACACACACACACGCCGGTTCACCCGAGGATTAGACCCGCCACTAACATTAAATCCATATAGCGCCACAAAACACAAATGGAATCTGGAGAAAGTCCAGAGGTATACCGCCATAATAGCTTCAAGAGCAGAGATGCGAGACTGTGAAATAAACATTCTCAAGAATCGACTTGTGAATGGTCCAGGACGGACCGAAACGTCGTCGCCCCTTCACCTTCTAGTGTGTGGTCTGGTCAACTGTGAAATAAACCTTACGTTACTTGAAGAAATGTGAAACGGAGGAGACATTATTACGAAATACAAAATGCTCAAAGGCACTGCTGAAGATTGGCGAGGATTGACTTTGAAGTGGAAGGGATACGTTCATTGGGGGGGGGGGGGGCACAGGTGCATATTATGCACCCGATAATAACAATAATTATTTGTTAGTGTTAAATGATTAAATAATCCCACATAACGAAGCTAAGAGAGTGAGGTGGGTTCGAATATACGACATAAAACATATACTTGGAATCTTGTACTTCAATCGAATCTTGATTAAAAGGCAGTACCCAAGAGCAAAAGTTCAACCATCGCATGCAAAGTCAGATGAATTGCAGATTCTAACACACATCTGACACAACACATCTGATTCTATATATCGACACATCTGATTCTATATATCGACACATCTGATTCTAACACAACCGTCTGTTCTCCTACATACGTTTTATGTTATTGACCTTCAACGTAAAAATTGTAGTGACTTAGGAAAATAAAAACCATCGCAATATAGACCTGTCCTGGAACTAATAGATCTTGGCTACGGTAGCCTGGGTGGGTTATATTAAGATGCTGACGATTCTGGGAAGGCAAAACCGCTGCATTTCTTTACGGAGTTCTAATCGCGAGAACAGAAATAACAAGTCTTTAAAAGACGCCCAAACAAGCAAAACTAATCAAAAATCAACAAACCAGAGACGGCCAAACAAAGACATAGTCTTCAACCACAACATAAAAACAAAACAAAGAAAGGTTCATCAAACCCCGATAAGTAATCCACAGAAGGTGAATTGCTCAAAAAATATAAAACAAAACCACGACGTTGAAATAAATTAAAGACAGCCGAAGAGAGAGAGATTGTTGTTGTCGTCGTAGTTGTTTTTAGATTCAGCTACTCGGAACAAAAAGTTGCAAGTAGCACGGGCTATGGTGAACCCGTAGTGGACTTACCTGGCACAGGAGCGAGGCTGTAATTAGGACAGCAATGTATAAATGTTGTATATACATAACTTGAGCCGGCAGTGTTGTATATACATGGCTAGGGCCTGAGAGCTGTATGTCTGATCCTCTCTCCCTATCACTGCAACTTACCCATCACTTTCCCTTCCATCGTCTATCCTCTTTGCTTCCCTTCCTTAATCTATCTTCTTTTGTTCCTTCCTCTTTTTTGCCAATCTTATGCGCCATCCCATCGTCTTTCATCAATCATTTCATTAATTCCTTACACACCCACAACCTCCCTCAGCATCCTCTCATCTTCTCTACTCTCTCGGCTTTTCTCACTATTCCCGCTCTCTTTCTCTTCCCCTCAGCTCCTCTCATCATTCCCTCACCCTCTATCCTCCCCCAGTTCCTCTCCTCTGACCATCCCCTCATATTTCTCACAGCTTCTCATCTTCTCTGGCTCCGAGAGACCAACAAACTCATTTCAGATGTACAAATCTCAACTTGTTATTTTGCACATTTTCGAATCTCTTTCTTTCTCTCTCTCTCTCTCTCTCTCTCTCTCTCTCTCTCTCTCTCTCTCTCTCTCTCTCTCTCTCTCTCTCTCTCTCTCTCTCTCTCTCTCTCTCTCTCTCTCTCTCTCTCTCTCTCTCTCTCTCGTCTCTCTTCTCTCTCTCTTCTCTCTTCTCTCTTTCTCTCTCACTCACTCTCTCCCTCGTCCCATTCCCTGTTCTCCAATATCCCCTTTTATTGCATTTCCTTCTCTCTATCTCTCTCTTCCTCTACCTCTCTGTCTCAGGAAACATTACTATTATAAGAAAAATGGCTTGCAAACCCTACGGTAAACAAATCCCGATTTGTCTTCATCAAAATCGCTAAGAATGTCGAGCCAAATATTTCTTAAAGGAAGGCAATGTGGCCTGCTCGCGACCAGCCTATGGTACTCCCATCCCACCAGTGTGTCATCTTGAAAAGTTGGGTAACACACTATTCCCCAAGCGTCTGGCTTCTCACCTTGACAAGACGGAAACACATTTTTCTTTTAGAGAATAATATATAGTTGTAAAACAGAACAAATATATATATAAACACATATATTTTATGAAATTTATTAACTCGTCAGAAATCAGTATTCCGCTGATCTTTCTTTGGCTTTGATAACATAGAAGTGCTTCTTGGAGCCTTGTGAAGGTTGAGACACGTGGCAACAGTGTTATTACTATTCCTCTTCCAGACGTCCCCAGATCTCCTTCAAACTCATCCAGACGTCTACAGACTTCTCCAGATCTCCTCCAGACTTCTCCAAATCGCTTCCAGAATTTTGTAATATCTTACAGACCATCAGACCTCCAGCCTTCTTCTTCCGACGTGCTCCAGACCTGATCCAGATTATGTTACTGGCGCCTGTGTACAACTTTATTGCATTTGAACCACGAATATTTAGTATCGTGAGGTTTGGAGATTCTTTGGCATAGTAGCTATCACAGTCGACTTACAACTGACTGAGACCGAGTTAGATTCTTGAGGAAAGTACATTTTTTCTGTTCTTTCGTTTGAACATATTTCCTTTAACCTGATGCTCCTCTTCACTTAGTAGTAAATAATTACTCGGTCGATAAGAAATGATTTAGGATTGCATTTTCGTAAGACCAGGGGTTGGCTTAGGCCTAGAGGGCCTAAGCTCCTTGACCGCGATAATGAGAAACCATTTGGAATGGACGGAGATTTACTTTCAAGTCGTTATATCCTGTTGAAAAAAATAATTTTGCAATCAAGCTTGAACTTTTCAGAGGGAAGCTTGGTCAAGCTTGAACTTTTCAGATTTGTGTGTATAAGATATTCAGACATTCAATGAAGGCAATCCTTCCTTCCTTCCTTCCTTCCTTCCTTCCTTCCTTCCTTCCTTCCTTCCTTCCTTCCTTCCTTCCTTCCTTCCTTCCTTCCTTCCTTCCTTCCTTCCTTCCTTCCTTCCTTCAGGTCCAACAAGAGCACCATGGTCAGACGCGAAGAGTGAATGTTTGTACTATGCGATAACAGAACATTATCCCAATCGTCATTTTCTGTCTTAATTTCGGATAATCTGTTCCATAGGAACCAATCTCAAGCAGCCATTGTTCCCTCAGACTACTAGAGATTTATTTAGCTCTAAGAATCATTCTCTGATTGCCCTCTATGAGTACAATTTTCTTGCAACCTCTTCTTGATGGAGCCAAAAAAAATAAAAAATTGGTCCACTATTCTTCAACTTTTTGATGATTGACGATATTGTCCAACCAGGAATACCCAACTTGTTGTGGATGGTTGTATAGCTTTCACCCAAAGTTGTGATGCTCTATAACCTTCCGCCTTGGACCATCTGACAATTTTTTTTTTTTTTTTTTTTTTTTTTTTTTTTGCGGCCTTATGAAGATTAAATATTTGGACTGAATCGCTTCTGCGGGCAGCAGCCTTTTATTCCTCACACACTCTGTGTCTATGTAGGACAGAGGAAAATATATATATTGGTGAGCATTGTAAAAAAAACTGCAATCACTTGTGGTTGAATGTTCATAATCTCGCAATGAAATGTAGCTGCATTCTAACCATATGTGTAGATGCTTATTGGCATTATAAAAATGTATAGCCATATCTGTGGTTGAAAATCGTATTGACCATCAACCGGAATTTCAGAAGCCTTGGATAATAATCCAAGAGATCACTAAGCTGGGCTAAAATTAGTTAGAGCGTTTGATCTTGACGAAGTTTGAAGGTTCAATTATATTACAATTATATATTATATTATAATTATTAATTATATTCAATTATATACAATTAGGGTTATTATATCTTGAACCATCGTGTGTTTGGTATTTTGGTGGTATTTATATGCTCATCCAACTAGCTTTGTCCTTTTGAGTTGTCAAAACGAACATACAAAGATGTGCTAAAATGCTCGAACCCGAACCAAACCGACCACGCATTGAAAGTTTGGTTGCTAGCCGCTATGATTCCTAGTACCATAGCTTTTGGTACTAGGTTTGGTACTAGGAGCCATGATTCCTATTTTCCCACCAAGAAAATACCCTGTATTTTGGTGTTTCTAGTACGCTGTATTTTTTGGCGTCAAAATACGATGTATTATATGAAAGGACAGGTTGAAGTGGTACCAATCGCCCTCAAACATTTTGTTTTATTTGAAACAAAATGTTTAATTTATGCAAACCAAGTACTGACTTTGTTTTGCTTGATTCGTTATTTCCAAAAAAAAAGCCAACTGAATAATAATAAAAAATCAAGCAACCTGGAGAATGGGATTATATTCGTAAATAGCACTTACGAGGGATGCTGAAATTTTAGTCGAGTGAGTGCTAATTTCGAGTGAGTGTTTGCTAATTTCGAGTGTTTGCTAATTTCGAGTGTTTGCTAATTTCGAGTGTTTGCTAATTTCGAGTGTTTGCTAATTTCGAGTGTTTGCTAATTTCGAGTGTTTGCTAATTTCGAGTGAGTGTTTGCTAATTTCGAGTGTTTGCTAATTTCGAGTGTTTGTTTGCTAATTTCTTTTCCGTGTCAGCACTTATTTAATGTGATTCGATTTCATTTGTTGATACCTGTCGCTTTTTTTTGTTTCTTTGTTCATGTTCTCAATTTTTTAATTGCATTTTTGTCTCTCTCTTGCTGTACTGCTAGTGGAAGTCTGTTTAATAAGTTATAAAACTCGTATTTATCCTTTTAAACTGTTTTTTATCCTATTTTTTAATTTTGTTTGTAACTTGATGTTATTTATGAATTGATCAGTTACTATTTGGCGTCATAACGTCAGACGTATCACGTCAGTGTGTGTGTGTGCGCTCACCTAGATGTGCTTGTAGGGTTGGGATAGGTTAATAGCCCCGTCTTCTGAACGTTCTTAGATTCATTCACGACTCATTTATCAAGCTTTCATCATACTTAAATTTTAAAAATTTGAATCAATTTGCTTCAACGACTTTTGCGTCTAAGCAATTATATTCCGACAGCTCTTACAATGAAAAACTTGCTTCTGGCGTCCCTGTGACTCATTTGCATCTCTAGTTTCCATCTATGATCCCTCGATCTGCAGGCGATGAGTCACAATAACGTGGCTAAATTATGTTGACCAGACCACACACTAGAAGTTGAAGGGACGACGACGTTTCGGTCCGTCCTGGACCATTCTCAAGTCGATTGAGAATGGTCCAGGACGGACCGAAACGTCGTCGTCCCTTCACCTAATAGTGTGTGGTCTGGTCAACATCCCTCGATCTGCTGTTCCTAGCGTTGAACAAAACTGGTTTGTCTATTATTTAAATTTCGCTTAGAATCTTATATGTTGTTATCATGGCCTCCTACCCCCCCCCCCCCCCCCCCCCCGCCCTCTTTTTCTTTCCTCTCCTCCAGTGTGATAAGTTCCAATTTTCTTAATCTTTCCTCATAACTCAATCCCCTCTGCTCTGGAACGAGTCTCCTTGCATGTCTTTGGACCTTTTCTAGTTTCTCTTTGTCCTTTTTCAGGTGGTTCCAGGCTGGGGACGCATATTCAGGAGTGGGTCTCAACTTAGCTGTATATATAGGGCCCGGAAAGCTCCTTTGTCCAAGTTTCTGAACTTGGATATAAGTTCATACATAAGTTCAACCCGATACTCGTCTTATGTTAATGTAATCGTTCCTAGCTCTGTTGCATCTAATCCTGTTGTCCTCTGTCCTTTACCTTCTGTACTTCCTCCACTCCCTCCTGCTTCTCGCCTTTGCTTCCTGACACTGTCTATTAAACCATAGGTTATTATACTCCCTCCTACTTTTTCCCTTTACTGTTGGAATAAATCTCTCTTCGGCCTCCATGCATTTCCATATGACTAGGATCACCATGTCTTGCACTGTTTTTCCTCTAATTTCCTCCTTCAACTTCACTTCTCCCAGGTAGTCCCTTATCCTTCTGTAGTCCCCTTTCCTGGAATCAACTCTCCTTTCCCAGACCTCTTGTCCTTTTGTCACAACTTTGAGTTCCATCATGTAGTCAAAGACTAGGACACAATGATCACTGGCTCCTAGTGGTATTTCATGTTCCAAATTCTCGATGTTTTCCACATTCTGGGTGAAAATCAGGTCTAATAGGCTCGGCGTATCCCCCCTCCTCTTTCCCTTGTGTCTTCCTTCACATGTTGTGTTAGGAAAGTCCTGTCTATAACGTCTGCTAACTTCGCTCCCCCACGTTTCCTCCCCGCCATGGGGATTCCTTGTTTCCCAATCTATCTCTCCGTGATTTAGGTCCCCCATGACCAGCAGTTTTGCTCTCATTCTATGCGCTATTGTTGCTGCCCTTTGTAGTTCATCTATACATGCCTTGTTGCTGTCATCATACTCCTGCCTGGGCCTTCTACTGTTTGGTGGGGAAATTGTAGATTATCAAGATCACAATCTTCTTCCCAACCGCTGTCAGAGTGAGTGTGTGTGTGTGTACTCACCTAGTTGTACTCACCTAGTTGTGTTTGCGGGGATTGAGCTCTGGCTCTTTGGTCCCGCCTCTCAACCGTCAATCAACAGGTGTACAGATTCCTGAGCCTATCGGGCTCTGTCATATCTACACTTGAAACTGTGTATGGAGTCAGCCTCCACCACATCACCCCCTAATGCATTCCATTTGTCAACCACTCTGACACTAAAAAAGTTCTTTCTAATATCTCTGTGGCTCATTTGGGCACTCAGTTTCCACCTGTGTCCCCTTGTGCGTGTTCCCCTTGTGTTAAATAGACTGTCTTTATCTACCCTATCAATCCCCTTCAGAATCTTGAATGTGGTGATCATGTCCCCCCTAACTCTTCTGTCTTCCAGCGAAGTGAGGTTTAATTCCCGTAGTCTCTCCTCGTAGCTCATACTTGTGTGTGTGTGTGTGTGTGTGTGTGTGTGTGTGTGTGTGTGTGTGTGTGTGTGTGTGTGTGTGTGTGTGTGTGTGTGTGTGTGTATACTCACCTGATTGTGCTTGCGGGGGTTGAGCTCTGGCTCTTTGGTCCCGCCTCTCAACCGTCAATCAACTGGTGTACAGATTCCTGAGCCTATTGGGCTCTATCATATCTACATTTGAAACTGTGTATGGAGTCAGCCTCCACCACATCACTTCCTAATGCATTCCATTTACTAACTACTCTGACACTGAAAAAGTTCTTTCTAACGTCTCTGTGGCTCATTTGGGTACTCAGCTTCCACTTGTGTCCCCTTGTTCGCGTCCCACCAGTGTTGAATAGTTCATCCTTGTTTACCCGGTCGATTCCCCTGAGGATTTTGTAGGTTGTGATCATGTCCCCCCTTACTCTTCTGTCTTCCAGTGTCGTAAGGTGCATTTCCCGCAGCCTTTCCTCATAACTCATGCCTCTTAGTTCTGGGACTAGTCTAGTAGCATACCTTTGGACTTTTTCCAGCTTCGTCTTGTGCTTGACAAGGTACGGGCTCCATGCTGGGGCCGCATACTCCAGGATTGGTCTTACATATGTGGTGTACAAGATTCTGAATGATTCCTTACACAGGTTCCTGAACGCCGTTCTGATGTTAGCCAGCCTCGCATATGCCGCAAACGTTATTCTCTTTATGTGGGCTTCAGGAGACAGGTTTGGTGTGATATCAACTCCTAGATCTGTGTGTGTGTGTGTGTGTGTGTGTGTGTGTGTGTGTGTGTGTGTGTGTGTGTGTGTGTGTGTGTGTGTGTGTGTGTGTGTGTGTGTGTGTGTGTGTGTGTGTGTGTGTGTGTGCGCGCGCGCGCGCGCGTGTGGGGGCGTCCACCTTTGCTAGACATAATAATCTTGAAGGCTGAGGGAGTAAACACGGTATTACTTGGATCAATCTTTCCCTGATAAAAACAAGTTGAATTACTCCTCATCAGAGTAGATATTACCAATTTTCACTTACTATTTTTTTTCAGATCACGATTTCTATTATACCTCTTGTAGTATCATCCCACCATGGACAGTACCAGACCCACATGGAACAGGTAGTCCCACCGTTGTTCCATCACCGATGAAGACTCCATTGAGATCAGGAAATAGGGAAGAAGGTAAAGGGATTATCAGGGGTTATTATCATTATTATCACCAAGCCATTACGACTGTATAGCACTGGGAAGGGATAAGGATAAAGATTTGGGATGGGACGGAAGGAAAGGAATGGTGCTTAACCACTTGGACGGTCGGGGGATTGAACGCCGACCTGCATGAAGCGAGACCGTCGCTCTACCGGTCCTGCCCAAGTAGCTAGGTGGAATAGGAATGAAGAAGAAAACAAAAGGCAGGAAATAATGTCGTAATAGGATGGAAAAGAGAGAAGAATGAGCTGAGACAAAGCATAAGTATGAAAAGCGAAGAGGAGATAGGTGAGGGAAGAGAGGATAGGAGGCGGAAAGGGAGAAAGTGGAGGGAGAGAAGAATGAAGAGGAAAAAGGGAAGGAGGAGAGAGGAGGAGTGGAAAAGAATGGGACCAAGGAAGGCGAGAATTTCAGGCGAGTCATGCGGGGTCGAGGCTCCCACTCCACGACCTCTCCTCACGATGTTGGAGCCTCCTGCGACCTCTTGCCCTCCCCCCTCCCTCACTTGCCCTTCCCTCCCCCCTCCCTCACTTACCCTCCCCCTACCTCATGCCTTTTCCCCCCTCTTGCCCCTCGCTTGCCCTTCCCTACCTCCTAGTTTCCCCATGCTCTTCTCTCAACTCTGCCTATTCTTCACTATACTTCCCTGCATCTTGTCCTCTCTGTCCCTTCCTTTTTTTTTCTTTTTGGAAATAAAGAGGAAGGAGAGGCATAGGTGAAGAAATACAGTGAGAGGTATGAAAGCAGGCGGGCTGTCCGCCTTGCTGACACGATGTGTGGGTGTTGGCAGCTAAGCTAAGCTGGCTCCCTCTTGTCAGCTCCCTCCCTCTCCCTCTCCCACACATTAAAACATTGATTGTAACCATGATATATATGTGCTTCAGCCTACAGTTTAGACCTATTGTCTTATGTATGACCCTCTGTCCTGCGTGACAGTGAATACTAGCATTAACCTCAATTTAATAAGACTATCAAAATCCTCAGATTAGGCAAAATTGTAATTAATTTTGTCAATAAAGATGTTAATAATAATAATCTCCCTCTCCCTCTTATCTCTCTCCAGCCTTTCCCTTCTTCTTGCCCTCCCCCCCCCCCCACCCTGCGCCTACTCCTCCTCCGCTTCCTTCTTGCCTTTCTTAACATCCTTCGCACTCTCATTTGCTGCTCTGCTCTCTCTCTCTCTCTCGCATCCTCTCAAATAATTTCCTTTCTCCACCTTTTTTCTGGTCATTCTATCCTTTCCCCTCCCTTTCTTTACTCGCCCCCATCTCTGCCCCCTCAATCTTTCCCTTCCTCAATACATTTCCTCTAGTCTGTCCATATTCTTTTCCTCTCCCCTTTTGCTTTCTTTTCCATCTCTGCTCTCTTATTTGTTCTCTTTCCCCGCAGTTCCCTATCCCTCAGTTCTCTATCCACCTTCTATTCTAGTCCTTCATATCATTCCCTTGTTCTAAATATCTATCTCATTCATACATACTTGCTCACTCGCTGTCAATCACATTATCTCCCTCCAGCCTTTCCTCTCTTTATCATGTTTATCCTTCCCACTTCTTCAGCTCCTCCATCCTATCTTGCATTTCTTCTCTCCCTACGTTCTGTAATGTTATTTGTCACTATTCCTTCCTTGCTAGTGTAGCTATAATCCAACCCCCTTCCCCTTCCCCCTTTACCCTCTCAGTGGAAGGGGGATGGGGTGTAGGAAAGACGGTGACCCCATGTCCTCACCTGGTCAGGCGATGAAGACGGGAGAGGAACAGAAGAGAGGAAATTTTGGTCAATAAATTCATTAATTTATTGGTATATGAATGTTTGTTTATGATTGACTACTCGCTGCAAGTACTCTTATTCCGTCTTCCCTTTTCCTGACAATTTTCAGTCTCCGGTTATATTTAGCTTTCAGTTTCATGGTCTAACCTCACTGACTTTTGGTTACATCATCACCATAGGAGGGAGATGATGCTGGGGGAGAGAGGTGATGCTTGAGGAAGGCGATGATGCTGTAGCAAGATGATGATGCTAAAGGAGGAAGGTGATGATGGTGCTGGAGGATGAAAGTGATGTTGGAGGCGTGAGGTAATGTGGTAACATTGATTATGACTTTGGACTATCTAATGCAATTATTAGAAAAATATAAATTAAAGAAATTAATTCAGATTTAGAAGAAATAAGAAATGCCCAGAGACCCGAAAGCTGCAGTATTAAAAGCAATGACAAGTTTTGTAATAATAGGTATTTGTATGGTCAGCACAGTAACCAGACCAGGCAATGTGATGTTGTCATTGCGCGAATTCGCCTTGGCTATAGACACATCTGGCAGGTTAGTGAGGCTGAGCCACTACCAGAATATTCAGATTGTGAACTCTGTGATAAACCTCTAATGCAGTCACTAGAACACTATATTGTTGAATGCAAAACCGTAAAAGACTTTAGACCTCCTGGCCTCTTGTACCACCAACTGTGTAACTATTTTATTGACTCAGGTGTTCTGGACGACATCCTAACAATTTATCCAAATTTTGCTTGTCCATTTTAAAGAATGAAGAACAATTTTATTTATCTTCTAAGTATATCTATATTTAACTATATAAACTATATAGTTTTCTATATCTAACTATATAGTTTTCTATATCTAACTATATTGTTTTCTATATCTTCTAAGCTGCATCACTTACGAACCCATCCCTGCTCTTGTGTGCCAGTGCACAAAAGAAAGTTGTTTTCATATATTCACACATTAAAACATTGATTGTAACCATGATATACATGTGCTTCAGCTTACAGTTTAGACTTATTGTCTTGTGTATGACCCTCTGTCCTGCGTGACAGTGAATACCAGCATTATCCACACTTTAATAAGAATTAATTGAAATCCTCAAATTAGGCAAAATTGTAATTAATTGTCAATAAAGATGTTATTAATAATAAATCCCCCCTTTTCCTCTCATTCCCTCTCCTCTGTTTTCTTTCTTTGCCAGAATTTGCGCATAGTTTCAGATTATCCAACTATTCCTGCCCTCTAGGTCTTATGAAACCCAGCTAGGATGGGGCGAATGGGTGGCTTTAATCATTAATTAGGCGTTTAAAGACTTGCACGTCACGTCAGCCTTACATTTTTGGTCAACATTATGTATTATGAAAGTTATCTATGTTTTATTTTAAAAAGACTTAATTATATATATACTGGTTATGTTCTCATCTCCCCCGCTGCGTTTGACCTCTTTCATCAATATTGTTGACCTAAATGCACGGCTGGATTTATTAACCCAGGTGCATGGATGTTACCGACCTTGTATTACAAATTCTGTTTGAACCGCTGTTGTCTTAGAGTGGATCTCTAAACGCTGTAGAGTGCATTTCGATTAAGAGCAAAGCTACAGTCCATTGAAGGGAGGTTACTGTACGAGCTTAGGTTGGGGGGGGGGGGGTTGAGATTAGTATGGTGTGGCACTCTCTCTCTCTCTCACCCTCTGAGATACAGCTAACCTCGGCGTATGCTCTCACATACTTTAATTATCACTGCTGATTGCCTGCATCGCGACCACCGGTGGAGGGGGGGGGGGGTTGGTTGGTGGTGCTGCAAGCAGTTGCAGTCGTTGCATGCAGTTAGAGCACCCTCACAATAGGTGTAAAACTGACGAGTGTATTTACCGAAGCTCTAAGAGTCGAGCATTAATTGCAATGGCTCCAGACGCTGCTGTTAGCTTTTTCCTGTTATCACAGTTGATTTTGTCTAATGGAGGACGGGGCTAATCTTCATATTCTCTGCATGCAAATTATTTCTCCTGGGTCACTACTCTCACACTACAGAACAAAGAAAGTAAACATTAAGGAAGGAAATACGAGCCATCACGCTCTAGAAAAACCCACTTCACATCCCGGTAGCTCATCAGGGCCTCCAGCTTCCACTGTTGCTCTCTCATCTGTCTATAATCTCCTTCTGAATATACCAGCTCAGGTAGTCTAAAGATGCTTATATACCACTATCATGGACCCTCTTCATTTATGCATTTTTGTGAAAGGAAGTTCATTCTCTCTTTCCTCTGTCACGGAGCAAGTTTTGTTTTTGGTAAACAGCTGACCTAGTCCTAACTTCCTTCTGTTTGTCTTTGGATGAGTTCTCCAAACAAGGACCGGATATTAAGTAAAACTCGTTCTCTACAGTCAGAACTGTGATAGTAATATATATATATATATATATATATATATATATATATATATATATATATATATATATATATATAATATATATATATATATATATATATATATATATATATATATACATATATATATATATGTCGTACCTAGTAGCCAGAACGCACTTCTCGGCCTACTATGCAAGGCCCGATTTGCCTAATAAGCCAAGTTTTCCTGAATTAATATATTTTCTCAGATTTTTTTTCTTATGGAATGATAAAGCTACCCATTTCATTATGTATGAGGTCAATTTTTTTTATTGGAGTTAAAATTAACGTAGATATATGACGGAACCTAACCATCCCTACCTAACCTAACCTAACCTATCTTTATAGGTTAGGTTAGGTTAGGTAGCCGAAAAAGTTAGGTTAGGTTAGGTTAGGTTGCCGAAAAACAATTAATTCATGAAAACTTGGCTTATTAGGCAAATCGGGCCTTGCATAGTAGGCTGAGAAGTGCGTTCTGGCTATTAGGTACGACATATATATATATATATATATATATATATATATATATATATATATATATATATATATAAAACAGTGACCTCAAAGCATACAACTTTAAATCTAAATCTAGACTATGACTTAGTACTGATCCATTGGACCACCCTCCCTTTGAGACCTGCCCGATTTTCCAGTTAGCGTTCCAGTTTAAAGTTCAGGTAGCGTTTAGTAAAACTTTCTTGCAGTCAAAAGGAATGCAGGCTGCTTGTTCTTCTGTCTTGTCTGAGTTCCTTCACATTGGCTCTCGATTGATAAGGGCATTATGTCGACACCGGTACTAGGTCGACACGGTTGAACACTGGGTCCACATGGGGCAATAGGATCTGTCTCTACGTTTGAGATAGGATGGAAGGAGAGAGAGAGACAGACAGAGACAGACAGACAGACAGACAGACAGACAGACAGACAGACAGACAGACAGACAGACAGACAGACAGACAGACAGACAGACAGACAGACAGACAGACAGACCCGCGCAAAGTCAGGTGCTCCTTCTGGTAAAAAATATTTTATTCATTCCCCCAAAAAAAAAGTTCTGGTGTCAACTCCATTCCAATCTGCCGTCGCCATCGCCACCCTGCCAGCATCTCGTTGCCATGGGGACCTCATCTGGCGTCGCCTTCCTCCCTGCTTTCCAATACTGCAATTTCCGACAGCATCAAAGACCTATTTTATGCTCCCGGCATCATCATATGTCTCTACACCTCGCTCTGTGTTAAATGGAGCGATCCTCCGCCTCTACCTACCACCACTAATACCACCTCCACCGCCATACTTAAATGCCACTACCACCACTTAGAAGCTGCCACTTCAAAACTGCCAAAGCACCACTTTGAAACCGACACGTAAAACTGCCTTTCCATAACTACGGCCCCCCTCTCCCTCCCAACACCTATTAAATTACCAATCTGTCATCACTACTATACACATTTGAGCCTGTCTGTCCACCCAGCAGCCTTTATAACTGTGTAACTCTTACTGTATCCGTCTCGCAGATGCTCACTCAAGACGCAAGTTGGTTCAAACCATAACTTCCGTTGGAAGGTCACGGAGTAGGGTCTAATATCCGAGATAAGCATGTACTACCCCCTCCCTGCCTTCCACCTCCCAGGCAGGGAAGGTGAGATTGAGAGGGAGAGGGAGAGAGAGAGAGAGAGAGAGAGAGAGAGAGAGAGAGAGAGAGAGAGAGAGAGAGAGAGAGAGAGAGAGAGAGAGAGAGAGAGAGAGAGAGAGAGAGAGAGAGAGAGAGAGAGAGAGAGAGAGAGAGAGAGAGAGAGAGAGAGAGAGAGAGAGAGAGAGAATGAGAGAGAATGAGAGAGAATGAGAGAGAATGAGGCAGAAAGCAAGAATCTACTCATCTCCTCTGAGCTCTGTTTCCTCTCCGTTCTCACTCTCGGCATCGATTTCTAATACCAAGGTCTGGAGCAGACTT
>NC_091165.1:22325687-22348187 GCF_040958095.1 Procambarus clarkii
CGAATTTTATCACAGACATACAAGATATATTGAGATCAGTACAGTGGTGCGGGCCGAGAGAGGACGCCACATTGTTCGCTGTTCTTGAGGTCTTCGGGAGGCCCCCCCGTCAGCGCCTGGTGCCGGAGGGGATCTCCCGAGTGGTCCTAAACTCTATACAATTATGACTAGATGTGAGCAAAGCTTACAACCAACAACATTCTGTACAACATACATTTTTTTCCATACACTGGACACTTATTTTACATACACAACAAGTCTTATCATACGTTGAAAAAACTCCATACAAAAGAGATTCGGGAGGGAAGAGATGGGGAGGATGGGGCAGGGTTGGGGGGGTTGAAAGGGTGGGGCAGGGAGGTGAAAAAAAGCCGATGACAACAATGATATTAACACTTAAAGCGTTCTTGTGGCGGGTGCTGTGGAGGGGCAGGGATGGAGGGGGAAGGGGTGGGGGGATGGAAGGACACCTCACACTTGAGTCACGTTACGACGCTTCGGCTCCACAGACGCTGTTGTGGAGGCGGCTGTGGCGGCTGCGACGCGGGCGGCCAGGGGCGGCTTGGGCGCTACTGGCGGGGGAACCTTGGACCGCACGGGAGCCTGGTTGGTGATGATGGCGTCCTCTGGACAGGGTGCGTACATCGGAGGCTGGGTTTGGCTGTAAGCCATTTCGCCAACAAAGGACGGCATTTCTGCTGGATAGTTCGCTGGGTCGACGGGGTAGATTTCTGAGGGCTGAGAGGCGATCTCGTGGGTGTAGGCTGTGGAGGCCTGGGATGACTGCGAGGAGAGGCCTGGGGTGTAGGGAGGAAGCTCTTCGTGGCTATAGCCAGGGTGGTAAGGGTAGGGATAGGGTGCGTAGGCGTCGGTGGTGTAGGGTGGCTGGTAGGCCGGAGGATCTGAGTGCGTGGTGGAGGGTGTCTGAGAGGTAGGGTAGGAGTGCGTGCCAGTGAGAGTCACGTCGGGGAAGGGCTCCTGCATGCTCTGGTAGTGAGCCAGGGAGCCGGAGGCCTCCACCAGGGGCCCGCTGGTCATGGACACCCGACGCTCGTGCTCCTGCAGGAGTTTGGACACCCCCCATGACTGTATGGGAGAGAGCGGCCGGCCATCTTTGGCTACCGCCACCTCCCCGTCCTTGACGGTGCTGTCTACGGAATCGTGACTCTCGTCCTGGTCCACCATGAGGCTGGAGTTGGTCTTGATCATCACACTACGGTTGGCTTCCAGTTTTTCGTTCTCCTTTTTGTGGTGATGGCGCCGCCTGCGGGCCACGTGACAGTAGCAGAAGGTGGCAAGTACCGCCACGATGATGAGGAACCCGCCCACTGAACCGATGATGACAGCCATGTCCTCCAGGTTGATGCCCGCCACTCTGACCGGTTGGGTGACCCCGCGGCCCTGGGGCTCCGTGAGGTCACTGGTGGGCTCCAGGGTGCGGGGGCTGGTCAGCAGGGGCGGTGTGGTGGGCGGCTGCGGCACCCACAGCGATGCGATGTTGCTCACGCCGCCTCGGTTGCCGGCCTCATCCACGGCACGGATGGCCACGTATACCATTTGATCGTAGCGTTCTACTTGTATAGCCACGGCCTGTTCCGTGCCCACCAGCACGGGCACGGGCATCCCGCTGATACGCTCGCCGTCAAAAGCCTTGGCCTCGGCCCAGGAACTGGCCAACACCGCCTCGTAGTGATGTGCGCGGTCCCAGTCGTAGTCGTCCCCGGGCGCAGTCCAGCGCAGAGACACTTCCCGGGTGGTGAGGTTCACGAAGGAGCGCAGGTCGAGGATCCGTGTCGGTGGCACGATGTCCGTGGGCGGGGGAGGGGACACCACATCCAGCACGCCGTAAATCATCGAGCGCTGGAAGGGCGGGACGGGCTTAACGTGCTCGTACTTGATGAGGCTGCCACAGCAGGTCTGCTTCTCCCGGTCGCCGTACAAGCGCCCGCCGTGGCGGGTGAAGGCGTCGTTGATGGGTGCCAGAGCCAGGCCGCTGTTGTGGTCGACGGAGACGCCCAGCTGGTAGTGGCCAGGCCCGCCCTGCAGCGTCGGCAGGTAGCGAGAGTACACTCCGTCGCCCCCTGTGATGTCCGGGTCTGTAGAGAGACATGTGAGAATATGATAAATGCGAAGGAAAAATATATAAATTATATATATATATATATATATATATATATATATATATATATATATATATATATATATATATAAATTGAAATAAAAATCATCGTCTGTTCAGACAGTACATGTAAATACAAAACATGATTTGTTATTCATCAGAAAGTTTATTTGGTGCTCATTGTTGTTGTGGGGGGTTAATGTAGTGGAGGTTGGATGTTACTGTGGTGCAATGGTGGGGGTTGCGGCAGTGTATTGATGCTGAGGGTATAGTGTGGTTGACGGTAGGAAGGGAAAGGGGGAGTAGAGGACCAACGGAATAGGGAGTAACACTGGCAGGGGGAGGAAGGATAGTCCTCTGGTAGGGAAGGGAAGGGTAGTCCATTTGTAGGTGGGAAGGGTAGTCTAATTGTAGGTGGGAAGGGTAATCTAATTGTAGGTGGGAAGGTTAGTCCATTTGTAGGTGGGGAAGGTTAGTCCATTTGTAGGTGGGGAAGGGTAGTCCATTTGTAGGTGGGGAAGGGTAGTCCATTTGTAGAAGGGAAGGGTAGTCCATTTGTAGGTGGGGAAGGTTAGTCCATTTGTAGGTGGGAAGGGTAGTCCATTTGTAGGTGGGAAGGGTAGTCCATTTGTAGGTGGGAAGGTTAGTCCATTTGTAGGTGGGGAAGGTTAGTCCATTTGTAGGTGGGAAGGGTAGTCCATTTGTAGGTGGGAAGGTTAGTCCATTTGTAGGTGGGAAGGTTAGTCCATTTGTAGGTGGGGAAGGGTAGTCCATTTGTAGGTGGGGAAGGTTAGTCCATTTGTAGGTGGGGAAGGTTAGTCCATTTGTAGGTGGGGAAGGTTAGTCCATTTGTAGGTGGGAAGGTTAGTCCATTTGTAGGTGGGGAAGGTTAGTCCATTTGTAGGTGGGAAGGGTAGTCCATTTGTAGGTGGGAAGGGTAGTCCATTTGTAGGTGGGAAGGGTAGTCCATTTGTAGGTGGGAAGGGTAGTCCATTTGTAGGTGGGAAGGGTAGTCCATTTGTAGGTGGGAAGGGTAGTATATTTGTAGGTGGGAAGGGTAGTACATTTGTAGGTGGGAAGGGTAGTCCATTTGTAGGTGGGAAGGGTAGTCCATTTGTAGGTGGGAAGGATAGTACAATCGTAGGTGGGAAGGATAGTACATTTGTAGGTGGGGAAGGGTATTACATTTGTAGGTGGGAAGGGTATTACATTTGTAGGTGTGAAGGGTATTACATTTGTAGGCGGGAAGGGTAGTACATTTGTAGGCGGCAAGAGTAGTACATTTGTAGGCGGGAAGGGTAGTACATTTGTAGGCGGGAAGGGTAGTACATTTGTAGGCGGGAAGGGTAGTACATTTGTAGGCGGGAAGGGTAGTACATTTGTAGGCGGCAAGGGTAGTACATTTGTAGGTGGGAAGGGTAGTACATTTGTAGGTGGGAAGGGTAGTCCATTTGTAGGTGGGAAGGGTAGTTCATTTGTAGGTGGGAAGGGTAGTTCATTTGTAGGTGGGAAGGGTAGTCTAATTGTAGGTGGGAAGGGTAATCTAATTGTAGGTGGGAAGGTTAGTCCATTTGTAGGTGGGGAAGGTTAGTCCATTTGTAGGTGGGGAAGGGTAGTCCATTTGTAGGTGGGGAAGGGTAGTCCATTTGTAGAAGGGAAGGGTAGTCCATTTGTAGGTGGGGAAGGTTAGTCCATTTGTAGGTGGGAAGGGTAGTCCATTTGTAGGTGGGAAGGGTAGTCCATTTGTAGGTGGGAAGGTTAGTCCATTTGTAGGTGGGGAAGGTTAGTCCATTTGTAGGTGGGAAGGGTAGTCCATTTGTAGGTGGGAAGGTTAGTCCATTTGTAGGTGGGAAGGTTAGTCCATTTGTAGGTGGGGAAGGGTAGTCCATTTGTAGGTGGGGAAGGTTAGTCCATTTGTAGGTGGGGAAGGTTAGTCCATTTGTAGGTGGGGAAGGTTAGTCCATTTGTAGGTGGGAAGGTTAGTCCATTTGTAGGTGGGGAAGGTTAGTCCATTTGTAGGTGGGAAGGGTAGTCCATTTGTAGGTGGGAAGGGTAGTCCATTTGTAGGTGGGAAGGGTAGTCCATTTGTAGGTGGGAAGGGTAGTCCATTTGTAGGTGGGAAGGGTAGTCCATTTGTAGGTGGGAAGGGTAGTCCATTTGTAGGTGGGAAGGGTAGTATATTTGTAGGTGGGAAGGGTAGTACATTTGTAGGTGGGAAGGGTAGTCCATTTGTAGGTGGGAAGGGTAGTCCATTTGTAGGTGGGAAGGATAGTACAATCGTAGGTGGGAAGGATAGTACATTTGTAGGTGGGGAAGGGTATTACATTTGTAGGTGGGAAGGGTATTACATTTGTAGGTGTGAAGGGTATTACATTTGTAGGCGGGAAGGGTAGTACATTTGTAGGCGGCAAGAGTAGTACATTTGTAGGCGGGAAGGGTAGTACATTTGTAGGCGGGAAGGGTAGTACATTTGTAGGCGGGAAGGGTAGTACATTTGTAGGCGGGAAGGGTAGTACATTTGTAGGCGGCAAGGGTAGTACATTTGTAGGTGGGAAGGGTAGTACATTTGTAGGTGGGAAGGGTAGTCCATTTGTAGGTGGGAAGGGTAGTTCATTTGTAGGTGGGAAGGGTAGTTCATTTGTAGGTGGGAAGGGTAGTTCATTTGTAGGTGGGAAGGGTAGTCCATTTGTAGGTGGGAAAGGTAGTCCATTTGTAGGTGGGAAGGGTAGTCCATTTGTAGGTGGGAAAGGTAGTCCATTTGTAGGTGGGAAGGGTAGTCCATTTGTAGGTGGGAAGGGTAGTCCGTTTGTAGGCGGGAAAGGTAGTCCATTTGTAGGTGGGAAGGGTAGTCCATTTGTAGGTGGGAAGGGTAGTCCATTTGTAGGTGGGAACGGTAGTCCATTTGAAGGCGGGAAAGGGTAGTACATTTGTAGGTGGGAAGGGTAGTCCATTACTATCTCTTATCCGTCAAACCACTCATCCATATCACCCATCACCTACCCATTGGGTTCGGATCTAAACTGATTATAGGTTTTCATAGTGGTGCTGTTAGGCCATAGGGAGTCGGTAATTTATCCCCCGTCACTCCAGAGTGTTTGGAACAATATAGTCTTGACAGAGATGGCGGATAACCAGGGGTCAGATTCACGAAAGCACTTACGCAAACACTTACGAATCTGTTCATCTTTTCTCAATCTTTAGCGGCTTTGTTTCCAATTATTAAACAGTTAATGAGCTCCGAAGCACCAGGAGGCTGTTCATAACAATAACAACAATTGAATGGGAAGTTTTCATGCTTGTAAACTGTTTAATAAATGTGACGAAAGCCGTCAAAGATTGAGGAAAGATGTACACTTTCGTAAGTGCTTGCGTAAGTGCTTTCGTGAATCTAGTCCCAGGTCTTATTCAACTTCCTCCTTACCCATACTGTATTTCTCACCTGAAATCAAATCTATTCATCTCACATTCAAACTAATCCCATCAAACCCACATCGAGCTCTCCCTCTAACCATCGCACGCACGCGCGCGCGCGCGCGCACACACACACACACACACACACACACACACACACACACACACACACACACACACACACACACACACACACCCACACACACACACACACACACACACACACACACACACACACACACACTTCTTAATAGAATTCTATGACCAGGCAACAAAAATTAGGCAAATAGAGAAGGGTGGGCAGACCTGCATTTTCTTGAACTGTCAAAAAGCCTTTGACACAGTACCCCTTAAAATGGCTACTAAGTTCAACTCAGGAAAGTGAAAAGTATTGATATTAGGCGAAGGGAGCAGGAGGATGAACACAAGGTTCCATCTGGGAGGTGAAATCCTGCAAGAGTCAAATAGAAAGATCTTGGGGTTGATATCACACTGAACCTGTTCCCAGAAGCCTACATCAAAAGGATATCATCAGCGGCACTTGCTAGAATGGCCAACATAAGAACTGTCTTTTGAATGCCTTGTGTAAGGAATCGTTCAGGACCTTGTACGCCGAACAAGGGAACACGGGAAAAATTATTACCCAATGAATCAGAGACATTAGAAAGAATTTGTTTAGTGTCAGAGTAATTAACAGAAGAAGTGCATTAAGAAGTGATGTGGTGGATGCAGACTCCATACTCAATTTCAAATGTAGCTTAGATAGAGCTCAAGAAGCTCAAGAATCTGTACCCCAGTAGATTGACAGATGAGAGGGGGGGGGGGGGGACCAAAGAGCTCAACCCCGCAAACACAACAAGGCGAGTGCGCACGCACACACACACACACACACACACACACACACACACACACACACACACACACACACACACACACACACACACACACACACACACACACACCAGCACACATCCTGTCCCGCACCCACTTTCCAACAATATTCATAACCCTCCCACCACCCCCCACCCCAAGGCAGCCCCTTCACCCGTATCCATCCCCAACCCCACTAAACCACCCACACTCACAGTTCCTCCACCCACACCCGGTATACAATTCACAACTTCGAACACAGCAAGCCTACCATTCCTTTCCCCTGTCCCATTCCAAAATATTATCAGTGATCTTTAATCATCGTGGCTTGGAGTTTTCTCCTGATAATTACCTTACCCTCCCCCCCCCCACAATCAATGCACACCAGCAAACATCAGCCAACCAAACAATCCACAATCCCACTCATCTCTCCACATTCCCCTATCTCAAATACAGATAGATGGAAGATAGCCACATCTTTAAAACAAAAATAAATCCTAATGTTTGTCATGATATGGTAGAGATTTTTATGCTTAAGAGTATTTATTCCTAAAATGTGTGCGGTCATTAAGTTTCTGATTGACAAATCATTTTGCTTAAATTTAATTCTGGCAGGTACTGCTGATATTGTGAAGGAATTGTTCTCTGAAAACGAGACAAACCTGAGCCTTGTTTCATGTCATTAGGAATTTGAGGAAAAACAAATTCTTTGGCGAATCATGAGTATTACCAGTCCTGACATGCAGTCGCTCCACCTTCCAGTCCCCGAAGTGGTTGGGACTAGACGGCAGAGCGACAGTACTTAATAACGTTTGTGGCCTACCTCCAAATCCATTGTCGAAGAGGTCGACCAAAATGGAGTCATAGTTGCTCCCAGTGGTGTTGGTGCCCAGGCGCTGCAGCTTGGCCGTCACCCTAGCATTGATGACGGGTACCTCGCCGTCCTTGACCTCGGCGTAGATGATGACAGGCAACGAAGGGTCAGTGGCGTTGATGGCAGTATTGGGGGCGTTGGTCCAGAGCCTCAAGCTGATCTTGCGGGAGCCACTTTCTTTGGCGGTGATCTGGATGTGGAGGCCCTGGTGGGAGTCCGCGCGGTTCTCCACTTTATACTGCCACTTGCCCCTCTCCGCGTTGGGGATGTTGACGAAGATCACATTAGCGTCACCATCTTCCTCCTGCATGTTGACGGAGGCGAAGGTCTCCCCCGAGGGTGCTGTCAGCTGCACGGTGTTACCCACGTGGTTTAAATCGTAGTAGTAGATGGAGAACCGGGCATTAGAACCCAGAGAATCGTCTAGGGAGAAGTTGCCGATGGACATGGAGGCGATGCCCCCTGGATACGCGGTGCTGTGGATGATGACAGGCGCACCGGGCGCTGCAGGAGGCTCGCTCCTGCGCACGGCCGCGAGGAGCGCGTCCATCAGAGCCACCATCATGCTCACTTTAGAGTCGTTGCCAACACCCTCATCCATGACCGTGAAGGAAGAGCCACGTGTGGCGGCCACCAAGGCCTGGAGACCGTCCGTGGCCGTGCCTCCTCCGCCACGGCGCTCCGTCATAGGGTAGATTACCGTGTCTACCCTCACGCCGCGGCTGGTAGCTAGACGAGACATCTCATCTACCTCGCGCTGGTGTGCGGCGCCCTTGCCTGTGGTCACTAAGATTATCGTAGCGCCCGCTGCGCCGGCAGGATCAGCGTCAAGGGTTCTGAGGGCCTCCTGCAGTCCGCACAAGACACACTTGTTGCTCTCGGGCACGGGCGAGGGGTTCCGTGGCAGAGACGACCCCACCCGCTGCCGCACGTCCGACAGGGAGTCCATCTTGGACAGCGGCGCGGCCGTGTGTGCCACGGAGTTGAAAACCACGAGGGCGACGTGGTCTCCGTCAGGCACGTCGTACACCACCACGCGTCGCACGGCCTTGCGCACGAACTCCCATCTCCTCTGCAGGTTCATGACGGCCGTGTCCTCCACCACCAACACAATGCGCGCAGCGCTCTCCTGCACGAAGCGCACCGATGGCAGCAGCGGCGCAGTGGCATTCGTCGGGATATTCCTGAAGGGAAAAAAAAAACATTTTTGGAAATACATAAACAGCGTCGTCAGATCTGAATGCGAAGCATAAATCAATGATCGTCACGAATTTGCAATATGGACACTTCGGCAAAGTTTGGGGGTGGGGGGGTGGGGGGACGGTACTTACCTTTCGTTGAAAAAGTCTTGAGATTGCATTATGATATCCCAGGCGGGGCGGCCGTTGCACTGGGCGTTGTGTTTTGTGGGCGCCTCGGGCGTGTGGGCGGCAGTGGTGCAGAAGGGCGCGGGTGTCATCTTGTGCGTGTTGCAGGTGTTGGGGCGCGGCACGTTGGTCTTGGGGTCGCGGAAGGTGGGCGGGTAGAGCGGGTCGTCCTGGTACCCGCGCTCCTCAAACACCCCCCAACGGAATTTGACCCACTCCGCCAGCAGGAGGCGGGCGGCGTGGACGTAGGTGTCGTTGGTGGTGGCCCTGAGCAAGTCGCCTCCCAGTTGGATGTAGTCGCCCTGACGCCCGCAGCCCTGGCTCTGCTGCGCCCACGGGCGGGACCCGAACACCGGGTGTGAGGACGTGACGCGGATGTGGGCGTCGGTGGGCGCTGCAGCGGCGGTGAGGGGCGTGAGGAGGGAGCAGGTGAGGGCGTCGGTTCTCCAGGTGCGAGGCAGTGCCACCGTCACCGACCTCAGCGACGCACGCCCACCTGTCGACGCCCACAACACGCCCGAAAACTCCGTCAAGACACTCTGAAACAGGAGAGAATCCAAGTTAGCTGCGGTGAAAATAACAGTGAATATCATGTTGTTGCTTATTATCAAACCCGGGCAAAGTAAGAGCTAATATTACACTATTATTTAATCCTCCAATTTGATACTACTACCACTCACGGGTCTAAGCATAAATCAATACTGTAGTTCCAGAGTATAATCTAACGTTCACCAAAAGTCTCCCATTCCCTAAAGTGTGTTGCTCAAGTTAGCAAATCATGCTTTTCCCTAATCCGTAAGTCCATTTAATAAAACACACATATAGACTCTAAGGGGTCTGGTAGCTGAGTGGACAGCGCGCAGGACTCATAAATTTGTGGTCCGTAATTCTTATGACCTTTTAAGAGGATTCGAACGCACACCGTCAGGGGTCTCTCCACTAATATCACCGGTGACATGACCACTATATTAGCAATCGGTCATAGTGATATGTGTGTTTGGGAATAATTCAAGCTTCATGAAATATATATATATATATATATATATATATATATATATATATATATATATATATATATATATATATATTAATATATATATATATATATATATATATATATATATAATATATATATATATATATAAGAAATATATATATATAAAATATATATATATAAGAAATATATATATATAGATATATATATAAGAAATATATATATATATATATAAAAAGGGGGTGGTAGGAGAAGTGAACACTCTTTCGTATTCAGAGTTAAATGTCAAGTTTTTCCCTGAGTGCTCTGTGTTCCCTTCTCTGAGGCTGTGGGTCCGTATAATTGCACCAGTGGTGGTACCCCCCTATATATATATATATATATATATATATATATATGTATATATATATATATATATATATATATATATATATATATATATATATATATATATATATATATATATATATATAATTTTTTTTTAAATAAATAGGGAAGGGATTACCACCTCTGGCTGGAAGAAGGGGGACCCATAGCCTCGGAGGAAACCACACATAACGCATTGGAGGGAATGTAGGTCCCCTCCAATACAGTTTCTGTGTGCTTTTCTCCTACCATCCCCCTTCCCTTTTTTTTTTTCCTTTATTGTGTATTTAAAGGTTACAAAACATACAAGACAAATGCCTAAAGGTTATGGATCTCTTTGAACCGAGGACGCAGCAAGCATTTCCCCTCTGGATCGCCACACTAAGACGCTGAAATAAAATACTGGAAGCCCTTGGGTCTCTGGTGACGTCAATGAGCCTGGAACCCAATTCCTTGAGAAATCCCAAGGCACTCTTGCCCCAGGGGCCATGCGTCTCAGACGCTATGGGAACAAAGAGGTATTGACCTTCCAGTCGCCTGTACTTGAGTGATTTTGCTGTTTCCCTGTGGTTGGCCGCCCCACCTGCTTGATCAGCTCCGAAGTGTACATAGGTGTCAGCCAGGGTGGATACACATGTGTAGTCCCACACCAACTGTCTACCCTCCTTCCATGGGTATATGGTGATGCCATCAGGGCGAAGTGCGGGGAAATCCGGGTTTTGGACCCCTACGATGCGAGGTTCTCTCTCCGCTGGGCACCCAGCTGAGACGAGGCTTCTCTTGATGATGTCATTGACCTCGTTGTGTCTTGCATGCCAGCCCTTTGTGCTTCCGCAATGCAACCCATGCAGTCCGTATTGGTCTGCTTCCACCCTGTTGCAAATACACTTGTATTCAGTGTGAATTGGGGCACCAAGGAGGAGGGCCACTGCTACACGAAGGGATTCTGGATCTAGGCGCGTGCCCATTGCTGACATGGGTACTGCCAGGAGGAAGTCTCCTGGCAGACTTCCTATATATATATATATATATATATATATATATATATATATATATATATATATATATATATATATATATATATATATATATATATATATATATATATATACAGACTATATATATATATAATATATATATATAATATGCGAACAAGCTTGAATGGTCCCCAAAGACAATATGCAACTGAAAACTCCACACCCCAGAAGGATTCGAACCCAGACAGTCAGGAGCACTATGCACCTTGGCGTACCTGGTTCCTTAACCACTCGACTACAGTGACTTTACAAAAGTCATTGGTGATATATATATATATATATATATATATATATATATATATATATATATATATATATATATATATATATATATAATATTAGTGGTACCACCACTGGTGCAATTGTATGGACCCATAGCCTCGAAGAAGAGAATAAAGAGTATTCAGAGAAGACCTTGTGGATTCTCACTGAACACTTTAATCTTTTCTACTCCTACCACCCCTATTACCTTTTATATATTTTATTTTATTTTATTTTATTATATATATACAAATATTATCTATTCGCCACACTATAAATATGTTTTACATCTGTAAAAATAGAAATAAACGAGAGATTGTGAGACAGAGACGAAGAGGGGGGGGGGGATATAAAGGGTGTGAGCTACCTTGGTGTAATTTGTAAAATTACGTTTATGCGGGATTAAAGCGGCAGTTTCCCCGAGTTTCACCACTTTCTCATACAACACTCGTGAAAGGAGAAACTAGTCAAAAAAAAATAATTCCTCACATGAATTACAGCAATTACTGTCAGTAATTTGGCAATTATTTGCTCTTTGCGTTACCCGGCTGGCGTGCAAAATGCTACGCCTCGCTCAGGAGGCGCTCCTCGCTCGTAGTCCCAGGAAGCAGCCCGTGACAGCTGACTAACACCCAGGTACCTATTTTACTGCTAGGTAACAGGGGCATAGGGTGAAAGAAACTCTGCCCATTGTTTCTCGCCGGCGCCTGGGATCGAACCCAGGACCACAAAATCGCAGTCAACCTCACTGTAGAGTGTATGCTCCCTCCGGGGGTCATTACTCGGGCATTTTTAACCCCCCTCCGGAGCCGGTCGGCCGAGCGGACAGCACGCTGGACTTGTGATCCTGTGGTCCTGGGTTCGATCCCAGGCGCCGGCGAGAAACAATGGGCAGAGTTTCTTTCACCCTATGCCCCTGTTACCTAGCAGTAAAATAGGAACCTGGGTGTTAGTCAGCTGTCACGGGGTGCTTCCTGGGGGTGGAGGCCTGGTCGAGGACCGGGCCGCGGGGACACTATAAAAAGCCCCGAAATCATCTCAAGATAACCTCAAGAAGATAATCTCCTGCAGTCGTTGCTTCCTACCGGCTACCCTGCTTGGCTACCAGGTCAACCAGGCTGTGAGCAGCGGCGTCCAACCGGGGCCACGGGGACATTGATCCTCGGAATCACAGAAAGGTAACCCGGAAGGAAAGGCATGACAATGAAGGTCTGTGGAGGAAACTGGCAAATTTCTCAGCGGATGTTTTTCCTTGCCTGCCACAGAGACATATTCCCCCCAGTCTTGTGTATATATCTAATGTCAGAATCCCCCCCTCCGCCCCCCTCCCTCCCCCTCTTCCTCACGCTGAATGATATATTTCTGCCCAAATTGCCCGACATATCCCCGCCTGTCCCTTTCCTATCTCCCCCTCTCCTCCACCTCTCCGTCTGGAATATCCAGACGTCCATCCTATAGAAAGAAGGCGAACATTTTCCTCAATAAGTTAACTCTTATCCAGGAGATAATAGGCCTATCATTTGTATTTATGAGGCATTCTTGTTCACTTGTTACCTAGGCCAACAGGACTGAGCAGCATTAATGGTGGTTCATCACAATTCAACCCTTAAAAGTGAGAAGTTTTATTTTGGGACTTGAATGCTGGCGAAGATCGCCTGAAACACCGACCTTATGTTTTAGGCCTTGGGGGGGGGGTGCCTGACAGCCGAGTGGACAGCGCTCGGGATTCGTAGTCCTAGGGTCCGGGGATGGATCCCCCGGTGGAGGCGGAAACAAATGGGGAAGAGTTTCTTTCACCCTAATTTTTCCTGTTCACCTAGCAGTAAATAGGTGCGTGGGAGTTAGACAGCTGCTACGGACTGCTTCCTGGGTGTATGTGTGTGTGGGGGGGGGGGAATCAGTTGATTGATTGACATTTGAAAGGCGGCCCGAAAGAGACTGCCGTTCAACTGCCGCAAGCACAACTAGGTGAACACACACACACACACACACACACACACACACACACACACACACACACACACACACACACACACACACACACACACACACACACTGTGCATCTCCCCAAGCTCACTCTCCATCTTCTGAGACGGGCCGAACTTGTCAGCATAATAAAACTGAAGATGGATTTTCCCGTGGACCAAGAACATTTGCAGTGGACATTTCGGCTCCTCCGGAATCCGTCTGCCTCTCCATAAATGCAGAGCGGACTGTATAAATTATATATCTTATCTCAGCCCATAGACCCAGCCTTGCATCAATGTAATCGGTAGCTATTTAAGGGCCGAAGAGTAGGTAGCACTGAGGAGGAGGAGGAGGAGGAGGGTCAACTACCACAGGCGTTTGACTGCGGTAGTTGTCTGTAAGCTAGCAGTAGAGGCAGACTGAAGAGCGCAATAGTTCACTTTGGGATAGCTTGATCATCCTGTGCGAGACGTAGCAATGGAGAAAATGTACTGACTCAGCTGTCATTGTGGTGTACTATTTGTGCTTGCGGGGGTTGAGCTCTGGCTCTTTGGTCCCGCCTCTCAACCGTCAATCAACTGATGTACAGGTTCCTGAGCCTACTGGGCTCTGTCATATCTACATTTGAAATTGTGTATGGAGTCAGCCTCCAGCACATCACTTTCTAGTGCATTCCATCAGTTAACTACTCTGACACTGAAAAAGTTCCTCCTAACGTTCCTGTGGCTCATGTGGGTACTCAGTTTCCCCCTGTTTCCCCTTGTTCGCGTACCACCATTGTTGAATAGTTTATCCTTGTTTACCCGGTCGATTCCCCTGAGGATTTTGTAGGTTGTGATCATGTCTCCCCTTACTCTTCTGTCTTCCAGATGTATTTCCCGCAGCCTTTACTCGTAACTCATGCCTCTTAGTTCTGGGACTAGTCTAGTGTTCAAGAGGTGTGGTGTGTGTACTCACCTAATTGTGCTTGCGGGGGTTGAGCTCTGGCTCTTTGGTCCCGCCTCTCAACCGTCAATCAACTGGTGTACAGATTCCTGAGCCTATTGGGCTCTATCATATCTACATTTGAAACTGTGTATGGAGTCAGCCTCCACCACATCACTTCCTAATGCATTCCATTTACTAACTACTCTGACACTGAAAAAGTTCTTTCTAACGTCTCTGTGGCTCATTTGGGTACTCAGCTTCCACCTGTGTCCCCTTGTTCGCGTCCCACCAGTGTTGAATAGTTCATCCTTGTTTACCCGGTCGATTCCCCTGAGGATTTTGTAGGTTGTGATCATGTCCCCCCTTACTCTTCTGTCTTCCAGTGTCGTGAGGTGCATTTCCCGCAGCCTTTCCTCATAACTCATGCCTCTTAGTTCTGGGACTAGTCTAGTAGCATACCTTTGGACTTTTTCCAGCTTCGTCTTGTGCTTGACAAGGTACGGGCTCCATGCTGGGGCCGCATACTCCAGGATTGGTCTTACATATGTGGTGTACAAGGTTCTGAATGATTCCTTACACAGGTTCCTGAACGCCGTTCTGATGTTAGCCAGCCTCGCATATGCCGCAGACGTTATTCTCTTTATGTGGGCTTCAGGAAACAGGTTTGGTGTGATTTCAACTCCTAGATCTTTCTCTCTGTGTATGTGTGTGTGTGTGTACTCACCTAATTGTGTGTGCTCACCAATTGTGTGAGTACAATTGGTACTCACCAATTGTGTGTGTGTGTGTGTGTGTGTGTGTGTGTGTGTGTGTGTGTGTGTGTGTGTGTGTGTGTGTGTGTGTGTGTGTGTGTGCGTGCGTGCGAGAACGAGGGGAGGAGAGGGATTATCAGGGGAAAGCGCCAAGCCATTACGACTATATATCACTTGAAAGGGGATCTTGATAAGGATTTGGGATGGGACGGGGGAAAGGGAGGGAGGGGGGGAGGGGGGGGAAGGAATGGTGCCCAACCACATGGATAGTTAGGGATTGAACGCTGACCTGTATGAATGAAGACCGTCGCTCTACCATCCATCCCAAGTAGTTGAGAGAGAGGGAGAGAGAAGTCTCAGTCAATCAGTCTCTCTCTCTCTCTCTCTCTCTCTCTCTCTCTCTCTCTCTCTCTCTCTCTCTCTCTCTCTCTCTCTCCTTTCCCTCCCCCCCCCCTATCTCTTCCCCCCTCTCTTCCCCTCTCCTTACCTCTTGAGTGGAACGGAACACAGAACTCTCCCAGCACGGCCTCTACCCCCAGAGCAATAAATGCACAAACTTTCAAAGTGTCTGCGTAAAGCAATTTAGAATTTCAATAAACAAGCAAGGAAATAAAAAGGCAAATAAGCAAAAACATTTTTCTTGTTTCCAGGGAGACGCTAACCGAATACATCATCAAATCAAGAGGTCTTTAAATATTTCATTTTAGAAGGTAAATTATTAGATTTTAGGGAAGGCAGTTTACTTGAAAAATGACTCTCTCCTTTGCGCTACGGTAAGCCAGAGAGAGAGAGAGAGAGAGAGAGAGAGAGAGAGAGAGAGAGAGAGAGAGAGAGAGAGAGAGAGAGAGAGAGAGAGAGAGAGAGAGAGAGAGAGAGAGAGAGAAAGCAAACTAATGTATCCTACGTCAGCACAAATAATAACTAAAACACATGACAAATTATGCGTTTTTACAATGAGCCTGAAATAATTTTAAGGGAAAGGAATTGTCGCTACCCGCCTCCATCACCACAACATTCCCACACATCACGGCAATCCCTACTATCATCATCACCATTGATTACTACCTCCCAAATCATGACTACCACAGCCGCGAATATTACCACCACAGTCACGACCCGTTGAGGCCACACCCACGACCACCCACTACACCCACCCACGACCACCCACTACACCCACCCACGACCACCCACTACAGCAACAACCATCAACAGCATTGTTGTGTCCATCATCACCACCACCATCACTATAATCACCATAGTCTTGACGCCGACCATAGCGGTTTCTTGGAACATCTTCGGTCTTCCCCTCGATAAAGATACGCGGTCTGATATCTTGACCTGAGTCCCACACACCACCTTCTTTCAACGACTCTGAAACTTGATCTAAATATCCACCTTTAAAAGATATTTTTTTAGGTAATGAGTTATTTCGTGAAACATCATCGTGCTAGCGCGCCTAGAAACGATTCGTTTCGTAACACTGATTTCATTCCATGTTAACGAGCAGTTTCGTTAGACTTTGGTAAAATATTTCACTTAATGAGACATATCGATAGCTTTAGCGTCGTATGTCGTAAAAAATAAATCCGGTTTCAGTGCTTGGCAATAGGCCTCAATTTTCTCATTCATTTTATTCACAGTTCGTTTCATTACAAATATTTTAATCTAAGAAAAGATAACGAAGAACATAATGTTTCTGCTTAATTTCCAATTGTTTATAAAAGTCTGTTTTGAATCGTCAATCAACGAACTGTCTCGTTACTTCTTCCACATAATACGTATTAGTCAGAATTTCAGTCCTGCAAGCTTATGAATTAATAACTTTATTTGTACCATTTTTATTTAAAACATACCAGAATCCTTGTTTAGGTTGCTGCATATATATTTGATGTTTCAAGACAATTTACGATATACTTAAAAGGCTTATTTCAGCGAACATAGTTGTCTTTAAAAGCGCCCCAAAGTAACATTAACGTTACTTTGGTTGGTAAGAATCCTTATCGAGTCCTCTTTTGTAACTCTGGATATATATTCTTTCACCTAATGCCTCTGTTCACTAAGTAGTGTTGTGGTGTTGCATTACTGGGAGGGTCAGTTGTTCGAACATATATTATGTAATATATATATATTACATAATATATGATATATAATATACATTTATATAGACACGTCTTCGATACCGTAAAATATATTTTAGCCTTTTACCTCAACGGAAAATACATTAGCCATCCTTTGTTAAGGTATTGTCTGGATAACGAAGGAGATAAAACCAAGTATCAGATTATCTTCCTTAAATCTATCCCACCTTTCACCCGATATCCTACACCTTTTCCTTATTTTTTTTTAAGGTAGTGATTAGTTTTCTTTGACCTCTGTCGGCTTTTCTTTCATGTTCACACTGACGGTTCGTGTATGTGTTGGCCAAAAGTGAGAATTAGAGAGAGAGAGAGAGAGAGAGAGAGAGAGAGAGAGAGAGAGAGAGAGAGAGAGAGAGAGAGAGAGAGAGAGAGAGAGAGAGAGAGAACGTAAGAGGTGGTGAGGGAAAGAGTGGACAGTGTACACAGCCACACTAACCTGCCTATTGGAGAGCCCCGTAATTATCTCTCATAAACAATACCGGCCTCTGAGGCCCTCAGCCGTCAACTTGCTATTAATAATGCGTGAAAGGTGTTCCTCTACAAGGCCTCACCACGACAGATCTCTTCAAGAAGGTCTTCAGGCGACATTCTCTCTCTCACTAAGGAGAGGGAGAGAGAGAGAGAGAGAGAGAGAGAGAGAGAGAGAGAGAGAGAGAGAGAGAGAGAGAGAGAGAGAGAGAGAGAGAGAGAGAGAGAGAGAGAGAGAGAGAGAGATGGGGGGGACTCAACCCTAAGCTTTTTTTAAGCTAAGTCTAACGCCCAGTTCAGGTCAGGTCAGGATGACCGTTGGGGGTGGTGGGGGAGGGTGCGGTGGGAAGACCCCGCTTGATATCATAATTGCAGTATTTTGCATATATCCACATGAGGCAGTTAGTATGGAAGCTTCATATTGCTGTGCTCGATATCATATTTCATTATTCATCTTCGCATTGTATTGTTTATTAAAGCAAAGAAATACAACACACACTCACAAGAGTAGGAGGAGATATGATCACTACCTACGAAATTCTCGAATTGACAGGGTAGATAAGGATAAACATTTTAACACGGATGGTACGTGAACAAGGGGATAGGTGGAGACTTGAGTACCCAAATGAGCCACAGGGACGTTAGAAAGAACTTTTTCAGTGTCAAGAGTAGTTAACAAGTGGAATGCATTAGGCAGTGATGTGGTGGAGGCTGACTCCATACACAGTTTCAAATGTAGATATGATAGAGCCCAGTAGGCTCAGAAAACTGTACACCAGTTGATGTACACACACACACACACACACACACACACACACACACAAACGGGACAGGAGTCATTGCTGTAAACAACCGATAGCTGGAAAGGCGGGCTCCAAGAGTCAATGCTCGATCCTGCAAGCACAAATAGGTGAGTACAAATAGGTGAGTACACACACACACACACACACACACACACACACACACACACACAAGAATAGTCGTGTGTACGATACTCAATCAGACAGATATGCCGCCTCCTTTGTCTCAGCTAATCTGGGACGGAAATGTGAGCCCGGGAGTATTGAGCTAAAAATGGAAATGTTGTCCCTCTTCCCCCTTCACCTGTTGAGGTAAAGGTGGATAAGGCTAATTAAAATATGTGCGTGCGTGCGTGTGTGTGTGTACTCACCTAGTTGTACTCACCTATTTGTGCTTGCAGGATCGAGCATTGACTCTTGGAGCCCGCCTTTCCAGCTATCGGTTGTTTACAGCAATGACTCCAGTCCCATTTCCCGTTTGTGTGTGTGTGTGTGTGTGTGTGTGTGTGTGTGTGTGTGTGTGTGTGTGTGTGTGTGTGTGTGTACTCACCTAGTTGTGCTTGCGGGGGTTGAGCTTCGGCTCTTTGGTCCTGCCTCTCAACTAAGAGGCAGGACCAAAGTGTGTGTATGTGCGTGCGTGGGGGTGTACGTGTGCATGTTTTTTTTTTTTCCTGGTAAAGCAGGTATATACACTTTTCCTTCTCCTTTCGCATTGTTTCGCCCACTGTGTATACTACCTTGGCTCCCAGAGGGATACACAAGTGTCTTCCCGAGGTATAACTACTCAGCTATCCACATCCTTATCCGGATACGATACACTTGAACAGAACATTTCCTTGTCGTTACCTACTCAATCATACATACCACCTTCTCTTGAGAATATGGTATGTATAAGATGGAATATATATATATATATATATATATATATATATATATATATATATATATATATATATATATATATATATATATAATATGTATTTTATATATAAAATATTCTCTCTCTCTCTCTCTCTCTCTCTCTCTCTCTCTCTCTCTCTCTCTCCCTCTCTCCCTCCCTCCCCCCCCTCTCTCTCTGCCCTTTAAAACCTTGACTTTACACTCGGAATCAGCCTATCGCTATCCTCCAATTATCTCCCCCTCTCGTTATAACAACTTACCATTAAGCGCCTCTTAACTCCCTTCCTATATCCGGATAACGGTCTTAACCAGAGTATTCTGACTGTTTTGGTTGGCATCCAGCACCTTCCCCCCCCCCCCCGTTAAATTTGTTTTAGATTTAATCTTAATTCCCTATTGATTATTCAGCCTGTGGCGGCGTCCTCAAACACCAACCGGAGCCCGTGGGCCGGCCATCGTCTTTAATCGGTTACCGAGGGTATTTTACTAACCGAAAATCTCATAAGAGCATTTATTTCCTGACCTCGTTAACCGGGGCTTCGTAGCCTGGTGGATAGCGCGCAGGACTCGTAATTCTGTGGCGCGGGTTCGATTCCCGCACGAGGCAGAAACAAATGGGCAAAGTTTCTTTCACCCTGAATGCCCCCTGTTACCTAGCAGTAAATAGGTACCTGGGTGTTACTCAGCTGTCACGGGCTGCTTCCTGGGGGTGGAGGCCTGGTAGAGGACCGGGCCGCGGGGACACTAAAGCCCCGAAATCATCTCAAGATAACCTCTCAAGATAACCGTAATTTCTCCGTGGCTACACATCGGCTCTGTATAGCTCCCTGTGTTCTTTGCCGATCAGACCTCCTCAGCCCCCCACTCCCCCTCCCTCCCCCGTGTTCTTTTCCGATCCCCTATGCCTTATATTCTTATCCATCCCTTCCTTGTCTTTTCAAGATCTTGAAACCTATGTAATAATTCTTTCTCTATGCCATAGTAACGGTTACATACTTTTTACACGTATCGATATTTTTGTTTTCTTATATTTTCTTTCTTTTATTCTTTCTCCTGCTTCGCTTTATCGTATCAGACGAAATCACTCGTTGCCGCTTTTCTATTCAAAGTCGGAGATTTTCCCCCTGTGGGCGTCCCCAGGTGTATAGGTTTGACCACCTCACGCCCCACAAAGGTCAAAGGTCTCCCCTGGGGTCTTTGGTATTCTCTCTCTCTCTCTCTCTCTCTCTCTCTCTCTCTCTCTCTCTCTCTCTCTCTCTCTCTCTCTCTCTCTCTCTCTCTCTCTCTCTCTCCCTCCCTCACCCCCTCCCCCTCCCTCCCTCCCCCTCCCTCCCTCCCTCTCTCTCCCTCCCTGTCTCTCTCTCTCTCTCTCCCCCTCCCCCTCCCCCTCTCCCTCTCTCTCTCTCTCTCTCTCTCTCTCTCTCTCTCTCAGAAAACATTTCATTTTCGGCATTTATTATAATGGCTCTAAAATGCTAATGATTTGTAAATTAGAGTTCTGTCAAACTCGATCGGGTTGTTTGTAATTTCCAGAGTAATGGAGTGTATAACGAGTCGTTAGAGAGAGGGGTGACGTAGTATGTAGTGGCTGATAACTACCAAATAGTCACGAATTAAGACTGAAACAAACGAGCATCATGAACATACATGATTCGTAACATTTATGGAACGTAGGCCCTACGGTCAATAATAATAGATAATCATGTTTTCCCCCATAAAAATCATTGTAATCATTGATAAAAATCATAAAGATCATTGTAAATACATTGATAATGCTTCAATTACGTGTTGAAACACTGACAATCACTGACATGCTTTATTTATGGATAATCGTAGGTCTTTATCTGTATGCAGAGGGAACCCCTGTCACTACCCACACACCCCTCTCTTTCCCCTCTCACTGATCGCACCCTCATCACGCACCTCCACCTAGGCTAATTATTTTCCCCTCGTTAGATCATTTCCCATCGGCGTGTTGTAATTATTAGGGGGGCGAAGGCCGCTTAAATGGCTCGTCGTCATCGCTCTCTTATTCCCTCAGTCCGTTCGTAGTTTGTTCTCTCATGTCCCGTCCGTTCAGGCACTGGATTGACAGGGTCTATAGTTAGCTGGTGCTGCTTCTGTCCCACCCCCCCCCCCTATCCCCTTGCAGTGAAATGCCCCCTCCAGGAGAATGCATGCTTGGAAGAGGAAAGTGGGTATGGGTAGGGTGTGTGTGTGTGTGTGTGTGTGTGTGTGTGTGTGTGTGTGTGTGTGTGTGTGTGTGTGTGTGTGTGTGTGTGTGTATATACTCACCTAGTTGTACTCACCTAGTTGTGCTTGCGGGGGCTGAGCTCTGGCTCTTTGGTCCCGCCTCTCAACCGTCAATCAACGGGTTCCTGAGCCTATTGGGCTCTATCATATCTACACTTAAAACTGTGTATGGAGTCAGCCTCCACCACATCGCTTCCTAATGCATTCCATTTGTCAACCACTCTGACACTAAAAAAGTTCTTTGTAGTGGTGTGTGTGAGTGTGTGTTTTCGGAAGACCAGTATCTACTCTCCCCCCCCCCTCCCCACCTCAACCTTTAAGGAACATGTGAAGCAGCAGCATAATAATCATGTGCACAAGAACACCATCGGCAACGAATAAGTCATTTTCACCCCAGACTTTAGCAGCACCATTTTAGCTTGGCCATCACCTGCAACTTGTATGACAAGACACCTCAAATAAGCAGGAATTCCCCCCCCCCCCTACTCTATTCTTCCCCCCCCCCCCCCCCACCCACCCCTACTCACACATTTACCACCAAGGGGGGGTCACTGACGCAGACATCATCATCCCCCCACTACCAAGATCATCATCAATAACCCCTGACCCCCCCCCCCAGCATCACTGTCGCCATCATCACCATCTTCAGTTTCATCACTACCAGCAGTAGGGTCATAATCACCATCACCAACACCATCACTTCATCGCCATCAGTGCCACGGGGTGAGAGAGAGAGTGAGAGAGAGAGAGAGAGAGAGAGAGAGAGAGAGAGAGAGAGAGAGACAGAGAGAGAGAGAGAGACAGAGAGACAGAGAGACAGAGAGACAGAGAGACAGAGAGAGAGAGAGAGAGAGAGAGAGAGAGAGAGAGAGAGAGAGAGAGAGAGAGAGAGAGAGAGAGAGAGAGAGGAAAGAAGGAATAAAATTCCCAAACTTACTACTATAAGAAAAAGCCTCATTGTGACCAACAAACGCAATACAATATTAAACCCGCCG
>NC_091165.1:22353187-22380687 GCF_040958095.1 Procambarus clarkii
ATTGACTTATGGCTTAGGTGTGTGAAGGCTCCTCTACTGATTTTGTCAGTTGCATAAATGCATCTGAAGTTATTTGTAAGTTTTCAATATATGTTCGTTATTCAATCTACTCAAGGGAAATTTTCCTCGAGTCGACATTGGGAGCTTGCATCCTCAAAATTTTGCATCTGGTCATTGATGTAAAAAAAAAAAAAAGATTTTGACCAAATATATCACATTTCTACAAATGTTTAGTACATTGTTAACAATTTCTTACAAATAATTACTAAGCTTCTTTTTTTTTTGGTTTTGTTAGACTCTACCTAAAAATAGTTAAGGATACAATGGCAATTACCATGGACTTGGCATTTTGTTGAGGTCCTCCTGATCAGTAGCCTGAGGTCATTCCTCGCGTGTTGACCCTTCATCTCGCTCCTACTCACACATGCAGGTGTGTGTGTGTGTGTGTGTGTGTGTGTGTGTGTGTGTGTGTGTGTGTGTGTGTGTGTGTGTGTGTGTGTGTGTGTGTGTGTGAACAAGATTAATAAAATAGTGTGTAAGATGACGCGTGTGATGATAACAAGACAAACTGCACGTTAATATTATACCATAAGACCTGAAAGAGGAGGGAGGCTGATTGTATACATAAGACACCTTATACACAACACTACCCGCCAAACACACACCGAAACTACGACGTTGGTACAATGTTCGAACAAGTTTTAACACCTAACCAGTTATAACAACCAATATAGCAACTTGTAACAACGTTCTAATACGTCATAAACACGTTAAGCCAAGATGTAACAACTTTATTACAAGTTATAACAAGCGGAAAATAGAGACAGTTTCGGTTTGTGTTTCCAGGGTACACACTTGCCCCCCCCCCCCACTCCTTAAGGCAGGTTAGCCGTGTGAAACTATGCCAGAATGCCCCTCCCTGCCTTCTCTACCCCTCCCTCACTGACCAACACAGAGCCCCTTAAACCCTTTCCCACCCCCTTCGCTGCTACCCCCCACCCCTTCACACCTCTCTCCCCCCTTCTCACGGATTGCCCCCCAGGGTTGATGGGTCAGCAAGGTGAATGATGTCCTTAGGTGCAAGATGTTCCAAAGATTTAATAAAAGGTCCGCTACGGCATGGAAGGTTATAATCTGGCCAGCTGTGTCTTGGGTCCCTGATGGCCAGGTATAACCCCCCCCCCCAGACCTCCCCCTTCCCTGTCATCACCGTCACTCTTCACAATCCTGCTCCTCCCTTCCCTTCCCTTCTCCCCGGCGTTTTCCTTATTCTACCTGCTTATCTTCCTCACACATTAATTCCTTTGCGTTCCTCTTTCCTTATGATTTTGTCTGAATATTCCTTCCCTTCGCCCACTTTGTCTCTCATTCTCTCTCTCTCTCTCTCTCTCTCTCTCTCTCTCTCTCTCTCTCTCTCTCTCTCTCTCTCTCTCTCTCTCTCTCTCTCTCTCTCTCTCTCTCTCTCTCTCTCTCTCTCTCTCTCTCTCTCTCTCTCTCTCTCTCTCTCTCTCTCTCTCTCTCTCTCCCTCCCTCCCAACCTCCGCCTTTCTTCTCTTATACCTGTGCTGTTCTTTCTAACCATATACCTTACTTCCCACCTCATACCCATGTCCCTCTTTCCACTCATATTCCTATGGCCTTCCCTAATACTCCCGTCACTCCCGCTTCCCTTATGCCCTCCCCCTATACCCGTGTCCCTTCCCATCCCCTAATATCCGTGTCCCTCCCCATCCCCTAATACCCAGTGTCCCTCCCCATCCCCTAATACCCAGTGTCCCTCTAGCCTTCCCTACCTTGCCCTCCACCTCCACTGGTCAGGTCAGCCACCTGTTTCGTCACGCCCAACCATTAATATAATCACGCGGCTTTACTGCCACGGTCCGCCATGGCGAGTTTTCGCCCGAGAGCCAAAACAACGAACGAATCTCTGACGAACCAAGTCGAGAGGGAAGCTGAGTAAGCGATAGAGGCTCTTGGGAGCGAGAGGGGAGCTGAAGAGGGCGACAGAGGGGAGCAGGAAGGGCGAATGTGTTGACAAATTGATAGTATGGGGAAAAGTAGAGAGCTGCTCTAGGAATGGTGTGTAAAATGTAAATGTTAATAGCTCACGAGCATGCTTTGTGAATAGTGTTGAACCCCTGGGAATGGGAGCTCAGAGAATGAAATAGGCCTGAGTAAAATGTAAAATAGGCTCTGGGAGGTATCGATATGATTACCTTGAATGGAGAGGTCCGTGGGTCTCTAGGTCTATATCGGATCACAAAAAAAAATGAAAGCTAATATTGAGCTGAGTGCACATATAGTGCAGTCATAGGACCTTAGTGGTGTACTGCACCCGAGTTAAATGAAGTTGCGGAGAAGAGGTATGATTGACTATTGAAGATTAAGCCACCCAGGAGGTGGCACGGGCATGAATAGCCCCTATGTGGTATATATATTTTTTTTTTTTGGAGTGAATGTGATCTTTGGTCGTTTAAGGATATATACTGTGTGCTGATAATGAAATTCGTTCATCTATTTAAATTTTATTTGCACTATCTTAGGTTGTGGAAGAGTGGGAGAGAGGGAGAGTGAGAGTGAGTGTGATCTTACCCTTAGAAACGCACCGTTCACCCACTAGTTGAAAGCAGCATTTCCATAAAGGCGGGAATCCTTTATTTGAGGAGTCCCCGGGTGAACCCTCCAGTTTGCTGAAACCTTTTATTTGTTGTCATTGAAATCCCGAGGAAGCAAGCAAACAAGCCACGAAAGACGATTGAAAGCACATCAGACGAGTCGGTAATGTGGATGGGTCGGACCTCTGCCAGCAAGATTCCTGCCAGCAAGTTCCTACAGCAAGAACTTGGCAAAAGATTTATGTGAATTGGCAAAATCCTATGTAGAAACGTCCGTCACACTGGGATCGAGAATTGCGTCGAGCTGCGTGTCGTAAAAAAGGGTAAGTCTTAAGTCTCCATACTGCACCGGAGTAAAGCGTCTATGAGCTCACGAGACGACTCAGGATGAGAGAGAGATGACAACCTGATGCTTCAGAAGATCTGGCCAACATTTTAAGCTGTCTGCCAGGTGGCTACTAGATCTCATTCACAGCAAAGGCATTTAATGAGGGGTGGGAATATGAGGCAAGAACCCTTCCCCTTCTCTCCCCCTCTGGCCCCTTCCCCACAAACAATTTAACCAGAAAGACACAAGGCGTCAACGCAGATATCAACGGAGTAACAATAATGTCCCTATAGGCCTAGAGCTGGAACGGGAGGGAAGCAAGAAGACTCCTGGTGTGATGAAGAGGAGCAAGAAGACTCCTGGTGTGATGGAGAGGAGCAAGAAGACTCCTGGTGTGATGGAGAGGAGCAAGAAGACTCCTGGTGTGATGGAGGGGAGCAAGAAGACTCCTGGTGTGATGGAGAGGAGCAAGAAGACTCCTGGTGTGATGGAGAGGAGCGAGAAGACTCCTGGTGTGATGGAGAGGAGCAAGAAGACTCCTGGTGTGATGGAGAGGAGCAAGAAGACTCCTGGTGTGATGGAGAGGAGCAAGAAGACTCCTGGTGTGATGGAGAGGAGCAAGAAGACTCCTGGTGTGATGGAGGGGAGCAAGAAGACTCCTGGTGTGATGGAGAGGAGCAAGAAGACTCCTGGTGTGATGGAGGGGAGCAAGAAGACTCCTGGTGTGATGGAGAGGAGCAAGAAGACTCCTGGTGTGATGGAGAGGAGCAAGAAGACTCCTGGTGTGATGGAGAGGAGCAAGAAGACTCCTGGTGTGATGGAGAGGAGCAAGAAGACTCCTGGTGTGATGGAGAGGAGCAAGAAGACTCCTGGTGTGATGGAGAGGAGCAAGAAGACTCCTGGTGTGATGGAGAGGAGCGAGAAGACTCCTGGTGTGATGGAGGGGAGCGAGAAGACTCCTGGTGTGAAGCGGATATGCTGGGAGTGAGGCTAATGTCTCCAGTGGCTCGGTGGAGACATCTGATGGAGGGATGAATTCCTGTGGGATTTGCGAGAAAGGAATGGCCACCACGGAGGAATGTATTCACCTAGTTGTATTCACCTAGTTGTGCTTGCGGGGTTTGAACTCTGCTCTTTCGGCCTGCCTCTCAACTGTTTCTACTACTACTTCCCCCCCCCCCTCACCACACACACCTCCCAGGAAGCAACCCGTGACAGCTGACTAACTCCCAGGTACCAATTTACTGTTTGTCTAATTGTTTCTTTAACTCGACCACTTCCGTCTAGGCAATATATCTTATCTTCGTGGGAAGGAGACTGAGGAGCCGCGGCGCTCTGATGTTTATACAGTGTTCTCTGATTGTGCATGTGGCACCGCTTCTCTTCACTAGGACTATGCTGCACTTCCTACCATATCACTTCGCTTGGTTCCGAGTCACTGAGGTGGTCTTGAGCGTCAAGGAGTTAGGCGTTGCGTCTCTCTCTTGGGTCTTGCGTCAGCGAGACGCCTCTAGTCCCTCGCCTTCCTCCTCTCCCAGCAAATATTTCACATTCTTTTAATCTCATCATCTTTTACGAGAACAATAACTCATAACGAAGACGTGAATAACGATTTATCGGGATAATGAGGTTAATAGAGGCAGCGCTTCGTCTTACCCACCAGCGTTTACCAGGATAAATTGTAATGTGTTTTCAAGACTCCCCGTTTTCTTGAGGGCCGCTCTGGGGGCCCTTTTTTGGCTACTCAGACAACTATTTAATTTAAAGACAACCTCACTCCCCTCCCTCTCTCTCCCTGGCAACTGAATATGGCCTTACGCCTGCCTTTGCAAACACGTTTTCATCATCTAATTCCCGACATCTGGTGGAATTAGCCTCAGGAAACATGTAAACCAGCACATAGTATGTACGCGAGGGGGGAAAACAAAAAATTGTATTTTGAGTCAAGACAGCTTCCACGATGGAGACCAAAAAAAATTAAAAAAGAAGCCAATGAATTATACGACGGTAGCCACATACATTAGAGCCACAAGGGAGGGGAATTTATTGCATCCAAACTGCGTCAAAATATGTAACCTGAGCGAGGAAAATGGTTGGAGCTTGAAGGGGGGACGACGGTCATTCCTTGTCCCTGTCTCCTGCAAGAAACTTGCACGGCGTCCCTCTGTCCCTTCCCCCTGGCACTGTGATTACACGGCTGTTGCCTCACCGCCGTGCAGCGTCGTGCAGCAGTCTTCTTCTGTCTGGTTAATGAACCTCTCGAGGGTCTCCTTCAGGCGATAGGCAAACACGAGGCCTACAGATAGCGTAACGATGTAGCCACCTATTACATCAGCACTCTTGACAACGCCACCTCTTAACACCCACACACATCCGGCCTCTTAATTCCGTTCATATGCAAGGTACGTTTACTTCTATCCGTCTTCGGTACAATTTACCGGTTCCGCTACTTCGTCTGCCATGGCAGTGCAAGATATACACTTAGGCTCCTTCGCTTCCCCCCTTAAAGAGCGTTTACTGTGGAAACTAGCACGTAATCTGTGCATCTTGCTCTGGGCGGCTGTACTCCTTCCTCCAAGACGGCATGGACACTAACTGCGTGTAGCTCACAACTAATTCATGTCCACAGCGCGGCCCCCTCTCTCTCTCACCAGGACCTTCTCGTCGGGGCCCTCTGCCTCACCAGGACCTTCTCAACGGGGCCCCTTGACCAAGGCCCCTCTCAACAGTATCTTCTCGACGGGGCCCTCGGGCTCCTTTCACCGGAATCTTCTCAACGGGGCCCCTCTAGTCAGGATCTTCTAGACTCGGCCCTCTGCCCTTGGGCCCCTCTCACCAGTACCTTTTCGACGGGGCCCTCGGGCCTCTCTCACCAGGATCTTCTCCTCGACGGGGCCCTCTCAGAATGACCTTCTCAACGGGGCCCCTCTGCCCAAGGCCCCTCCCACCAGGAATCTCACTAGTTTCCTCTTACCCGAACCGTCTCCTCGGGGTCCTCTCACTCCTCCGGAACCCGTGCCCGAAATTCCCACTAGACTAAACACAAAAGGGTTGGTGGTCCTTTATATGATAATGTTGGTGTCAACCGCTGCTCACCTTCCTCACTAGTTTCTCTCTCTCTCTCTCTCTCTCTCTCTCTCTCGCTCTCTCTCTCTCTCTCTCTCTCTCGCTCTCTCTCTCTCTCTCTCTCTCTCTCTCTCTCTCTCTCTCTTTCTTTTCATCTGTATACACTAGTTTCCAGCTCCATTTAATTGAACTACCCCATTCCTTCCCATAGGTCATTTACAGGTCCTCCTCTTCCCTCTATTCTCGCCTACCAGCCCTCTTCCCTCTCCCACAGTCAACTACCAGTCCTCCTCCCTCTCCCACAGTCAACTACCAGCCCTCCCCATTTTCCCACAGTCAACTACCAGCCCTCCCCATTCTTCCACAGTCAACTAGCCGTCCTCCTCCCTCTCCCACAGTCAACTAGCCGTCCTCCTCCCTCTCCCACAGTCAACTAGCCGTCCTCCTCCCTCTCCCACAGTCAACTAGCCGTCCTCCTCCCTCTCCCACAGTCAACTAGCCGTCCTCCTCCCTCTCCCACAGTCAACTAGCCGTCCTCCTCCCTCTCCCGCAGTCAACTACCAGTCCTCCTCCCTCTCCCACAGTCACCCGCCACTCCCGCCTCCTTGACTGACCAGCAGCCACCGCAATAATACACTTCATCTGATACAATGTTTGCGCAAGGTAACTAATTAATTTGCTTCGAGTATTCGCCTTCCTGGTCCCCCGCACTGCTCACATCAATGTTAATTAATTCACTTCGACACACACACACACACACACACACACACACACACACACACACACACACACACACGCATACACGCATACACGCATACACGCACGCACACACACGCACGCACGCACGCACGCACACACGCACACACACGTACACGCACACGTACACACACATGCACACACAAACGTACACACACACACACACACACGCACACACACACACACACACACACACACACAACGCATAACGCATACACGCCCACATGAGGGGGCATGAGTTACTAGGAGAAACTACGAGAGTTAGGAGGGGGACATGATCACCACATACAAGATTCTCAAGAGGAAATGATAGGGTAGACAACAAGACATTATTTAACACAGGCGGAAATTGCATACCCAAATGAGACTAACCTCCACACACACACACACACACACACACACACACACACACACACACACACACACACACACACTCTTTCATATGTAGATATGATAAGAGCCCAATAGGCTCAGGAATCTGTACACCAGTTGAGAGGCGGGACCAAAGCACCGAAGCTCAACCCCCGCATGCACAATCAGGTGAGTTTGCTCCAACTATGGTCCATCTACACAGGGGGGGGGGCACTGTATCGGTGTTAAAAGCTGTTTCATCTGGCTCCACGGGGTGCTATTGCAACTAGTGATATTAACTCTGAAGATAAAAAAACGGACGCGATATCGAAATTCATTTTTATCGCAAGATGACGGACGCGACAAAAAATGATGGCGAATCACAAGACCGTATGAGAGTACTAAGGCTGGGTAGATAGACCTATGTGGTCCCCTCACAGGTAGGTCTAAAGCTCTAGGAAAAAAAAAAGTAGCGACGAAGCTTGCTCTCTGATGACAGCCCACAGGGCAGGTATAGGGCATAATAGCTAAAATGTTTCATAGGAGTCTGTGGTAACTGTAGAGGATCTGAACGTTTTCCAGCTCTGCAGTCTCGCCTCTTTTGAAAGTTTTTAAATGTTTATGCACTCTATAACCAGACATTTGAGTTTGGATTATGTCAATGCAAAGGGGTGGATTATACAGCATGGGGGATTATAACTACAACATAAGGGCTATAACTACAGCATGGGGGGAAATATAACTACAGCATGGGGGGATTATAACTAAAGAATGGGGTAATATAATTACAGCATGGTGGATTATAACTACAGCATGAAGGGGTTATAACTACAGCATGGGGTAATATAACTACAGCATGGAGTAATATAACTACAGCATGGGGTAATATAACTACAGCATGGGGTAATATAACTACAGCATGGGGGATAATAACTACATCATGGGGGATTAAAACAGCATGGGGTAATATAACTACAGCATGGGGATAATAACTACAGCATAGGGAGTATAACTACAGCATGGGGGATAATAACTACAGCATGGGGAATTATAACTACAGTATTGGGGAATATAACAGCATGGGGGATTATAACTACAACATGGGGGATAATAACTACAGCATGGGGATAATAACTACAGCATGGGGGATAATAACTACAGCATGGTGGATTATAACAGCATGGGGAGTATAACTACAGCATGGGGAATTATAACTACAGTATTGGGGAATATAACAGCATGGGGGATTATAACTACAACATGGGGGATAATAACTACAGCATGGGGATAATAACTACAGCATGGGGATAATAACTACAGCATGGGGATAATAACTACAGCATGGGGATTATAACTACAGCATGGGGATAATAACTACAGCATGGGGGATTATAACTACAGCATGGGGAATTGTAACTACAGTATTGTTGATTACAACAGCATGGGGGGATTAAAACTATCCCCCCATGCTATTATACTACAGAATGCTAGCTATAACTACAACATAGGAATTGTAGCTACAGTATGGGGATTATATCTACAGTATGGGGACTAAATCTACAGTATGGGGACTAAATCTACAGTATGGGGACTAAATCTACAGTATGGGGACTATTATCTACAGTATGGGGACTATTATCTACAGTTTGGGTACAATATCTACAGTATGGGTACTATATCTACAGTATGGGGACTATTATCTACAGTATGGGGACTATTATCTACAGTATGGGGACTATTATCTACAGTTTGGGTACAATATCTACAGTATGGGTACTATATCTACAGTATGGGGACTATATCTACAGTATATGGACTATACAGTTTGGGTACTATATCTACAGTATATATGGGGACTCGTATATTCCTTTAATAAGGAGACTCGTATATACCTTTAATAAGGGGACTCGTATATACCTTTAATATGGGGACTCGTATATACCTTTAATAAGGGGACTCGTATATACCTTTAATATGGGGACTCGTATATACCTTTAATAAGGGGACTCGTATATACCTTTAATAAGGGGACTCGTATATACCTTTAATAAGGGGACTCGTATATACCTTTAATAAGGGGACTCGTATATACCTTTAATAAGGGGACTCGTATATACCTTTAATAAGGGGACTCGTATATACCTTTAATAAGGGGACTCGTATATACCATTAATAAGGGGACTCGTATATTCCTTTAATAAGGGGGACTCGTATATACCTTTAATATGGGGACTCGTATATACCTTTAATATGGGGACTCGTATATACCTTTAATATGGGGACACTATATACCTTTAATATGGGGACTCTATATACCTTTAATATGGGGACTCTATATACCTTTAATATGGGGACTCTATATACCTTTAATATGGGGACTCTATATACCTTTAATATGGGGACTCTATATACCTTTAATATGGGGACTCTATATACCTTTAATATGGGGACTCTATATACCTTTAATATGGGGACTCTATATACCTTTAATATGGGGTCTCTATATACCTTTAATATGGGGACTCTATATACCTTTAATATGGGGACTCTATATACCTTTAATATGGGGACTCTATATACCTTTAATATGGGGACTCTATATACCTTTAATATGGGGACTCTATATACCTTTAATATGGGGACTCTATATACCTTTAATGTGGGGACTCTATATACCTTTAATGTGGGGACTCTATATACCTTTAATGTGGGGACTCTATATACCTTTAATATGGGGACTCTATATACCTTTAATATGGGGACTCTATATACCTTTAATATGGGGACTCTATATACCTTTAATATGGGGACTCTATATACCTTTAATATGGGGACTCTATATACCTTTAATATGGGGACTCTATATACCTTTAATATGGGGACTCTATATACCTTTAATATGGGGACTCTATACCTTTAATATGGGGACTATATACCTTTAATATGGGGACTATATACCTTTAATATGGGGACTATATACCTTTAATATGGGGGACTATAACTTTAATATGGGGGACTATAACTTTAATATGGGAACTATAACTTTAATAAGGGAACTCTATTCCTTCATTATGGGGACTATAATTACAGTTAGGGGCTAACAGAACTCCAGTAGAGATGACTAGACATGCAGTAGAGATAACTTGATGTATAATAGCATGATGATGACACTACACTACAGATCAGTCCATGACCAGCCTAGCAGTAGGTGACTAGGACTTCAGCAGTAGTAACATCACTAGTAGTTACGTTAGTGGTAACTAATTCTGCGTTAGCCTAGCCTCACCTAGTAGGAGCTCTGTAACTACAATACCCGTTTCGTGGTCCTCTTTACCCTAGGTCTATTTGTTGACGATTTAATAATTTTCAGCGAAAGATTCACACCTAGAACTACATTAGCTAATTGATCTAAACCCAATACATGGATGAAAGCTTAGGCAAGGCCTACTGAGATGTAGACATATACAGTGAAATGCCAATAGTGTGATATATCTGAGATAATGGTTTAATGCTAGAAGCCATTGGTCTGTGGGGGGGGGGGGGGGGCAGAGACGCGAATTCAATACAACCACATTGCTTCAAGTTTCAATGCAACTGCATTCTTCTAAACTTCAATACAACTAACTACATTCTTCTAAGCTTCAATACAACAAGCTACATTCTTCTAAGCTTCCATACAACCACATTGCTCCACGTTTCAATACAACAGCATTCTTCTAAGCTTCAGTAGAACTGCATTTTTCCAAGCATTTCTCGTAATATAAATAGGGTTCTAAAAATATTAGTTCTAGGATAGGTAGCATTATACTTAACAGGAGTAAACAGTGGTTCAGATCAGTTCAAGTCACAGAAGCTTTCGTTTAATTCATTGACGAATAAAGTTTCTAAATTTAAACAGCACGAGCCCTTGTGATTACTGCATGTTTGAAGCATATGATAGATAGGCCTAGGTTTTCTAGGCGCCGCAGTGGTGGATTATAAATAAGCGCTGTTATGCGTGGGATAATAGGCCTTGGATGAAGTCTTAGATTATCACATTATTATGTGGTATCAGTGGCGCCTGTGATGTCCTAACACTAATGGTGATGTCACTGGTACTAGTGGTATACAGTACTAATGGTGATGTCACTGGTACTAGTGGTATACAGTACTAATGGTGATGTCACTGGTACTAGTGGTATACAGTACTAATGGTGATGTCACTAGCACTAGTGGTATACAGTACTAATGGTGATGTCACTAACACTAGTGGTATACAATACCAACAATAACGGTGACATAACAGTAGTCTAGTGATGGTACAACACCAGCCCAAGTGATGCTCTAAACACCTGTATGAAGGCTATTGATGCTCTAAACACCTGTATGAAGGCTATTGATGCCCTAACACGTGTATGAAGGCTATTGATGCTCTAACACGTGTATGAAGGCTATTGATGCCCTAACACGTGTATGAAGGCTATTGATGCCCTAACACGTGTATGAAGGCTATTGATGCCCTAACACATGTATGAAGGCTATTGATGCCCTAACACGTGTATGAAGGCTATTGATGCCCTAACACGTGTATGAAGGCTATTGATGCTCTAACACGTGTATGAAGGCTATTGATGCCCTAACACGTGTATGAAGGCTATTGATGCTCTAACACGTGTATGAAGGCTATTGATGCCCTAACACGTGTATGAAGGCTATTGATGCTCTAACACCTGTATGAAGGCTATTGATGCCCTAACACGTGTATGAAGGCTATTGATGCTTTAAACACCTGTATGAAGGTTATTGATGCTTTAAACACCTGTATGAAGGCTATTGATGCTTTAAACACCTGTATGAAGGCTATTGATGCTTTAAACACCCGTATGAAGGCTATTGATGCTTTAAACACCTGTATGAAGGCTATTGATGCTTTAAACACCTGTATGAAGGCTATTGATGTTCTAACACCTGTTAGAATCCCATTGCTACCCCTTACTCGTAATCCATGAAGAAAACCTAATCTAGCACCGGGACCAGGTTTTCCCCAGTGATAATCTAACAGCTGAATGTGATTATGAAATCGACCAAGTGAAGAGTTAACAACATTACCATCATTAAAGGCACTCAAGACTAAATCTAGTATGCTAGTTCGCATTGTTTCCTGCCACAACTGGCCACCATGCTCGTATAATGAATGATTTAGGACGATTCTAAAACTGAAATAATGATTCTAGTGCCAAACCAAAACTGCAAAATTGACAGGCTTTCTACCTGCTAGTACAGTATAGAGTTATATATGAAATTTGTACTTGGGGGCCTATCTGTTGCATAATGTAATGACTAATCTTGAGGTTATCTTGAGATGATTTCGGGGCTTTAGTGTCCCCGCGGCCCGGTCCTCGCCCAGGCCTCCACCCCCAGGAAGCAGCCCGTGACAGCTGACTAACTCCCAGGTACCTATTTACTGCTAGGTAACAGGGGCATTCAGGGTGAAAGAAACTTTGCCTATTTGTTTCTGCCTCGTGCGGGAATCGAACCCGCGCCACAGAATTACGAGTCCTGCGCGCTATCCACCAGGCTACGAGGCCCCTTAGGCCGACTAAGGTGACAAATGACACATAATATAATAAAGTAATGAAGAATATTACGCTAAACAGTAGCAAAAGAGTGACACCCGGAACCAAAAACAGGTAGTTCTAGGCCTACAAATAATAACGCAAAACAACCTCCAATATGGAGTTCAGTACAACGTCACTAGCTGTAGTCACACCACCTAGCTAGCGCCCCACGTCACAGCTACACGACCAACGTCACTAGCTGTAGTCACACCACCTAGCTAGCGCCCCACGTCACAGCTACACGACAAATGCCACTGTCGTCTCGCCAGTGACAGATCTACACATCAACAATAAATCTGTAGTTTAGGAGGCCTGGTCGAGGAAGACTGGGCCGCGGGGACGCTAAGCCCCGAAATCATCGTACGGTAATATGTATACGCAGGACATGACAAACTACAAAACAATAATTTTTCATCTTTTCTTAATGATGTAACACATACTGTATAGCAAAAGCAGGTAATTCTAGACCTACAATTATTGACACAAAATAACCTTCAAGACCTTCTATGTGTGTGTGTGTATATATATATATATATATATATATATATATATATATATATATATATATATATATATATATATATACATATATATATATATATATATATATATATATATATATATATATATATATATATATATATATATATATATATAAATTGTGTTATTAAAAGCATGAGAATAGACAACAACGCTCATGGGAAATGTGTTATTTCGGCTTTGCTTTACTGGGCAATTTCTCCTCTCAGACGCACATGGAGGAAGAATTAAGTCTTGCTATTGACCAATAAATTTCGGGCGAGAAAAGGCCAGCCAGCGAATTGGAACACTGCAGGGAACAATGGCAGGAACAATCATGTGGCGGACAGTTAAACTAGTACCAATAATTTGTCGCAGGAAAGGGAATGCCACCAAGCTAGGGAAAGAGGTAGGAATATTGCACAGCGAGGCGTCTGTGTCACAGTTGATATCTGGCAACTTATCTGGCCACGGCAGTGCCACTGTTGACGTTTTGGCACCGCGCTGTCATTATCACAATTGACGTTTGACACCCCTCACCCTCCACCCAGATGTCGCATTGAAGGCCTGACACCGCGCAGCGTCGGTGCCATCGTTGGCACTTTTGAGCACAAATGTCAAACGTGACGAAGCTGGCAGTGAGGTTTCAACAATCCCAGGGTAATGGCTCCGCCGACCTGGGTGCAGCGGCAGCAGCAGCAGCTGCGTCTAACTCACCCGGCTGGATGGATGAAATTGTATGTGAAAGCCAGACTCTACGATTAACCCTCAAGCCGGATGGCCCAACTATATATATATATATATATATATATATATATATATATATATATATATATATATATATATATATGACCTTCACGGTTACAGAGGAGGGAGTGAGGTGGAGCAGCTATATAATGAGTGTCGTATTATTTCGAAAGGTAAAAGAAACCTGGTCTTTGTGGATCTGTTGTTGCTCATGGAACCGCCTGGGCGCCTTGAGTGCTTTGTAAACGGCTGTTCCAGTGGTCTATTTAGGGGTCAAATATCACAGTCGTGAAAGATGAGTATTATCATTACCTCGATTGAGACCCACACTCCCTCCCTCCCTCCCTCTTTCTCTCCCACTCTCTCTCCCACTCTCTCTCTCTCTTTCTCCCTTTGGTTTAGATCAACGAAAACACGTGTAGATGACCGAGGAACCCCACACGTCAATAGATTCTTAGACAGAGAGACCCACACGTCAAAAACAAAATTATATATATATATATATATATATATATATATATATATATATATATATATATATATATATATATATATATATATACATATAATATATGTTTCATTGAGGACTTCCCTTCCCCCCAACATCAATTTACTCGCAACACCCATTGACTGAGGGACATCAACGCTCGCGTATAAATTATTGACTTAGGTGACCCACCTCTCCACATCAACACAGACATACATTCCTTGACCGAAGAGACCAAACCTCCCCCATCATTGCCACATATGTAACAGCTACAGGCCTTTACTCGTATTATTTAACACAGTTCTTTCAGCTAATGATTTCATTCGTTGGTATTTACTCTAGTGTGATATTCCTTTCTAATACTTTTTTTTAACAGAAATGAAATAGTATTATTTTTATAGCTGTTTTATCCCGTTTGCAAGAAACAACTTGAATCTATTTCAGATCATGGAAGGTCATGTGGGAGCTGTCATGATCGCAGGAGTTAAAATTAAGTCAAAAGGGGGGGGAAGGGGAAATTAAAGGTGTTTTCATCTTACCTTAAGTCCGTGGATGACGTGATTGCAGTGTTCCTGTGGGACGTACTCGGTGATGGCCACGACCAGACCCTCGTACCCGTTGTCCACAAGTCTCAGGTCTTCTGGGTGACCCGAGACCCCATGGCCGGCTCCTCCTACCACCACCACCGCCGTCACCACCACCAGCAGACACCTCACACTCGTCATCGTCGTGAATCTCTGCTCCTGCGGGGTCATTCCACAAGCAGGACGAAGCAAACACTCATCGAAATCCCCCTACACCTTGTATATATATATATTTTTTGGGGGGTATTTTCCTTTTATGCCTTGCCTCTTGGGGCTATGTCACTGAGATATATATATATATATATATATAGAGCGAGGTGGGCACGTACACTTTAACAAGTTCTAGTTTCAGCTTGTCAGCCAGATGAAACACTCGTAAGTTCCACTCAACAGGAGTCCACGAACGGCTACAAGAAGTCAGGCGAAGAAATGTGCGGGGAGAAAAAAAAAAAGAGTTGATATCAGGTCAATCTTTTTCCCAATGGCGGCTGTCAGTGGGTCAAGAGAATGCGTGTGTGTGTGGAGCGAGCGGTGCGCGTGTCCTCTCACTGCACGCTCTCAACAAGTACTGCCACTCTGCGTCAGCGGCTGCAGCGGCCGACCAGCAAGCAGCTACACTGGCTGGCTCGACCAGACCACACCGCTGCCCCGCCACCAGCCCAAGCTCCGCCCCCCTCTGGATATACCGGTCTTCAAGACCCCACTCCTTCCTCCCCCTCTCCCCCCCCCCCAACACACACCAAATAGGATATCGAGGCTTTTGGCTTGTAGGGAGGAGGTGGGTGGGGAGGAAAGGAAGCTTCTTCCTAAAGCGTCAGTCGGTACGTGCCTTGCGTTAGACGCCAAGGGCAGCATTGGTGTATGCAACGTTTCTGGTTGTACAGGTTTGTGTGTATATGTGTGTGTCGTGTCAGGTGTACGATGCGATATGGAAGGAGCGCGAGGAGGTGAAAGATGGTTGGAGGTGGGGAGGGAAGGAGGTTTGTGGGGGGGGGACGGGGGTTGAAGTGGGAGGAATCAGGAGGAGGGTTAGTGTTGGGGGGAGACGAACTGAAGGAAGTGGTGGTAGTGGGAAGGGGGAGGGGGTTGTTAGTCCGGGCTGTGCTGCCACCTGGCGGTACCCTGAGGAACTTGGATGGGGTTTGGGGGGAGGGGAGGAGGCGAATGAGGGTGTGCACTACCCTGCTCCTCTACCCCTGGCTGGGGGAGAGGTGGGGAGGGTCCTGGGCCACTCTCACCACACCTGGCAAACTGGGGAGTGGAAGGGTCGCTTCACACCTCGTGTGCTGCTGTACCTTATGTTCCCTGTTCCCTGCCGTCAGCAAGTGTGTGTGTGTGTGTGTGTGTGTGTGTGTGTGTGTGTGTGTGTGTGTGTGTGTGTGTGTGTGTGTGTGTGTGTGTGAAAACCTGTATGTGCGTGTCTGTCTGTACTCACCTAGTTGTGCTTGCGGGGAGGGGGGGTTGAGCTTTGGCTCTTTGGTTCCGCCTTTCAATTGGTGTACAGGTTCCTGAGCCTATTGGGCTCTATCTAATCTACTGCCTCCACAAGATCACTTGTTAACTACTGAAGAACTTGTTAACACTGAAGAAATTCTTTTCTGATATCTCTGGGGCTCATTTGGGTTGTTGTTGTTAAAGATTCGCTACCTGGAACAAAAAGTTCCAAGTAACACGGGCTATGGTGAGCCCGTAGTCATTTGGGTACTAAGTTTCCACCCGTGCCCTCTTGTTCGTGTTCCACCCGTGCCCTCTTGTTCGTGTTCCACCCGTGCCCTCTTGTTCATGTTCCACCCGTGCCCTCTTGTTCGTGTTCCACCCGTGCCCTCTTGTTCGTGTTCCACCCGTGCCCTCTTGTTCGTGTTCCACCCGTGCCCTCTTGTTCGTGTTCCACCCGTGCCCTCTTGTTCGTGTTCCACCCGTGCCCTCTTGTTCGTGTCCAACCCGTGCCCTCTTGTTCGTGTCCCACCCGTGCCCTCTTGTTCGTGTTCCACCCGTGCCCTCTTGTTCATGTTCCACCCGTGCCCTCTTGTTCGTGTCCCACCCGTGCCCTCTTGTTCGTGTTCCACCCGTGCCCTCTTGTTCGTGTTCCACCCGTGCCCTCTTGTTCATGTTCCACCCGTGCCCTCTTGTTCATGTTCCACCCGTGCCCTCTTGTTCGTGTTCCACCCGTGCCCTCTTGTTCATGTTCCACCCGTGCCCTCTTGTTCATGTTCCACCCGTGCCCTCTTGTTCATGTTCCACCCGTGCCCTCTTGTTCATGTTCCACCCGTGCCCTCTTGTTCGTGTTCCACCCGTGCCCTCTTGTTCGTGTTCCACCCGTGCCCTCTTGTTCGTGTTCCACCCGTGCCCTCTTGTTCATGTTCCACCCGTGCTAAATAGTTTTTCTGTGTCCACCCTGTCAATTCCCCGGATTTTTTTTTTAGGTGGTTATCATGTCTGCCCTTACTCCTCTGTCTTCCAGGGACGTGAGGTTTAGGTCCCTTAGCTTCTCCTTGTAGTTCATGCCTCTCAGTTCTGGGACTAGTCTGGTTGCATACCTCAGAATCATCTCTAATTTTTTGTGTGTTTTATATATATAATATATATATATATATATATATATATATATATATATATATATATATATATATATATATATATATATATATATATAATATACATATATACAACACAATATATAAGGGGTAGTGAATTCTGGCTCCAAGTGGTGTGGATTTCCGCAGTGTGGTGAAAGCCCAGTATATGTGCACTCACTGGTATGTTCTCGACTACATATGCTTCTAAAAGCGGTGTAAACTATAGCTCCTGGTCACCGACTTTCAGCCGTTGGTCGCGTATTGTAATGGCTTTTTTGCAATGCAATATCTTACCGGGCCTCCGAATTCAGTCATTAGATGTTGTTCGTATTTAGAAAAATGTTGTACAAGTTTACATAGGAAGTGTACTCGGTATTCGGTATTCAGATAACATGTGTTCAATATTCGGATAACAGGTGTGCTCAGTATTCAGATAACAGGTGTGCTCAGTATTCAGATAACAGGTGTGTGCCTGCATGTCTGCAACGCGGAACAGGATCGCCTCATTAGCTAAATACTGGACTTAATTGGCATCGACAGTAAGCAGCAATAATCGATGCTCATTACCGTGGAGATGAACCGCTGGCGTAAATACTCCACCGGGCTGTTTGTTCTACACAACTCCATTCAGTGTTAAAGCCTTTGTAAATGATTATATATAATTTCGTAAATTATTAAAGGTAAAAACCAGTGAACACTGAAAAGACCAATGTGGTTATATATATATATATATATATATATATATATATATATATATATATATATATATATATATATATATATATATATATATATATTAAATTTAATGTGTGTGATATTAAATTTGATAGAAAGAGTTAGATCAATCATTCAGGAACGAATATTCCTCTAAATTTCTTATGTTCTTCACTTGAGAAGAAAGTTGAGATTTTAATTCCCAATGTTCATTTTAATTAATTAAAGTTTGATGTGGCCTGACGCTAAGAGATACGTTTCATTGAGTCTGTCAACATTTTCAGAGGCAGAAAGGAAGTCAGTTCAAGCTCCAGAGTATATAAGAAAAATGAGGTCAAGTTAGACGTTTTACGGGCTATTCATGCCCGTGCCACCTCTTGGGTGGCTTAATCTTCATCAATCAATGAATCAAGTTAGATGTTAGCTGATATTGGCCAGGGAAGCAGTTGAGGCGTGCTCAGGATATGCTGTCCTGGTCTTGAAGACGGCAGGAAGCACCTCTATGTGGAAGATGGCTGGTAATAGTTGGAGGAGTGGTTGATATGTAGTTAAATTCTTGTGCAGCCACTAGTACGCGTAGCGTTTCGGGCAAGTCCTTAATCCTAAGGGTCCCTGGAATACGATTCCTTGCCGCGAAGAATCGTTTTTTCATCCAAGTACACATTTTACTGTTGTGTTAAACAGAGGCTACAGTTAAGGAATTGCGCCTAGTAAATCCTCCCCGGCCAGGATACGAACCCATGACTTAGCGCTCGCGGAACGCCAGGCGAGTGTCTTACCACTACACCACGGAGACTGCTTAGTGCTTCGCCAAATGTCAAATTTTCTATTGTCGTTGTATCTGCCGAATATTTTGGTGTTGCTGGTCAGGATATCTCTGGTGATGGTCTGGTTGTGTGTGTGTGTGTGTGTGTGTGTGTGTGTGTGTGTGTGTGTGTGTGTGTGTGTGTGTGTATGTGTGTGTGTTTGTGTGTGTATGTGTGTGTATGTGTGTGTGTGTGTGTGTGTGTGTGTGTGTGTGTGTGTGTGTGTGTGTGTGTGTGTGTGTGGAAACTATATTTTGTTTTGATTGAGCTTTGTTATTTGCACACTGACATGTACTTTGAAATGTAGTTGTCTTGCCCATATATTGATATCGTTAGAGCTGAAAGACCCCCCAAGTGATCATGTATAAGTATAGACAACAGTCGTCTCTTCCAAAGTATATATTGCTTGGTGTCAAGAGTCTTTTTCACGTACAGGTTGGCAGTCTTTTATGATCTAAATTGTTTAACAGTATATTCTGACTAGTGTCGGAAAGGCAATTAGTTTGACAGTTACATAGTTAAGACCTTTTTCATCCGTTTGTGAAGTCGAAAATAAATTTCTATATAAGAAATTAATTGGTGGAATAGTGTGTACTGTTGGCAGGTTTATATATATATAAACATATATACATTTTTTTTTTTTTTTTACATATATATATATATAAATATATATATATATATATATATATATATATATATATATATATATATATATATATATATATATATATATATATATATATATATATATATTTATATCAAGTAGCAGTGAGGTTCACCTTCGCTTTAATTATCTCTTCGATATATCCGTTTGAATACCATTTGCTGACAAAGTCATCCCTTAGTCTATTGAATTCCCTTTCAATCTCTTTCCAATTGGAGCACGGCTGACACAGGCGTCGACAATACTTGTATTGTTCACATCAGGACATTCACTAGTAGCATTCTCCATAGACACAAATGGGCAGCAGGGAAAATATAAGGGTGCAGACATTTGCACCCATTATAGTCTATACAATATTCTCGATACACACACACAAACCAGTTTGTACACCAGTTGATTGACAGTTGAGAGGCGGGACCAAAGAGCCAAAGCTCAACCCCCGCAAGCACCAATAGGTGAGTACAAATAGGTGAGTACACACACACACACAATGGCTTATACAGCATACTCCCAGGAGCCAGCAAACTCGCGTATAGGAAACAACAAAGTTATATACCTCCAGAGTGCTTGCTATCCTGTTCACTAAAGCGCCCGCCGTTCGATAGCGCCCTTCAACAGGCTTGTCCCGTTAACAGGTAATTGATCGCGTTTGCCATGTAACACAAGTGTTTAAAACGAGTCTAGCCTGGTGAGGGAGGCTCTACCTGGAGGAGGGAAGGACGAAGAGAGGAGAGACGAGAGATATCACCATGGCAACGCGTTTTTCCCCCTTTGTGTTATGACCTTTAAAGTTCCTCTTTTTGCATGCTGCTAGTTGTTTAAGTCAATTTCAATGATTGATATGTTAGTCTTTCCACAGAGTCGGACTTATAATGAAACTTGCACTCACTCAGACTCACACTTAAGAGACTTCCCTCCAAACACACACCGACACAGCGACGTTGGTACAACGTTCGAAGCAAGTTTTAACACCTCCTAACCAGTTATAACAACCAATATAGCAAGTTGTAACAACGTTCTAATACGTCATAAACACGTTAAGCCAAGATGTAACAACTTTATTACAAGTTGTAACAAGCGGAAAATAGAGACAGTTTCGGTTTGTGTTTCAGGGTTGCCTCAGTTATTTGACAAAATATTTTGTGTGCGTATGATTATATTCCATGCGGATCTTTATCTCACTCTGCTCTCTTTATTTTATCAGTTTTTTTCTCTTTGCTCTTTCGTTCAACTACTTGGGCTGGACGGTGGAGCGACGGTCTCGCTTCATGCAGGTCGGCGTTCAATCTCCGACTGTTCACAAGTGTTTGGCCACCATTCCTTCCCTTCGTCCCATCCCAAATCCTTATCCTGACCCCCTTCCAAGTGCTATATAGTCGTAATGGTCTCGGCGCTTTTCCTTGATAATTATCTTCATTGCTTTTTCAACATCATCGTCACTTTCAGCAGTTTCACCTTTATTAATTTTTTGTTTATTTTTCTATACGTGTGCTTAATATGAGACGCATTGTGCGTATATACCGTATTGTGCGCATATAAGCTGCGAACCTGTGCGCATAAGCCCTGTGCGCATAAGCTGCGCACAGGTTCTTCAGTTCTGCCACGACTGACGCACGCTTCCCCGTGTTTCTGCGAATGAGCATGGATATATTCATTAAATATATCTCTATTCATTCATTCATTCTGTTATATTGTTTTTAATTATTCATCTATATATCATGTTGCTGCTGACTTTTTTCACACACACAAATATACCGATTATATATATTTTCCCATTCTCATTGTATTCATTCTGTTCGGTATTCAGACACTAATTATATATATATATATATATATATATATATATATATATATATATATATATATATATATATATATATATATATATATAATAAGGCACCCATCCCTGACATCTCTCTTTCTGTGTCTGTGTTTCTCTGTGTTTTCCTGTTTCTCTTTCTCTGTCAGGTATTTCTTTCTGCCTTTCTGTTTGCTAAATGTAAGTGCATAATTGTAAAGTCAATAGCAAAATTATTTCATATATATAGCTAATAGCAGCATATACATACTTACAAATAGCTAATAGCAGCGTATGTGCCCAAACTCACTCTCTCTCTCTCTCTCTCTCTCTCTCTCTCTCTCTCTCTCTCTCTCTCTCTCTCTCTCTCTCTCTCTCTCTCTCTCTCTCTCTCTCTCTCTCTCTCTCTCTCTCTCTCTCTCTCTCTCTCTCTACCAATGAGCCCACGTTGAGCAATGTGACTGTGATTGCCTTGTGAGGCTGGTGGGGAAGGGGGGGGGGGAGATTTGGTGGTTGTAATTACAGGTTGGTGGGTTGGAAGGATTGGTTAGGATAAAGGATCCTAACACCATGGAAAACATATTACAGTCTATTAATGCCTAAGAAGATGACTGAAAATGACCCATGATATAATTTTTTGACAATTTTGCTGAAATCAGTACATAATGTTTGATATTGTAGTACGAACAAAAAAAAGGACCTCTCTCCACCCCCCTCCCACAACAACAAAATTGATAACTTAAATTCAGCCAACACGATTTTTAAAAGATGAGTTGTAGGGATTTCCTTGGTAGTGTGTCAAGTGGTACTCGTTACAATGGTGCTAACCCCAACCTACCTATATTATGCGTGTATGCAACACTAACTATTGTAAGAAACTGGATGAGGTACCAAATTTTCTCCTCGTTGCTGATGAATACACCGGCTTATTAGCCAGTGTATCGTATTGAAGAAAAAAATAGACAGTCATTTCCATTTACAGATTTGGAAATGCTAGAGGAGTAGCCAGCTTCCCTCAGGTCTCTCTTCCCCATTCCAACTTTCCCCCGCTTTCTCCCTCTTATTTATTTCAATCCCCGAGCGTCCAAGTGGTTGGGCACCATTCCTTTCCCCCGTCCCACCCCTAATCCTTATCCTGATCCTTTCCAAGTGTTATATTGTCGTATGGGCTTGGCGCTTTTTCCCGGTTAGTTTCCTCCCTTCCTCTCACCCCAGTCCCCCCTCCCCTCCCCAGTATCCTACCTCTCCCCTCGGATTTCTGTTGAACAACTGTTTCTATTGTACAGAAACAGGCAGGGAGGAGAGGGAAAGTTCTCTAGTAGATTTAGGAGTACCTAAGCAGCAGAAGCCAGAGAGTTATTGTAAGAGGATATATTGAGTGACCAGATCTTATCAACTGGGTCACATGAGTTAGACAATGTTATTCATATATACATATATCATGAATGTATAGACTTCTGGCGATAAATGTATTCGAAGATTGTAGGAAATGACTGGATGATTAGGAATGACGGTAAGAATGGTCTAAGAAATGGAAAAATAATGACAATCGGAGGAGGGAACAGGAGGCCGAAGACATGGTAGCAAATGGGTGAGAAAACACTCTGAGTTAGAGAGAGAGACCTGAGGTTGATTAAGGGAGCCGGTCGGCCGAGCAGACAGCACGCGGGACTTGTGATCCTGTGGTCCTGGGTTCGATCCCAGGCGCCGGCGAGAAACAATGGGCAGAGTTTCTTTCACCCTATGTCCCTGTTACCTTTCACCCTATGCCCCTGTTACCTAGCAGTAAAATAGGTACCTGGGAGTTAGTCAGCTGTCACGGGCTGCTTCCTGGGGGTGGAGGCCTGGTCGAGGACCGGGCCGCGGGGACACTAAAAGCCCCGAAATCATCTCAAGATAACCTCAAGATTGATATCCCAATTAGTACACACAGAAATCACAATAGCGTGATGCATCAAATGAACAAATCCACAAGGGCCGTGACGTCTGGGATGCTCTCGGACGTAGGTTCGAATCCTCGTCACGGCCCTTGTGGGTTTGTTCATCCCAATTAGTGTTCTGAGGCATCTACACACACACACACTCAGCCATATACACATAATATACACATAGATAGAAACAAGATACCCAAAATCAGCCACATAGTTATTACAAAAAAGAAATTTTCAGGGTCAAGAGAGCGAAGAAATGGAATGTGTTAAGAAGTGCGGTGGCTAGAGGCAGACTGCAGACACAGCTTTAAATGTAGATATGACAGAGTCTAGTCGACTCTGGAACCTGTACCAATCAATTGAAAAGGTTCAGAGGTGAGATCCAAGAGTCGTAGAACATCCTACCCCCCCCCCCCTCCCTCTCACCCACCACTACAAGTGCAACTTGGTGAGTACACATACAAACTAACAGACTCATTATACTCACCTCCATCCCCCCTCCCCCATCCCTCCCAAGCCTCCTCCTTCTCCTCCTGACTCTCAAATGAACAGCAGTAACAATAAAGAATGTAATTGCCGGTATGATTCGTAATTTTCCCAGCAGTGCATGCCCGAAGGCTGCTTTGTGTGTTGTGCAAGAGAGCAAGCTTCGAGGGGCCTCGTAGCCTGGTGGATAGCGCGCAGGACTCGTAATTCTGTGGCGCGGGTTCGATTCCCGCACGAGGCAGAAACAAATGGGCAAAAGTTTCTTTCACCCTGAATGCCCCTGTTACCTAGCAGTAAATAGGTACCTGGGAGTTAGTCAGCTGTCACGGGCTGCTTCCTGGGGGTGGAGGCTTGGTCGAGGACCGGGCCGCGGGGACACTAAAAAGCCCCGAAATCATCTCAAGATAATCTCAAGATAAGCTGCAGGGCGGCGTGAAAGAAGCGGACACCGTTTACAACAAAAACAAAAAAAAAAAGAAGATTGGCTTGAAATAATGCATAAGAAAAACTTCGCTTTCTTTGAACAAATTCACAGTGCAGTGTAGTGTGTAGTGAACAGTGTAATGTAGTGTGTAGTGAACAGTGCAGTGTAGTGTGTAGTGAACAGTGTAATGTAGTGTAGTTCCTTTGTTTCTTTGTCGATCTGAGGGAAGCGGTCTGCAACTGGCTGCTCAAGTTGCATTAGAGCCTCGGTGTTACTGGTCCTTGAGGTTTCAACAACCAACCTCTTCCTCTGCTAATCTCTTGCATGCCTCTTGCATCTCTCCGAGGACTCCCTATATCATCCCCTTCTCCACGCGAGGTGTTCGGGGTGTCTAGCGTCTATGACACAAGAGCCTATGACGCAAGAGTCTATGACGCAAGAGTCTATGACGCTAGAGTCTATGACGCAAGAGTCTATGACGCAAGAGTCTATGACGCTAGAGTCGAGGACGCTAGAGTCTAGGACGCTATTGTCTATAGAACATGTGAATGTTGTTTGAAGGATGGGCCGGATGGGAGGCGAGGACGGAAGGACCGGATGGGAGACGAGGACGGAAGGGCCGGATGGGAGACGAGGAAGGAAGGGCCGGATGGGAGGCGAGGACGGAAGGGGTTTTGAGAGGTGAAGGGAAGAGAAAGGGAGACGCTGGGCAGGAGTAAGGATAGGAAAAGAGGAGATGAGAGAGGGGAATGGAAACGTGGGGGCATGAAATGGGAGAATGGGAGGAACAAGAGAAGGATGAGGGAGAGTGGAGGGAGAGTAGAATTATTCACAAATGTGTTAGGTAGTTAAATACTTACAGTTGTTATTATTTGTGTTGATGTTATGCTCACAAACTTATGTTTGTTGAGTGTTGAATTTCAGCACTTTAATCCCAGCTGTCAACCTCCACTGAATTGGTGAACAGGTTCCCAAACTTTTTTGGAAGGGCGTGACAAATGGCAAATATATGTCAAGTCTTTCTTTAGTCTATCTCCATCTCTATGTATTTACGTATGTAGGTTAGCTTAGCATTTTAAAAACACCGAATCACCTTCTGTAGTTGATTGTTGAATAAACCATTGAACTATATGTTTAACACATCTCTAACCCTGTCCATGGAGGACAGAAGAAAATGTATATATGCTGGTTAGCATTGTAAATGTGTGGCCACGTTTGTGGTAGAAAATAAAAAAAAAAAAAAACTCTTTCATTCTGAATATGGTCATTTCTGTTCGGTATTCTGACACTAAACAAATCCGTTTCTATTTTGATGTTACTCATTTTTTTTGCTCAGTAATTTATATATATAATTTCCCCCCCTTGTCTACCTGTCTACCTGTCTACCTGTCTACTCCTTCTGTGAAATGCGTATGTGATAATCAGGTTCCCTATAACTCTCCTCTCTTCTAGTGACGAGTTCCTATTCTAATGCAATTATTATGCAGTTCCTTGATTATATTAATCCAAGATTTCCCCTCCTCCTCCTCCTCGTAATTTTGTATTTGTTTACAGTATATTTGTCCAGCTGTGTTTTATTGGTGTTTCTGTTTTTAACGAAGATTTGTTTCGAAATTTGAACAAAGAGTATGTGACTTAAGGAGGAAAAATCAGGCCACAATAACGATTTATCTTGGAACTCGCTTTGTTCGGAAGGAAGAGAGGGGAAGATTGATGGGGAAGATTGATGGGGAAGATTGATGGGGAAGATTGATGGGGAAGATGGATAGATGTGTGAAAGAGAGAGATCTGTGTGTTATATTTTGTGTGGTGTGTTTCGTCTTGTGGTGTGTGTGTTATATTTTGTGTGGTGTGTTTCGCCTTGTGGTGTGTGTGTTATATTTTGTGTGGTGTGTTGTGGTTCTGCTTGTTATTTTGTATTGTGGCATGTTGTGTTTTTTTTTTATTATTTATTATTTTCTACCACAGACGTGGCCACACATTTACAATGCTAACCAGCATATATACATTTTCTTCTGTCCTCCATGGACAGGGTTAGAGATGTGTTAAACATATAGTTCAGGGCTTTATTGAACAATCAACCACAGTGTTGTGGTGTGTTGCTTTCTTTGTTGGATGTTCACCTGTCAGTCTGCACGAGGTGTGAGTCCACGCTTCCTGGTAATAGGGTACCTGACATGTACAGCGTACTGGGGCTTTGTTGTACCATATGTACTCACAATGCAATAAAATGTTTTCGAGCTCAACCGCTTCCACACCTTCCCCCTAGTTTTGTCCCACCTCTTATCAACCCCCCCCCCCTCTCCCCGTTTCGTCCTCACAGCTCATAAAGCCTTGCTAACCACCCTCACTACCCAGCAGCACTTTCGTACAGCTCACTCTTCTGTGTGTTCCCAATATCCCCTTCGTCTTATTTCCTCTCACACCAACCCGTTCTCGCACTTGCGTATAGTCAATAGTGGCTTATTTAATAAGTGCATATGTGACATACTAATTGATTGTAAATATTTTAGTTTACCTTGAAAAGCTTCATAGAAAACACCGACCTCACCTAACCTTCTTAGTATGTTAAGATAAGCATCTTATTGCTCCGTAATTACAATTATTACTTAACCTATACCGTTGATAGGTTAAGTAATAATTGTATATAAGAAGCAATAAGATGCTTATCTTAACATACTAAGAAGGTTAGGTGAGGTCGGTGTTTTCTATGAAGCTTTTCAAGGTAAACTATAATATTCACAATCAATTAGTATGTCACATATGCACTTATTAAATAAGCCAATATTGACAAAGCAAGTGCGAGAACGGGTTGCTCACACGAAGTTCATGTGAGAGGAATCAGTCTCTCAATCCCCCCCACCCCATCCCCACCTCTCCTTGTATCTTCTCCTTAGTTATGTTCGTGTTATTTCTGTCATAGTTGACGTTACGTCTGTTCTCAGTGAAATTTGTTTCCGTCTCTAATGCCAGAAGATACGTTTTTATTTATTCAGTATCGTCTGTGGGCCTTGTAATAATATAGATCCAATCTCCATTATACTGCATTTG
>NC_091165.1:22383187-22405757 GCF_040958095.1 Procambarus clarkii
AACCGTTTTCTCAAGCTCATACTTCACTAACATGACTGTCATGTCACTCATGACTGTCATGTCACTCATGACTGTCATGTCACTCATGACTGTCATGTCACTCATGACTGTCATGTCACTCATGACTGTCATGTCACTCATGACTGTCATGCCTCTCATGACTGTCATGCCTCTCATGACTGTCATGCCTCTCATGACTGTCATGCCTCTCATGACTGTCATGCCTCTCATGACTGTCAAGCCTCTCATGACTGTCATGCCTCTCATGACTGTCATGCCTCTCACGACTGTCAAGCCTCTCATGACTGTCAAGCCTCTCATGACTGTCATGCCTCTCATGACTGTCATGCCTCTCATGACTGTCATGCCTCTCATGACTGTCATGCCTCTCATGACTGTCATGCCTCTCATGACTGTCATGCCTCTCATGACTGTCAAGCCTCTCATGACTGTCATGCCTCTCATGACTGTCATGCCTCTCATGACTGTCATGCCTCTCATGACTGTCAAGCCTCTCATGACTGTCATGCCTCTCATGACTGTCAGGCCTCTTATGACTGTCAAGCCTCTCATGACTGTCATACCTCTCATGACTGTCATGCCTCTCATGACTGTCATGCCTCTCATGACTGTCATGCCTCTCATGACTGTCAAGCCTCTCATGACTGTCATGCCTCTCATGACTGTCATGCCTCTCATGACTGTCATGCCTCTCATGACTGTCAAGCCTCTCATGACTGTCATGCCTCTCATGACTGTCAAGCCTCTCATGACTGTCATGCCTCTCATGACTGTCATGCCTCTCATGACTGTCATGCCTCTCATGACTGTCAAGCCTCTCATGACTGTCATGCCTCTCATGACTGTCAAGCCTCTCATGACTGTCAAGCCTCTCATGACTGTCATGCCTCTCATGACTGTCAAGCCTCTCATGACTGTCATGCCTCTCATGATTGGCATATCTCTCATGCCGACAAGGATAGAAATAATACTAAAAGAGGCAGCATTAATTAAAGATTCTATATCCTGTTAGCGTTAAAAATGTCATTTTTGTTACTCCGTCTTCGCCTGAGTAAGCTAATGAGCTATGACGCAAAAATTCTGATTTATTTTTACCGGATAAACAGTAAATGTGTGAAAGACTATAAGGCTATTCTGTCACTCCGTGATAATGTTTACTACTACTACTACTACTACTACTACTACTACTACTACTACTACTACTACTACTACTACTACTACTACTACTACTACTACTACTACTACTACTACTACTACTACTACTACTACTACTACTACTACTACTACTACTACTACTACTACTATTTAATGTCAAGTTGCTATGTAGCACTGAGCCGCAGTCATACTGCTGATCTTATCATATAGCTACTTGAGTCGCCGTTAAAATATTGGTAATTGCTGTGATACCTTACCTACCTTGAGGTTACCTTGAGGTGCTTCCGGGGCTTAGCGTCCCCGCGGCCCGGTCGTCGACCAGGATTCCTGGTTACTGGACTGATCAACCAGGCTGTTGGACGCGGCTGCTCGCAGCCTGACGTATGAGTCACAGCCTGGTTGATCAGGTTGATAGTCACAGACGAGACCTCACTTGACTCATGTATCCAACAGGGCTTGTAAAGTTGCCCCGAGTGTTACACAAGAACATTGTGTAACCTGTTGAAATATTATGTATTATCGCCCCGCGCTCGCGATGTAAAGCATTATTCAAGCCACTTCATCCAGTCTGCGGTTGTTTTCAGTCCCACAAATAATATTGTTTTTGGGTATATTTAGGCCTAAGAAAGGTTAAGCGAGGCGTTTTGGTTCTGTTGACCCAAGCACTTGGGCTGGACGGTAGAGCGACGGTTTCGCTTCATGCAGGTCGGTGTTCAATCCCCGACCGTCCAAAGTGGTTGGGCACCATTCCTTCCCACCGTCCCATCCCAAATCCTTATCCTGACCCCTTCCCAGTGCTATATAGTCGTAATGACTTGGCGCTTTCCTCCCTGATAGTTGGTCCTGTTGGCCATTATTTGTATTAGTGGTACGTGGGTGTCATATTTAGTGAGGTGCTCCTCGAAAAAGGCAAGTCAGCAAAGAACTGTTTGGGTAGAGGTTCGAACGTAACATTTCCAAATCACGTGAAAAGTATTTTTCAATCATAATCGCGGGGAGTAACGTTGCTGGATTAATGAGGTATTAATGATTAATGAGATTAATGGATTAATGGATTAATGAGGCATACAAGTAATCTCCTGAGACACACACATAACTACTAATCGCCTCAGTAGTAGCAGGGGGAGCTGGTGAATATCAAGATTGGTGAATTTAAGAAAATGATGCATTAGAATATCTTTGCAACAATGAAAGTATCACTTGTGCTCAAATATGTACCACCGTCCGTGAGGCCTCACTTTAAAGAATACAAACTTATTGACCATTCCACACACTAGAAAAGGAAGGGACGACGACGTTTCGGTCCGTCCTGGACCATTCTCAAGTCGATTATTTTCAAGTGTCAACATACATCAGCCACGTTATTGTGACTCATCGCCTGTAATACAAACTTTATATTGATGAATATATATGCTACTATTGATCACATGCCTCTGTATAACTAATAATCCTGTGTGATAGGGATTTTTTTAGCATCACGAAGCTAGACTCACTATATGAATCCTTTCATATAGTCCAGGGAGCTATATAAATGCAGATTTATCTAAATACGTTTATAATAAAAAAAATAGTTTGGTTCCATAATTGAGGGAAATGAACTGCCGAGAAATACTGAGGAAACTAAAGTTAGCGACATTGGAAGCCAGGAGAAGCAGATGGGACATGATCCAAACATACAAAGTCCTTGGGAGGGGAGGAGGTTATCTATGATATTGATATATAATATTTCAATTAAGTATAAGTGTTGCAATTGAACATGTATGGAAGCTAAACAGTAAGATGAGCAGCAATAATGTGAAGACACACTTCTTAAGAAAGTTAAATATATTATCAGGAGAAATAGTGCAGGCAAAACTTCCATCCACAATTAGAAAATCTGATATATCAAGCAACATAACTTTCAGAAGTCATTGCATTAGACGACCGTTAATTTAGAAAGTGGGTACCTAGGGGGCCGGAACTCGGTCCAGCAATCTCTGTTAGGTAAGTACACACACACACACACACACACACACACACACACACACACACACACACACACACACACACACACACACACACACACACACACACACACACACACAGGCATTTAGGGCGCAAGGGAAACTGAGGCATTTAGGGCGCTTTACACTGCCTACGTAAGGCCAGTCTTAGAGTATGCCGCCTCATCATGGAGTCCCCATCTGAAGAAGCATATAATGAAACTGGAAAAGGTTCAGAGGTTTGCAACGAGACTCGTCCCAGAGCTACGAGGGATGGGGTATGAAGAGCGCCTGAGGGAACTGTGCCTTACGACACTAGAAAGAAGAAGGGAGAGGGGGGACATGATAGGAACGTATAAGATACTCAGAGGAATTGACAGAGTGGACATAGACGAAATGTTCACACGGAATAGTAACAGAACGAGAGGACATGGATGGAAGCTTGAAACTCAGATGAGTCACAGAGATGTAAGGAAGTTTTCTTTTAGCGTGAGAGTAGTGGGGAAATGGAATGCACTTCAGGAACAGGTTGTGGAAGCAAATACTATTCATAATTTTAAAACCAGGTATGATAGGGAAATGGGACAGGAGTCATTGCTGTAAACAACCGATGCTCGAAAGGCGGGATCCAAGAGTCAATGCTCGATCCTGCAAGCACATATAGGTGAGTACATATAGGTGAGTACACACACACACACACACACACACACACACACACACACATTGGAAGACAGAAGAGTTAGGGGGGGGACATGATCACCACATTCAAGATCATCAAGGGAATTGACAGGGTTGATAAAGACAGGCTGTTTAACACAAGGTGCACACGCACTAGGGGACACAGGTGGAAACTGAGTGCCCAAATGAGCCACAGAGATATTAGAAAGAACTTTTTTAGTGTCAGAGTGGTTGACAAATGGAATGCATTAGGAAGTGATGTGGTGGAGGCTGACTCCATACACAGTTTCAAGTGTAGATATGATAGAGCCCAATAGGCTCAGGAACCTGTACACCTGTTGATTGACAGTTGAGAGGCGGGACTAAAGAACCAGTGCTCAACCCCCGCAAGCACAACTAGGTGAGTACAACTAGGTGAGTACACACACACACACACACACACACACACACACACACACACACACACACACACACACACACACACACACACACACACACACACACACACACACACACACACACACACACACACACACACACACACACACACACACTCACACACTATCAATATACATATACAACTAGCATAGTGCCCTGACCATCATCTTGGCAGCTGCGTTGGGAAAGGTGATGCTAGGCGCCCCCAGCACGTCCCAGCTTTGGCCGCAAGGAGCTCCCAGCTGTCTTGAAAGATAACATAGCAGAGAAAAAGGTTCTGGTCAGGTGGCGTGACGTACAGTATGTGGTGGTGGTGATGTTGGTGGTGTGTTTGTTGGTGGTGGTGATGTTGGTGGTGTGATTGTTGTTGGTGGTGATGTTGGTGGTGTGATTGTTGGTGGTGGTGATGTTGGTGGTGTGATTGTTGGTGGTGGTGATGTTGGTGGTGTGATTGTTGGTGGTGGTGATGTTGGGGTGTGATTGTTGGTGGTGTGATTGTTGGTGGTGGTGATGTTGGTGGTGTGATTGTTGTTGGTGGTGATGTTGGTGGTGGTGATGTTGGTGGTGTGATTGTTGGTGGTGTGATTGTTGGTGGTGGTGATGTTGGTGGTGTGATTGTTGGTGGTGGTGATGTTGGTGGTGTGATTGTTGGTGGTGGTGATGTTTCTGGGTGTGTTTGTTGGTGTTGGTGGTGTTGATGGTGATGATGCTGTTGTTGATGGTGACATATAGTGGTTGTGGTGGTGTCTACGGTACAAGGTTGATATATCAGCATGAATAATGATGAACTAGAGGGGTTTAATACCCGCAGGTCCAAAGTGACCCTTGGCATCTATGAAAAGAACAAAAGCTAATCGAGTGAGCCTTTGTAGGACCCCACCAGTGCAGGGTTGGATTCTTTTGAATTACCAACCCTCCATTTCTTTTTTTAATGTCTTTGATATTGTGAATTGGTTACACTTTAAAGACTTACAAGGAATTAACATGAATTGTCAAATGAAGGGTTGGAACCATTGATGCAGCAGACGTTTCCTCTTTGGATTGCCTCAGTGAAGTGCTGAAAGAGGAAATAGCCGGCTCATGTGGGCATTTAGATGACCAGCCGCTAGGATGACGGGGTCCTAGGAGCTGAGGCTCAATTCTGCAAACCGGATTAGGTAAGCGAATACAATGTGAATTCCCCCCCCCCCCCCACCCTTCCTTTTTTTTTACTCCAGAAACGTTATTTAGTTTTCCTTCCAATAAAATATGAATTACATCTTATTCAGTGAAGATATGAATAACATTTGATCACTCCAAAAATATAAATTACATTTACTCACACCTAGAATAGGAATTACATTCATTCACCCCCAAAATGGGAATTTAATTTACTCTCTAAAAAATTTTGAATTAAAAAAAAAATAGCTAGTTGTGGTTAATTAAGCACTTGACTGGTGAACCGAATAATGGCATCGGGACTTTGATTAATGAGCTGAAGGGACGAAAAAAAAAAAAAAAAAAAAAGCGAAGAAGCAGAGTCAAACGAGCCTGTGATTGGGTGCAGTTGATGCTACTGCTTCAGTCACTGTCCCGTGACAGTGTAGGTACGTCCCGTGACAGTGTCGGAACGTCCCATGACAGTGTATGTACGTCCCGTGACAGTGTATGTACGACCCGTGACAGTGTAGACAGGAGCCAGAAGGCAATTTGTTAAATTCACTGCTTAATTGGGAGCTTAATACACTGCATTTCCCTTCTGATTTGTTATGTTTGTGGGATAATTAGCACTTTTGAGTATTATTAAACTGGTGCATGAGTTCAAGAATTCATATTCCCACAAACCACATTCAAAGACGGACAACGAATCTTCTATTAGAAGATTTGAATAAATGCCAGACCGCCTAGAGAATGATAAACACGAGAGAGGGAGATGAGACACGGATGGCAAAGCTAGTAGAAGTAGCAGAAAGGAGAATGTTAGCGAGAAAGGATAGGGGAAATGGGGAAGAGCGACCAGCCAATAAGGTTACAGCAGGTCTTCACACGGAACGAGGAGCATTGACCATGAAATATAGGCTGGGGTCAGACCCAATTCTCTGAGCCTTTAGACAGGGGCAATAAGAGGGAATGAAAGTGGATCTAGAACAGAATAACAAAATAACAGTATCAGTAGGAAATGTAACTCAGAAGAAAGTGTACAGAAGAGATAATTACCAAACAATAAACTAGTAGCTATAAAGATGATAATGTGAATATGAAAAAAGACCATATATATATATATATTTTTTTTTTGAGATATATACAAGAGTTGTTACATTCTTGTATATATATATATATATATATATATATATATATATATATATATATATATATATATGGCACAACTCTCCTAAACACGAGAGTCAAGTATACAACTTTAGAACACTTTCCCACCAGGAGACTCGAACCCTAGCCAGCACAGAAGCCTTCCAGCAACTGGCATAACAGGTACGCCTTAACCCTCTTCACCACCTGCTCAGACCCTTAAAAGAGATGGTAATTTCGGAGTATTTAAATACTCCGAAATTACCATCTCTTTTAAGGGTCTGAGCAGGTGGTGAAGAGGGTTAAGGCGTACCTGTTATGCCAGTTGCTGGAAGGCTTCTGTGCTGGCTAGGGTTCGAGTCTCCTGGTGGGAAAGTGTTCTAAAGTTGTATATATATATATATATATATATATATATATATATATATATATATATATATATATGTCGTACCTAATAGCCAGAACGCACTTCTCAGCCTACTATTCAAGGCCCGATTTGCCTAATAAGCCAAGTTTTCATGAATTAATGTTTTTTCGTCTACCTAACCTACCTAACCTAACCTAACCTAGCTTTTTTTGGCTACCTAACCTAACCTTACCTATAAATATAGGTTAGGTTAGGTTAGGTAGGGTTGGTTAGGTTCGGTCATATATCTACGTTAATTTTAACTCCAATAAAAAAAAATTGACCTCATACATAGAGAAAAGGGTTGCTTTATCATTTCATAAGAAAAAAATTATAGTAAATATATTAATTCAGGAAAACTTGGCTTATTAGGCAAATCGGGCCTTGAATAGTAGGCTGAGAAGTGAGTTCTGGCTACTAGGTACGACATATATATATATATATATATATATATATATATATATATATATATATATATATATATATATATATATGTCGTACCTAGTAGCCAGAACGCACTTCTCAGCCTACTATGCAAGGCCAAATTTGCCTAATAAGCCAAGTTTTCATGAATTAATTGTATTTCGACTACCTAACCTACCTAACCTAACCTAACCTAACTTTTTCGGCTACCTAACCTAACCTAACCTATAAAGATAGGTTAGGTTAGGTTAGGTAGGGTTGGTTAGGTTCGGTCATATATCTACGTTAATTTTAACTCCAATAAAAAAAATTGGCCTCATACATAATGAAATGGGTAGCTTTATCATTTCGTAAGAAAAAAATTAGAGAAAATATAATATTTTAGGAAAACTTGGCTTATTAGGCAAATCGGGCCTTGCATAGTAGGCATAGAAGTGCGTTCTGGCTACTAGGTACGACATATATATATATATATATATATATATATATATATATATATATATATATATATATATATATATATATATATATATATATATATATATAGACAGCTGTCCCCCTCCACGTTTTAAGACCGGTTACTAGACTTTATGCAGGAGCTTCAGCTCCTAGACCCCAGCCTTCCAGTTGTTGGTAAAAAAAAAAATCCGCATGGCTCGGACAACGTTCTTGAATCGTCGACTTCACTTACTACACAGTCAATGTTTTCCAGCCGTATAACTCGCTTAAATTCTACCCACCTGCACGCTTATAATGTACCTTCCACGTGTTGTTCACTTTCCCCTTCCTCGTTCCTCACACTCTCTTCAACCACACACACACACACACACACACACACACACACACACACACACACACACACACACACACACACACACACACACACACACACACACACACACACACACTCACACTCACTACATATACACACCCATCCGTTTCACAAACACAACAGTGGCTGCGTTTCGTGTCTCAATCATCAATATTCTGGTTGAGCACTAGTGAATATGCAAGGCGTCGGAACAGCGCGGAAGGCCTGTGGACACGTGGTGATCAAATGTCCTCAGAGGGAATGGGAGCTTAGAGGAAAGATAGAGAGCAAGAGAGAGAGGGAGAGAGAGAAATTTGAGAATTATGGAAATATATAGAGTGAAAGAGAAAACAAACCAATTGATTCTCATGACGAATTATTAATTCGAATCGTGACGAATTATTTCGTCATGATTCTCATGACGAATTAGTGTGTGTGTGTTTGTGTGTGCATGAGAGAGAGAGAGAGAGAGATCATGAATTAATACCAGCTCCCAACATCACAGACTAAACATCAAAGCTCAGAAGCCTCTTCAACCAAATTCAACCACACAGGTGCACGCAGAACTCCCTTCTCTCCCCCCCCCCATCTATCACAAAATAGTTACCAACACATTTGGTAGTATCCACCAAAACCTCGTTCATTCACCAATCATGTCAAGAACCGGATTATCACATAAGACAGCTTCCAGAACCAACATAAATCATATTTTATCAAGGGTTCTATAATGAACACAATTCTCCCATCCCAGAACCCGATAAAAATTTAGACAGAACCTAAAAAAATTTTTATCCCGAAATACCACTATTAATATTCTCAGAACTTACTAAAAACGAACCTAAAAAAAAACCGCTAACTCTACCCAGAACCAAATAAAACCAACCTAAAATTCCACTAGAAATCGACCCAGAATCTATTAAAACCCGGTAAGACACTTCCCTACACATTACGGAACAAGTGGAATGAGATATTACACCATCATCATCCACATTTTGCAGAATGGGTTAGAGGAGTGTCATGGAATCGCCACTTTGGCACAATACTCAAGATCAACGCCTTTTCAACGCTGAATCGACGTCATCAATGACATTGATTCACCAGTCGAACCAACACCACTTTTGAATATTGTGCCCAGTGGAGAAATAGAAGTATTTTGGAGGCAGAGGTTAGAACTGAATAGAGATTGAAGTTAGATGCCCAGCTAACAGTCATGCAGTGAACATGGCTCGACTGATGAAGAAGAAAGGGGGGGAAGAGAGATTCGACCGCTTCCAAAAGGGGAAATTTAGATGGCATGAAAGGCAAGAGGAGGGAATTGAAACAGAGGTAGTAGTAGGATAGGAATACGCTTTGAAATGAAAGGGATAAACGGACAGAAATAGAGGTAGGAAAGAGTGAATAAAGAGGATGACGTGGGTTTGAGTGACATAAAATAGAAAAAACCTTACGACCCCTCGAGCTTGCATAGCAAAATTAATAAGATCCACTGCTGCTAAAACTGTAATTAACACAAAAGTCTACCAATTGAAGATGGATCGAAACCCGAGGAAAAAAAATAGGTTGTGTTCGAGTAAATGGAGAAACTGATGAGAACAATGGTAAAAGAACCAAACACAAAACAATTAAAAACAATCACCCAAGCACAGGAGTTAATGGAGTGTATAACACGAGAAAAACAAATACAAATTTCTAGATACGGAGATGATTACACAAAACAAAATAGCCAAAGCGAATAATAATCGTAGATGAAGGGTGGAGAGGGAGAGTGCGAAATATTGAGGCAATGCACAGCACTGCAACAGGAAGAACAATAAAGAGGAGGGGAGGGAGAGGGAGAGAAAGAGGAGAGAGAGAGGAGAGGAGAGGAGATAACTAACTGCAGTAATAGGAACACTAGCAGCAGGAAAGTCAGCACAATGGTATGAAAACAAACAACACGATTGAATCCCTTTCCAGTGATGCTGCTGCTGCTGCTGCTGCTGCATCTCGATGATCTGGAAGCTATGCAGATGGGCAGCATCAGCCCACCCCTCGTTATTTAGTTGCACGAGCTGATAGACCAGTGCCAGAGGGGTGCCATAGAGGAGTGCCGGAGAGATGCCATATAGTTGGACAGATGAAGGCCTGATATTGCCATAGACTGAGAGTGTAGCTTGCTGAAAGTAAGAGGTTGGTGGGAGAATAATGATTTAACGGTGAAAACAAAATACTGTTTAAGACATGATTGTTTCACCGTGGTAAGTTGCACGGTTACGATGTTTATTGACAGTAAGAGAGAAGATAATATGGTGTTTGGGATTTATGGAGGAAGACAGGTGGTATGTTTATTTTTTGTAATTCAGACCGAGATGTATATTACAGCAGAGTGGACGTGTCCGGGTGTAGGAGTACAATGCGGTACAGTGGAGGTGTGCGCGTGTAGAGATGCATTACAGTATGGCGAGGATTCAGAGCCGGCGACACTGTATTATTATTGCAGCTGTAATATAAATACTACCTATTTAATATATCACACAATCTGTATATTTTTCATGAGTATATATTACAAAGATTTAACGTGCATTGATAATATTCAGATTTAGCGTGTCTTTAGAGTGTATATATTGATCATAACTTAGTGTGCCCAGGTTTACTATGATTTCTAATTTTAACGACTCTGCTATATCTTAAAGCGCACATGGTATATCTTAGAGCGCACATGGTATATCTTAGAGCGCACATGGTAAATCTTAGAGCGCATATGGTATATCTTAGAGCTCACAAAGTGAACATATCCTAATACTAACTGCAGTAGAAAGCCAACTATATATATTACCTAACCTCTGCCTGTGACAGAAGTTCTCTGTCACAGGCAGAGGTTCTCTGAGGTTCTCAGAGGTTCTCTGAGGTTCTCAGAGGTTCTCTGTGAACTCTGAGGTTCACCGCGCCAGATATAACCTTTCGCCAGGGAGTATAACTCTCATCACTCTTAGTCTCCGGGCGAGGCGAAGATCAACTATATAATATATGTCGGAAAATCCGACACCATTTTATATCATACAGATAATAGCTGTATTGTATAAACAAGTTACCCATAGAAAACGTAACTTGTAGTGGAATTACCGTCTAAAGAAAACGGGATATCATCACCACATACTATTATAATTCACCACCTATTATGGTGGGAATTATTCTTAAATACATTAGTCTTTGGACTTTACCATCATAAAAACATCTTATATAAATTAACTTAATTATCAATATTAAAGTAGAGTAAATGTGACCCTTCTATCACTTTCTGACATGTGGACAAAGTAGGCCAGGCGTCAGGGAGGAAGGAGGGAGCCATTGTTGTGTCACCTCCGAGACGTGTGGAGCAAATTTAGCTCCTATCATATCTGGACAATGTCGGCCAGTAACGTCAATAGTATGGAGTGTTAAACAGCCATTGTTTATATTGAGACCAGAGGCTCACACGGGAGCAAATACGGCTCCTGTTAAATTTACTTGGACGTAGTGTTATGGAAACCAAAGGTGTACCATTTTTCAACACGCTGTCTACAAATTCAAGTTAAGTGTCTATCCGAAACCCGTTTATCATTCATTTATGGCCATTAATGTCAGGATATAGGGTGACCCGGTTAGATCGCGAAATCGCCTCATACTAAAGGTCAAGACGAGGATGCAAGATTTTGTGCACCAGTTACTGGGTGATGGAAGCTACCTCAAAGAGGATAATTTGGTGTCTACACCCTAGTTATACCTGGTGGACTAACCTGCTGTACTATAAGATAAGGAACCTCATCAATGTATGTAGTTACTGTAGTTTGATTGGCTGCATATATATTAATTTAATAACCCCCCCTAATGTGTAGAGGATCGATTTGTGAGATTAAGAGATTATTGCAGAAATACAGTCCACTTATCATTATACAAATTGCTATCGAAGTATATAAATTAACGTAAATATAAATTCATATAAATTAAATAAATATAAATCTCACAGGTCGGTTCCCACAATATACGCTTCCTGGTGTGCCTTAATGCGTATGTAGCTAGAGGTTTGGATGCTGTGTTGACGTCAGCCTGATGCTGGGGTGATACCGATACGATACGAGACTTTCCTCTCCATTACAGCCTCTGGGATACACGTGGATGCTGAGGGGGGGGGGGGGGATCGAGAGTAAATCTGTGTATCTGTGTATATATCGGGCAGCCATGATGACAGAGAGAGAAGGGCTGCCTGGCAAGCTGGTTTATGTTGGAGTGTTGGAGACTTCTCCCTCGTTCATTCTCCCTGTGAGGGTGCCCCGCTGAAATGTGTGTGTTATTTTGAGGGGAACTGAAGTAACATTGAAGAATTATTATTCAGTTATTGTTCTTGTTTGGTGTTGAAGGAATGTGTCGTTGTGGTGCAACAGTGCATAGTTTTTTTTTTTTTTTACATACATGCGCAGGAAAATATGAAATATGCGAGTTGTAACTATTTATATATATATTTTTTTAAGCATTTTTAGTCTTCATTTTCACATTTTAGTGGATTGTCTGAATCAATGTTATTACGTGATTACCAGATTACTATGGTTCTGGTGTACACACACACACACACACACACACACACACACACACACACACACACACACACACATACACACACACACACACACACACACACACACACACACACACACACACACACACACACACACACACACACAGCCACAGAGACGTTAGAAAGAATTTTTTCAGTGTCAGAGTAGTTAATAAATGGAATGCACTAGGAAGTGATGTGGTGGAGGCTGACTCCATACACAGTTTCAAATGTAGATATGATAGAGCCCAGTAGGCTCAGGAATCTGTACACCAGTTGATTGACGGTTGAGAGGCGGGACCAAAGAGCCAGTGCTCAACCCCCGCAAGAACAACTTGGTGAGTACACATATACACACACTCACACTCACACTTGGGGGCCTGATAGCTGGACAGCGCTCTGGACTCGTATTCCTAGGGTCCGGGTTCGATCCCCGGTGATGTCAGAAACAAAATTGGCAGAGTTTCTTTCACCCTGATTGTAACCAGGGGTCGGAGGAAATCTGATGCCCTTGTTCACGTTCCACCAGTGTTGAATAGTTTATCCTTGTCTACCCTGTCGATTCCCCCTGTAGATTTTGTAGGTAATGATCATGTCCCCCCCTACTCTTCTGTCTTCCAGTGTCGTAAGGTGCATTTCCCGCAGCATTTCCTCATAACTCATGCCTCTTAGTTCTGGCACTAGTCTAGTGGCATATATCTGAATTTTTTTCCAGCATCGTCTTGTGCTTGACAAGGTACGGGCTCCATGCTGGGGCCGCATACTCCAGGATTGGTCTTACATATGTGGTATACAAGATTTTGAATTATTCCCTACACAGGTTCCTGAAGGCTGTTCTGATGTTAGCCAGCCTCGCATATGCCGCAGACGTTATTCTTTTTATGTGGGCTTCAGGAGACAGGTTGAGTGTGATATCAACTCCTAGAGCTTTCTCTCTGTCCGTTTCATTAAGTACTTCATCTTCTATTCTGTATCCTGTGTCTGACCTCCTGTTTCCACCGCCTAGTTTCATTACTTTGCTATTGACAGTCATCTTCAAATTCTCAAACCGACTGAATCCTATGCCTTTACTGATGGCTCTGTGCAGTTAGGCACTGGTAGAACAGGTTGTGCATGTGCAGTGTATAAAGGGAATGAAATGATCATGACTAGAACACAGAGATTGAACAACTGGGCAAGCACGACACAGACCGAGCTATTGGGTATTTATCTAGCCACTGAATACCTTAAGCTCAATGGTGGTGGAGTTATTTTCTGTGACTCTAAAAGTGCTCTGCAGTCCTTAAATAACCCATCACAATGTATGTCGGAAGTAGCTTGTAATATTAAATGGAATGTAATTTTTGCCAATGATAATAATTCTTGTATAAAATTTGTGTGGATCCCATCCCATGTTGGAGTTGAAAAACATGACTTTGTAGATCAATTGGCCAATGAGGCTTGCAGGAAAGAAAACATTGATTATGACTTTGGACTATCTAATGTAGTTATTAGAAACATACAAATTAAAGAAATTAATTCAGATTTAGAAGAACTAAGAAATGCACAGAGACCTGAAAGCTGCAGTATTAAAAGTTATGACAAGTTCTGTAATAATAGGTATTTGTATGGTCAGCACAGTAACCGGACCAGGCAATGTGATGTAGTAATTGCGCGAATTCGCCTTGGATATAGACACATCTGGCAGGTTAGTGAGGCTGAGCCACTACCAGAATATTCAGATTGTAAACTCTGTGATAAACCTTTAATGCATTCACTAGAACACTATATTGATGAATGTGAAACCGTAAAGGACTTTAGACCTCCTGGCCTATTGTACCACCAACTGTGTAACTATTTTATTGACTCAGGTGTTCTGGACGACATCCTAACAATTTACCCAAAATTTGCTTGTCCATTTTAAAGAATGAAGAACAATTTCTATTTATATTCTAAGCTGCATCACTTATGAACCCATCCCTGCCCTTGTGTGGCAGTGCACAATAGAAAGTTGTTTTCACATATCCACACATTAAAACATTGATTGTAACCGTGATATATATGTGCTTCAGCCTACAGTTTAGACCTATTGTCTTATGTATGACCCTCTGTCCTGCGTGACAGTGAATACTAGCATTAACCTCAATTTAATAAGACTATCAAAATCCTCAGATTAGGCAAAATTGTAATTAATTTTATCAATAAAGATGTTAATAATAATAATTTGCATTTACTCGGGTTGAACTTTAGCAGCCATATGTTGAACCATTCATTCAGTCTGTCTAGGTCATCTTGTAGCCTCCTACTATCTTCCTCGTTTTCAATCCTCCTCATAATTTTTGCATCATCATTAAACATTGAGAGAAACGATTCTATGCCCTTTGGAAGATCATTTACTTATATCAGAAACAGCATAGGTCCAAGGACTGACCCCTGTGGGACTCCACTTGTAACGTCACGCCAATCTGAGACTTCACTCCTGACATTGACTCGTTGTCTCCTGTTGCTTAGGTACTCCCTTATCCAATGGAGTACCTTCCCTTTCACTTCAGCCTGAATCTCCAGCTTTTTCACTAGCCTCTTGTGTGGTACTGTATCTAAGGCTTTCTGGCAATCCAAAAATATGCAGTCAATATGCAAAAATATGCAGTCAAAATTGTGTGTGTGTGTGTGTGTGTGTGTGTGTGTTTGTGGAAAAAAATTAGTAGTTAGTAACAGTAACGCGAGCACAACTAGATGAATACAACTAGGTGAATAGATACACACCTACCTCATGCACGGTAGACAGGCTGCTACTTATATCTTTTTTCCCCCGGGTGATGTATTCCCGGGTGAATAATACAGCAGATGTATTTGATGTTCAAAAAACAAAAAATAGTTCGATTTTTATTTCGCCGCTTCATATTTGAAGCCCGAAGCATCATTTTATTACAATGTCATGACGACAGTCATTTTTAATATGTAACTTTTTTTACATTTCTAGAATACAATATAAAGTGCGTAGTTATTATATATTATGTGACAGTGATTTTATTTTTCTAATATATATATATATATATATATATATATATATATATATATATATATATATATATATATATATATATATATATATATATATATATATATATATGCGAACAAGCCTGAATGGTCCCCAGGACATATGCAACTGAATATGCATATGAATTAATAATATATATATATATATATATATATATATATATATTATTAATTATTTTTATTATTATAAAGTTGTGAGGGTACCACCTCTGGTGCAAATGTGGGGACCCATAGCCTCAGAGAAGAAAATAAGATGTATTCAGAAAAGACCTTGTGGATTCTCATTGAACACTTTAATATTTTGTTCTCCTACCACCCCCATTCTTTTGTATGTACACATATATATTTGTTTTATTTAAACTTTGTTACAAAAAGGGGTTACATATTGGATACAAAGATAATTATCAAAAGATGTCGAGTTCGTCCAGCTCCTCAGATGGCGGGCAGGAACCCTGAATGCAGTGTGCATTTTCCCCTCTGTATCGCCACACTGAGGCGCTGGAAAAGGAAGCTGGCAGCTCTAGGGTCCCTTGTTGTTTCAATTAGCCTAGAACCCAGTTTCTTCAAAAAACTGGTGGCACTCTTACCCTCAGGCGCCGAGTATCTCAGAAGCAATAGGGACAAAATTGTAGTGGTGATCCAGTTCTCTGTACTTACGGGATTTGACTGATTCTCTGTGAATGGCAGCGCCACCTGATTGTGCAACACTGAAGTCAATGTAGGTGTTAGCCAGGGCTGATACGCACGTGTAGTCCCATACCAACTGTTTGCTATTCTTCCAGGGGTTCACAGTGATACCATCCGGGCGACCAATAAGAGCATCAGAGTTACGGGGAGTTAGGTAACGGTGCTCTCTTTCAGCTGGGCATCCAGCTGTGGTGAGGCTCCTGTTGATGTCGTTAAATTCACTGTGCCTCGAGTGCCACCCCCTTGTGCTTTGGCAGAGTAGGCCATGGTGGTCTATTATATATATATATATATATATATATATATATATATATATATATATATATATATATATATATATATATGAATATGAAAACTCACACCCCAGAAGTGTGAATTCATTCGCATATAGTCCTGGGGACCATTCAGGCTTGTTCGCATATATATATATATATATATATATATATATATATATATATATATATATATATATATATATATATATATATATATATATATATATATATAATATGGTTATATATATATATATAACTTAACTACATTATATAGTATACATTATATAGTATATTTAACTACATTATATAGTATATTTGAAAAGAAAACATGTGGTCATGAACGAAACTAACAGTCTTCCCTCGTATTGTAGTTTCAGGTCAGCGTTCGTTCTAGTTGAGGATCATCCGTGCCCTTGTCTATCCAGCCCGTCGTCTCGAGCGCTCAAAACGTCACTAAAATGATGAACTAAATATCCTCCCAACCTAATCTAACCTAGCCTAGCTTAAGATCCACAAATTGAAAATAGGACAACACGTCAACTTTGCGAGCTGCTTCGATTAATAGTACGTTAATTTTTGGCTTTAGAGGATTTTGACGTCAAAATGCGATGTAATGTTCATGAGGACATCAGATGAGTCCTGGGGCCAGATTCACGAAAGCACTTACGCAAGCACTTACGAACGTGTACATCTTTCCTCAATCTTTCATGGCTTTGGTTACATTTATTTAACAGTTTACAAGCATGAAAACTTGCCAATCAACTGTTGTTATTGTTATAAACAGCCTCCTGGTGCTTCGGAGCTCATTAACTGCTTAATAATTGGAAACAAAGCCGCCAAAGATTGAGAAAAGATGTCCAGGTTCGTAAGTGCTCGCGTCAGTACTTTCGTGAATCTGGCCCCAGGACTCATCTGATGTCCTCATGAACAGTACATCGCATTTTGACGTCAAAATCCTCCAAAGCCAAAAATTAACGTACTATTAATGAAAGCAGCCTGTCTCCAGTATATAATTACATACTGTTCAATACGTAGAAATCGCGATTGGGCTAGTTTGTAAATGTCAATAACATGTGCTCATTGATTCGAATTTATAACGTAAATATATTTTGCACTGAGGGTCTGATTGATTAAGTACTTCGTCCTTTCAACTAATGGGTTGTCAAATATTTACACTTTCTATGCATCGGACTCGATAGGTTGAGTGAGTTTGCTTGGGTTTGTACGTTTTCTGGTTATCTTGAGATGATTTCGGGGCTTTAGTGTCCCCGCGGCCCGGTCCTCGACCAGGCCTCCACCCCCAGGAAGCAGCCCGTGACAGCTGACTAACTCCCAGGTACCTATTTACTGCTAAAGGTTAGGTTAGGTTGGATTTTGTACGGAGTGTCAGGTCAAGAGAAGCCTTTGTTCCCTCTGTGATCCTTTTTAGTTTGTGCGTTCACTCGCAGGACGAATTCGGGGTGCACAATGAACTATATCCGCCGCTGGCAGCAACAATCAAACAAATCAAATGAACTTTGTATATCACTGTTGTTGGTCGAGGGAGGGAGGAGAGGGGGGGGGGGGGAGTAGGACGCTTGGTTACGTGGTAAGAACATAAGAACAAAGGTAACTGCAGAGGGCCTATTGGCCCATACGAGGCAGCTCCTTATTATAACCACCCCAAGGTAAGGTTATTAGTCAATATTTTATGCCAGTGTCGCCTGACTTCCTCTTCTAATTTGTTAAACAGCACAGTCACAGTCTGTCTGTCTGTCTGTCTGTCTGTCTGTCTGTCTGTCTGTCTGTCTGTCTGTCTGTCTCTCCCTCCCCCCCTCTCTCTCTCTCTTCTCTTCTCACTCTCTCTCTCTCTCTCTCTCTCTCTCTCTCTCTCTCTCTCTCTCTCTCTCTCTCTCTCTCTCTCTCTCTCTCTCTCTCTCTCTCTCTCTCTCTCTCTCTCTCTCTCTCTCTCTCTCTCTCTCTCTCAATCAGTATAGCGACCAATGAAAACATCGAATTCATCATTATTCGTTAACGTTGCTGTAGAGGATAAATGACTATGATATTAGGTCCTCGTGGTGTTCCCAGTGCCACGCGTGTGTACGCGTGTGTGCGTGCGCGCGCGCACACACACACACACACACACACACACACACACACACACACACACACACACACACACACACACACACACACACACATTGAACACACACACTCAACTGTCAATCACCAGTTGATTGATAGTTGAGAGGCGGGACCAAGAAGCCAGAGCTCAACCCACGCAAGCACAAATAGGTGAGTACAAATAGGTGAGTACACACACACACATACACACAGGAAGCAGCCCGTAACAGTTGTTTAACTCCCAAGTACCTATTTACTGGTAGGTATGAGGGGTATCAGGGCGAAAGAAAGTCTGCCCATCTGTTTCCGCCGGCGCCGGGATCGGACCAGGGCCCTAGGATTACGAGTCCTAAGCGCTGTCCACTCACCTACAGGCCCCCCCTAAACTGTGCCCCCTTTAAATCATTCACTGTGTGTGTGTGTGTGTGTGTGTGTATGTGTATGTGTATGTGTATGTGTGTGTGTGTGTGTGTGTGTGTGTGTGTGTGTGTGTGTGTGTGTGTGTGTGTGTGTGTGTGTGTGTGTGTGTGTGTGTGTGTTTACTAGTTGTGTTTTTACGGGGGTTGAGCTTTGCTCTTTCGGCCCGCCTCTCAACTGTCAATCAACTGTTTACTAACTTTTTTTTTTTTTTCCACACCACACACACACACACACCCCAGGAAGCAGCCCGTGACAGCTGACTAACTCCCAGGTACCTATTTACTGCTAGGTAACAGGGGCATTCAGGGTGAAAGAAACTTTGCCCATTTGTTTCTGCCTCGTGCGGGAATCGAACCCGCGCCACAGAATTACGAATCCAGGCTACGAGGCCCCCTGTGTGTGTGTGCGCGCGTGTGCGTGTGCGCTCCCATGTAGCAGAGTGACCAGATCGAATTCAGATTTTTCAGCGTAGTTCCTGGCGAGGTGATGAACGCCTTTAATATCATTTAGGGGAGAAAATTGGTCGTAATTGTGAGCTGCAGATTGTTGGACGGACGAGTTTCTGGGGGGGACTGTGTTGTTGTTGTTTTAAACTGTGCTTCACAGTTGCTACTGGCTTGAACTGTGTTGCACAGTTGTTGCTACCTAAACTGTTACACACAGAAATCACAATTGCGTGATGCATCAAATGAACAAATCCACAGCATTAAGGGTAGCGTCTGGGATGCTCTCGGATGCAGGTTCGAATCCTCGTCACGGCCCTTGTGGATTTGCTCATTTACCTAAACTGTACTCCACTACGGGCTCACCATAGCCCGTGCTACTTGGATCTTTTAGTTCCAGGTAGCGAATCTTTAACAACAACAACCTAAACTGTGGTGCATCGTTGCAGATCTCGGTGATATCTCCCCTGTTGATGTCTCTCATTCACACTAAGACGTCGTTCGGGTTTTCTGTCACCCTTTGTCTGTCTTACCAATGCAGGTCGAGCTGCCTAATCCTCTCCCAGTTCACCTGGGGAACAGTCTGATCATCTTACGATGAGTGGAATTAGTGGACGGTGTGATCCTAGAGTGACCTCATCAGGACCAGTTATACTTGATGAGAGATGAAAGAAGATTTTTTTTGTGTGTCGTTCCTGTTTATAATCCCAAGCATCGTATTCACTTTGTCAGGCGCGTTAGTACTTTGCTGCCTTAGGTCACACTTAACTGTCCATCATTGCAGCAGGATTCCGTGCAATTCGATGTGAATAGTTCTGAATTTTTCTTGGGTTAATTCTGGCAGTCATTTCCCAAGGTATAAGATTTTGCTCTTAACCCGCCAAACACACACACCGAAACTACAACGTTGGTACAACATTCGAACAAGTTTTAACACCTCCTAACCAGTTATAACAACCAATATAGCAAGTTGTAACAACGTTCTAATACGTCATAAACACGATAAGCCAAGATGTAACAACTTTATTACAAGTTGTAACAAGCGGAAAATAGAGACAGTTTCGGTTTGTGTTTCTTGGGAATTGCTTTCAACTAAATCTGTCACTTGTTTGCTCAATTTTGCAGTGGGAGGAAGTCTTTCTGAAATTTCCCCGAGTCCGAATTCGAGTTTACTATTCATCTCAAATTTCATATCGTCCACAAGTTTGCTAATATTACTACTCTCTGATGCATCTGGGTATTTGACACCTGTTATCACTAACAAAAGCCCTCCAAAATGATATCCTTGAGGCATTCCACTAGTAACATTTCTCTACTCAGTCGTTATCTCAATGGTATCAACTGACTGCTTCCAATCCTTTTAACCAGGCACTGACCCAATGACTAGGAAGGCCTAAACCTTCCTAATCAGCCTCTCGTGGGGTTGCAGTGTCAAAAGCTTTACTAACGTCAATGCAGATAGAAGTCATATATTCATGTGGATTGTTAACATACACAAACGGTGCGATAGATTCCTTGAGGTTATCTTGAGATGATTTCGGGGCTTTTTAGTGTCCCCGCTACCCGGTCCTCGACCAGGCCTCCACCCGCAGGAAGCAGCCCGTGACAGCTGACTAACACCCAGGTACCTATTTTACTGCTAGGTAACAGGGCCATAGGGTGAAAGAAACTCTGCCCATTGTTTCTCGCCGGCGCCTGGGATCGAACCCAGGACCACAGGATCACAAGTCCAGCGAGCTGTCCGCTCGGCCGACCGGCTCCTACATATCGTGTTTTTCGTTGGATATTGGGTACAGATAGAGTTATAACGTGTGTGTTTCCTGTTTACTGTTTACATGTTTAAGGCTGTTTTAGGTACGGGACTATGATGCTTGTTTAAAGCGAGATGCTAGAGGTGGTGTGTGTTTGTTTATCTGGTGACATGTGGTGCTGAGGTGTCATGCTTGCAGGGGTTAAATTTGGTGTTGTGATATTTGGTTTACAATGTTTTGTTTTGCAACTGTATAAGTGGCTTTCGTGCATACTCAGCTTATTTACAGTGGCAATTGCTTATATGCTACCCAAATTAATGGCGGCCAATGTTGAGTTGTTTACAATGATCGGTTTTTCAAGTGCTGTGGAAGTAGCTTGGCTTGTTGTTCGCTGTTTGAACAACTCCTAGAGGAGGAGGAGGACGGAAGCTTGAAGGAAGGCTACGCGGAGTGGTGGTCAATCAAAAGTACTTGCGGTAAGCAGAGTAAAAAAGTACTTGCGGTAAGCAGAGTAAAAAAGTACTTGCGGTAAGCAGAGTAAAAAAGTACTTGCGGTAAGCAGAGTAAAAAAGTACTTGCGGTAAGCAGAGTAAAAAAGTACTTGCGGTAAGCAGAGTAAAAAAAGTACTTGCGGTAAGCAGAGTAAAAAAGTACTTGCGGTAAGCAGAGTAAAAAAGTACTTGCGGTAAGCAGAGTAAAAAAGTACTTGCGGTAAGCAGAGTAAAAAAGTAGTTGCGGTAAGCAGAGAAAAAGCTTAGTGAGGGGGGGGAAAATGCCTTTCTTCCCGTGGGATCAAAACTCGGTTGCCTTAAATGTGGCGGAAACTTACATATATGTGAAGCGTATTTTTATGACTCTGGGATCATTGATTAGTTTGGCCTTGAGCTTAAGGGCTGTCAACCTATGATGGGGTTCATTAATGCCACCACAATAGCTTACTGACCAACCAGCAATTACAATTTAGTCCTGTACATTGTCCAGGACTGAACTAAATCCTTTTTTTGCACTATCATTCACAAAACGAGTATTGGGTACTCCTCTCGATGAACACACATAGTATATATATATATAATATATATATA
>NC_091165.1:22406257-22507654 GCF_040958095.1 Procambarus clarkii
GTGTGTGTGTGTGTGTGTGTGTGTGTGTGTGTGTGTGTGTGTGTGTGTGTGTGTGTGTGTGTGTGTGTGTGTGTGTGTGTGTGTGTGTGTGTGTGTGTGTGTCGATAGTGAATACGTGGTTATGGATGGTGACCGAAGGCAAGTGATGAAACTGCGCGTGTTCAGACGGGTGGGATAGATAGTTGGAAAGCCTGTACGTGGGCGTGGGTGGGGTACAGTGGCGTGGGCGTGGGTGGGGTACAGTGGCGTGGGCGTGGGTGGAGTACAGTGGCGTGGGCGTGGGTGGAGTGCAGTGGCGTGGGCGTGAGTGGAGTGCAGTGGCGTGGGCGTGAGTGGGGTACAGTGGCGTGGACGTGGGTGGGGTACAGTGGCGTGGGCGTGGGTGGAGTACAGTGGCGTGGGTGGAGTGCAGTGGCGTGGGCGTGAGTGGAGTGCAGTGGCGTGGGCGTGAGTGGGGTACGGTGGCGTGGGCGTGGGTGGGGGTACAGTGGCGTGGGCGTGGGTGGGGTTCAGTGGCGTGGGCGTGGGTGGGGTACAGTGGCGTGGGCGTGGGTGGAGTACAGTGGCGTGGGCGTGGGTGGGGTACAGTGGCGTGGGCGTGGGTGGAGTACAGTGGCGTGGGCGTGGGTGGGGTACAGTGGCGTGGGCATGGGTGGGGTACAGTGGCGTGGGCGTGGGTGGGGTACAGTGGCTAGTGCTTCACGTATAGAGTCCCATAGGGCCTCTGTGAGTTAGGAGAGGCACCTGAAGGGGGCCTCTGTGAGCTAGGAGAGGCACCTGAAGGGGGCCTCTGTGAGCTAGGAGAGGCACCTGAAGGGGGCCTCTGTGAGCTAGGAGAGGCACCTGAAGGGGGCCTCTGTGAGCTAGGAGGGGCACCTGAAGGGGGCCTCCGTGAGCTAGGAGAGGCACCTGAAGGGGGCCTCCGTGAGCTAGGAGGAGCACCTGAAGGGGGCCTCCGTGAGCTAGGAGAGGCACCTGAAGGGGGCCTCTGTGAGCTAGGAAGAGCACCTGAAGGGGGCCTCCGTGAGCTAGGAGAGGCACCTGAAGGGGGCCTCCGTGAGCTAGGAGGAGCACCTGAAGGGGGCCTCCGTGAGCTAGGAGAGGCACCTGAAGGGGGCCTCCGTGAGCTAGGAGAGGCACCTGAAGGGGGCCTCTGTGAGCTAGGAGAGGCACCTGAAGGGGGCCTCTGTGAGCTAGGAGAGGCACCTGAAGGGGGCCTCCATGAGCTAGGAGAGGCACCTGAAGGGGGCCTCTGTGAGCTAGGAGGGGCACCTGAAGGGGGCCTCCGTGAGCTAGGAGAGGCACCTGAAGGGGGCCTCCGTGAGCTAGGAGGAGCACCTGAAGGGGGCCTCCGTGAGCTAGGAGAGGCACCTGAAGGGGGCCTCCGTGAGCTAGGAGAGGCACCTGAAGGGGGCCTCTGTGAGCTAGGAGAGGCACTTGAAGGGGGCCTCTGTGAGCTAGGAGAGGCACCTGAAGGGGGCCTCCGTGAGCTAGGAGAGGCACCTGAAGGGGGCCTCCGTGAGCTAGGAGGGGCACCTGAAGGGGGCCTCTGTGAGCTAGGAGGGGCACCTGAAGGGCCCGTCCACATGTACCCCCCCCTCCCCCCACACACCTGCCTAATGAGGCTCTGGGCCCCATTAACTGCAGGAATGGCCAAGAGACGCTTCAGGAGAACGAGAAGGAAGAGCAGGAGAGAGAGAGAGAAGAGGAGGAGGATGAAAATGAGATAGAGAACGATGATAACTATGAAGAAGGTTAGCAAGAAAGGAGACACCAACTAGTTAACAAGAGGAGAGAGAGAGAGAGAGAGAGAGAGAGAGAGAGAGAGAGAGAGAGAGAGAGAGAGAGAGAGAGAGAGAGAGAGAGAGAGAGAGAGAGAGAGAGAGAGAGAGAGAGAGAGAGGAGGTAAGGTAAGGTCTGCATCAAGCCAATAGGATGAGTTGAATAAGCTGATGTAGTGAGTGGTATTGGAATTTATCGATGATCAGCGGAATGGATAATTTCCCTAATGTGGTGGTGGTGGGGGGGAGAGGGGGAATTGAGACGGGAGAGGGGGGATGGGAAGAGTAGGGGGGAACAGGTGGTGGGGAGAGGTAGGGGAGAAATAAATGAAAGTAGGTTAGAAGAACTGGAACGGAGGGAAGAGGGGATGGGGGGGGAACTGGAACGGAGGGAAGGGGGGTGGAGGGGGGGGGAGACACGATGTCCTGAAATAAGTTAGTGGAGAGGGATAGGAGAAAGTGGATAGGGTGGGAGGGAGGGGGGAAGGGAGAGATGTCTCGGTTACCCTGGGGGAGGAAATTGTCGATGTTAATTCATCTTCGACAGGGAAGTTCCAATTGCACAAATGGTTGGTAGGCGACGGGCAGGAAGTCGAGAGATGCCTAGGGAGGAGTGTGAGAGGGGTAGGGGGGGAGAGGGGCCGGGTGGGTGAGAGAGAGAGAGAGAGAGAGAGAGAGAGAGAGAGAGAGAGAGAGAGAGAGAGAGAGAGAGAGAGAGAGAGAGAGAGAGAGAGAGAGAGAGAGAGAGAGAGAGAGAGAGAGAGAGAGAGAGAGAGAGAGAGAGAGAGAGAGAGAGAGAGAGAGAGAGAGAAACGCTTAAAACGTGGGTGTTGAGAGAACAGAGAGGATAGAGGGGGGGAGGGAGAAGAGGCAAGGGAAAGGTGTTAATAGGGAAGAATAGCAAACAGGGAGAAGAGGGAAAGAGGAAAGGGGGGGGAGAAAGAAGAAGGTGAGAAGGAGAGGAGTTAGAGGAAGGGGAAAAGCGGAATTATGTCAAGCCCTCGGAAACATTACAACCATTGGTGTTCCATGCCCATCTTCGCTCACATTGAACACCCAAAGTTACGGTAAATTATCGCGAGAAAGCATTAAGCCAGTACGATTGTGTAGCACTACAAGAGGCAGCACTCTGGGATGGAACAGAGGGAAGATACGGCGCCTAATCACCATATCTAGGACGGGGGAATGTACAGTTAGGCGTAGGTTAGGTTCCGTTCGATTAGGTTAGGTGTTTAGGTTCTAATGACAACTATTTGCATTTGCTGTACGTGGGTGAAGCATTTCCTGAGGTGAGATTCGAGAAAAAGACGAGAGCCTTACAGAAAATTTCGACCGTCATCAGTTCTGAAAATGAGTTATTTTGTTATATATAAAATTTAAAGGATTTGACAGCTGGCTTAACGATCATTGGCTAATAGCTTATTGATGAGAGAATGAGTATATATATATATATATATATATATATATATATATATATATATATATATATATATATATATATATATATATATATATATATATATATATATATATATATATATATATATATATATATATATATATATATATATATATATAATAGTGTCCAGGGAGAATCTGCAAAGTCTTATCTGATTTGTTTTCTACCACAGACGTGGCCACACATTTACAATGCTAACCAGCATACACACACTTGCTGGTTAGCATGGTAAATGTGTGGCTACGTCTGTGGTAGAAAGATAATAATACAAAATATAGTCATGGAGTTCCTGATACCCAGTATCAACCACCACTCGTCAGTCCTGATATACCTGATCTGCTCCCTCGCCAGAGCCAAGATCCACAGTGCCATAGAGTGCACTATTAGTCCCCTGTAGGAATGCCTTCTCTCCGGATCTGTTACCATCCATCACTTGGTATTCTTATCATCTTCCGTCCCACTTCCTTGCACGACATATTGCATCCCCCCTATCTACTCCCCTCTACCCTTCCCCCCGCTCCCTCTCTCTCTCTCTCTCTCTCTCTCTCTCTCTCTCTCTCTCTCTCTCTCTCTCTCTCTCTCTCTCTCTCTCTCTCTCTCTCCCATCTCTGTCCTTCTATCTCCCAGGGTTGTGAGGGATAACAAGCAGAGAAGGATTGAGGAGGATAGCGAGACGACAGGGTTATATATAGACCAGAGAATGGGCCCATGTCTCTTTTGGGTCGATCATGCATTGCTCTTTGTAAAACTGGTGCGTTGTTGTTCCCAAGTTTTGAAGAGTTAGAGTTCATGTATGTCTGCGTGTGTGTGCGTTCTCACCTAGCTGTGCTTGCGGGGGTTGAGCTCTGGCTATTTGGTCCCGCCACTCATCTGTCAATCAACTGGTATACAGATTCCTGAGCCTACTACATTTGAAACTGTGGATGGAGTCAGCCTCCGCCACATCACTTCCTTATGCATTCCATCCGTTAACTACTCTGACACTGAAAAAGTTCTTTTTAACGTCCCTGTGGTTCATTTGGGTACTCCGTTTCCACCTGTGTCCCCTTCGCGTACCACCCGTGTAAACATTTTATCTTTATCTACCCTGTCAATTCCTCTGAGAATTTTGTAGGTAGTGATCATATCTCCCCGTACTCTTCTGTCTTCCAGTGTCGTGAGGTGCATTTCACGCAGCCTGTCCTCGTAACTCATGCCTCTTAGTTCTGGGACTAGCCTAGTGGCATACTTCTGAACTTTTCCAAGCTTTGCCTTGTACTTGACAAGATACGGGCTCCATGTTGGGGTCGCATACTCCAGGATTGGTCTTACATATGTGTATACAAGATTCTGAATGATTCCTTACACAGGTTCCTGAAGGCAGTTCTGAAGTTAGCCAGCCTCGCATATGCCGCAGATGTTATTCTCTTGATGTGGGCTTCAGGAGACAGGATTGGTGTGATATCAACTCCTAGATCTTTCTCTCTGTCCGTTTCATGATGGTCTTCATCTCCCATTCTGTATCCTGTGTCTGGCCTCCGGTTTCCACTGCCTAGTTTCATTTCCTTACACTTACTCGGGTTGAACATTAGTAGCCATTTGTTGGACCATTCATTCAATCTGTCTGTCATCTTGTAGCCTCATACTATCTTCCTCCGTCTTAATCCTCCTCATAATTTTTGCATCATTAGCAAACAATGAGAGGAAGGATTCTATACCCTCTGGTAGATCATTTACATATATCAGAAACAGTATAGGTCCAAGGACTGAACCCTGCGGGGCTCCACTGGTGACGTCTCGCCACTGTGAGACCTCACCCCTCACAGTGACTCGCTGTCTTCTGTTACTTAGGTACTCCCTTTTCTAACGGAGTACCTTCCCTTTCACTCCTTCCTGCATCTCCAGCTTTCGCACTAGTCTCTGGTGTGATACTGTGTCAAAGGCTTTCTGGCAATTCAAAAAGATGCAGTCTGCCCACCTTCTCTCTTTCTTGCCTGATTCTTGCTGCCAGATCGTAGAATTCAACAATGTGATCGTAGAACACAGAGTGTGTGTGTGTACATGTGCGTGTGCGTGCGCGTGTGCGTGTGCGTGCGCGTGTGCGTGTGTGTGTGTGTGGATTGTTGAAATTTGGCCATGTATTTTGCTCATGCATGTATCCGTGGTTCATAGTGGGCGTCAACCAGCGATAGTGTTGTTGTTGTTACGAGGTTGTGTGGGGGGTAGAGGTCTGGTGATGGCTTGTTGTGGGGTGGTTGGGGTTGTACGTGTCACGTACGGTTAGAGGAAGTTATGGTTGGTAGTATTTGTGTGGTTGGCCTATCTTCGTGTGTGTGGGTGGTGGTTGTAATGGTTGTAGGGACTGTGAATCGTAATAGGTCTGTCTGGAGAGTGATGGTGGTGACGGCTGTTGTTAGTGTATGGGGATGCTGGTGGTACAGGAGCGGCTGTTGCTGTACTGGGTACAGTGGCAGCACTGGCTGTAGTGAGTGCAGGAGGTACAGTAGCGTTTGTTATTGAGTTGAAGGCTTAGGGGGTAGAATAGCATTTGGGTCAAATGATCAACCTGATCAGCCAGGCTGTTGGACGTCAGGTTGCGAGCAGCCGCGTCCAACAGCCTGGTTGATCAGTCCAGCAACCAAGAGGCCTGGTCGACGACCGGTCCGCGGGGACGCTAAGCCCCGGAAGCACCTCAAGGTAACCTCAAGGTAAGGGTTACAACTATACAAAATATTAAATGTATTGCGCAGAATTTCACAAATTATGCAAAATTCCGCGCATTACACAAAATTCCACATATTATGCAGAATTCCACATATTACGAAAAATTCTCTATATTCCGTAAAAACGTAAGGAAAAAATATAGAAATACGTTACACGAGAGAGAAAAAATTATATCAACTGAATGTAAACACGAAAAACGGCAACAAATTTTTCTTTTTAGAATATATATATATAATTTAAATGCTTTTGTTAAATAGAAAACGACGTCGTTTCTGTAAATATTTAGTAATAAATTGTATGCTGGATTCAGAATATAGAGGAAGAGCGCGTTTTAAATACAGATATTTTAATACACAAATAAAATCCGGATATTCCACAGTGCAGTGTATTAGGCCTTTATTCAAGACGAGTTGTATATTTTTTCCACGTACTTTTTTCGGTAAACTGATAAAAAAGTATTATAGAGAAAACTATGGTCAAAACTTTTTTGAACGTATGGGAAATAAGTGAAGTTAGAGAGATATGGAGGGGAAGAGAGAGAGCGGGGTTGGGAGGGGAGGGGAGAGGGGGGGTAATATATGTGTACTCACCGAGTTGTGCTCACCTAGTTGTGCTTGCGGGGGTTGAGCTCTGGCTCTTTGGTCCCGCCTCTCAACCGTCAAAGGTTGTGTGTGTGTGTTTACTAGTTGTGTTTTTGCGGGGGTTGAGCTTTGCTCTTTCGGCCCGCCTCTCAACTGTCAATCAACTGTTTACTAACTACTTTTTTTTTTCCCACACCACACACACACACACACACACACACACACACACACACACCAGGAAGCAGCCCGTGACAGCTGACTAACTCCCAGGTACCTATTTACTGCTAGGTAACAGGGGCACTTAGGGTGAAAAAAACTTTGCCCATTTGTTTCTGCCTCGTGCGGGAATCGAACCCGCGCCACAGAATTACGAGTCCTGCGCGCTATCCACCAGGCTACGAGGCCCCTAGCCTAGCAGTATATAGGTACCTAGCAGTATATAGGTACCTGGGAGTTAGACAGGTGCTGGTTCCTGGGGATGTGTGTGTGTGTGTGTGTGTGTGTGTGTGTGTGTGTGTGTGTGTGTGTGTGTGTGTGTGTGTGTGTGTGTGTCTTACTATTTGTGTCTGCAGAATCGAACAATAAGTTCCTGGATCCCGCGTTTCTAACCAATCTATTTTTTTCTTTATTATATCAACAACACATATTTCTCTCTAACACACACACACACACACACACACACACACACACACACACACACACACACACACACACACACACACACACACACACACACACACACACACACACACACACACACCCACACACACACACACACATCCCCAGGAACCAGCACCTGTCTAACTCCCAGGTACCTATATACGGCTAGGTGAACAGGCCATCAGGGTGAATGAAACGCTGCCAATTTGTTTCCCCCTCCGGCGGGGATCGAACCCGGACCCTTTGGACTACGAATCCTGAGCGCTGTCCACTCAGCATTATATTATGTGTGAGTGTGTGTTTTCTGATTAGAGCAGTTCATCAGTGTTTTACTTTGTAAAAATCTCAAAATACTGAAAACTGAGAAGGAAGGGTTTGCCAAATCCAGGTGACAGTGTATAATAGTGAAATTACCAGTCACGAAGCAAGGAAACAGCTGTTAGAATTTGGATACTCCAAAGACAAGACAATATCCTTACATGAATTACTTCAAGGAGGAGTCGAAGCCCTGTCTTGGGAACATGGAAACCACTAATATTCTTGGAAGACAGCCAATGTTGTGCCAGAGAGGTGAGAGAGGAAGAGAAGTAGACAGAAGGCACTATATTGCAGACCAGTGTTTCGATCGTCCATCAAAAGTTAGAGAAACATCTTGGATTATGCAAAAAGATGAATCAGTATATAAGGGTAGTTAAGCGAGAGGTAGAATCACAGGAGTCAGAGTAAGGGAAGGGACTCAAGGGTAATACCTGTATTAGCAGGACTGTACATGGGTAGATCCTGGGATCCTACTTCAAATATATGTAAATGATCTCAAATAGGAAGCTTCACTATTATCTTTACCGATGAGTTGGAAATGAGGGGTTTTTCAAACTATTCCTTTGAAAAACAAACAAGGGTTAATTATAGATCTTCACAGACTAAGAAAAACTTACTTGACTGATCTAATAAATGTTTTCTAGATTTCAAGTTCAGCAATTGCAATACAAGGAAGATGAGGGCAGATGCCAAGGAGGCGGACACAAGGTACCAAAATTAAGTCGGCCAGAAGGAAGGACTTGAGGTGGACATCACCCCAAACCTGTCTCCTGATGCTTCAACCAATTATCTTGACCTTCATATGATAATTGGGCCAATCATAGAACTGCTTTCAGAACTACTGAATCTCTTCACCGTGTTATTATGAAAAATACAGCGTCATCGTACGATTCAGATCTCCCCAAGCACAAAACGACACGTGATTAGTTCCAGACATGAGAGATATGAGTTACGAGAAATTATTTACAATTAATTAAACGTCACGCTTCTGGATGAGACGAGGGAGGAGAAATGATCATCACTTACACAAGTGATTGAGTAGTCCAGACCAAACTGTTAGTTACAGATGGGGGCACGAACGAGGGGACACAGGCGGACACTAAGCAACCCATGAACCCAGTGGATATTCGACAGACATTTTTATTAATGCCAGAGCACAGGAAAAACGACAGTGAACCAGGGAGTGAAGGTGTTACGTAAACGCAGCTCTCACAACCACTCGTGATAGTCTCCAATAATAAGTCGCGTTTTTTACGTTATCGAACCTATGAAGAACAGCGGCTGCTCAAATATTCACCTTTTCCAGGCATCGAACTCGATAGGTTAGGCGGGTTGCTTGGGTTCCTACGTTTGTGATTCGGCTGAAAGGTTGATTTTTTTTTACGGAGTGACAAACCAAGGGAACGGGCTGCACAAACAACAAAGAGTATCAACCAAAACTAATCGATTGAAAGTTGAAAGGCAGGACCCATGAACTGAAGCTCGGCCCTCGTTAGCACAACACTGTGAGCACAATAACTAACATGAGGGGTAAAAAGCAGCGTTTTTTTTTATAGCGGTTACGCTTTCATTGGCCAAAAGTATCAATTATTAATTATTCAATGGTTGGGCGTATTTATGATTCATTGTGAGCCCCAGTGAATATATCAAATCCAGATATTAAGGCCCTGAGTGTGTGTGTGAACTCACCCTGCTGGGGTTGAGCTTTGGCTTTTTGGTCCCGCTTCTCAAATGTCAAAGATTTTTTTTACACACACGCACACCCCCAGGAAGCAGCCTGTGACAGCTGTCTAACTCACAGGTACCTATTTACTGCTAGGTAACAGGGGGGGAATCCAGGGTGAAAGAAACCCTGCCTATTTATCTCCGTCATCGCCTGGGATCGAGCCCCGGTCCCCAGGATTACGAGTCCAGAGCGCTGTCCACTCAGCTATCAGGCCCCCCCCCCCCCGCGCATATGTGTGTGTTACATTTGATATCCGCATATTTTTATGTGTTCTCACTTACATAATACTCACCTATATGTTCTTCCACAACAAACACCGGCTCCTGGGCCCGCCTCACAGGCGGGCCCAACCGTCTATTGTACTAGTTACGGAGATCTGTGCTTTAGACCATTCAACCCCCCATACCACTTTATAGAGTTACCCCTCAACGGACTCCACTTTAAGCACTTCCCACCTGTCCTCTTTTGTCTTAAACAAATGAACAATTATTTCTGAAATCAAATATGTGTATTGCTGGCTGATAAGATAAAATCATCATTCCGGCCGTCCATTCGAGTTGCCGCAGCGAACAGAAAATGTTCTACTAAGATACCCGAACTTAACCTAATCTAATCGAGCAACCAACGTATAGAAAATGGGAATATTTGTGAGCCGTGATAATGTATTGTATTTCATATTTTGTCCATTGAGAGATTTTGATGTCTGTTTTTTTTTATTTTGTCGAGTAAAGACAAAATTTGTAAAGAAATGTTGTCGTGTTGCCTGTAATTTCAGAAATTATCCTCAAATCACGCTATTGATATATGATCAATTACCTGAGTTTTTATTTAATATTGGCCTATTTTAGATGAGGATATTTCGTTAGTTTTGAGTCAGAAAATACAGAATGTATATTATAAGTGTTGAATAGATTGTATCTATCGATGCTTATACAAACAGTTATGGAACAAGTGATTAAAAGGAGATGTCGGCTTATTCAGCAACTCTGACTCAAAAAACATCACATATAAAAATGATGCTATAAATAAATAAATTTAGATATAAATTTAGATAAATTTAGATATAAATTTAGATAAATTTAGATATAAATTTAAAGTTCAACAATACAGCTGCTGATAAGCGCGTGTATGAAGTATACAACTTTCACTATTTGTATGTCGTGGCTAAAGCCCAAGTCCAAAGGTATTAAAGTTTAACATCTCCTGGTAATCTCCCGTATATCAGAGAATGTATTAAGAAATTCAGTTTTATTTATATTAAAAAACCCAGTCTTAAGTACCTACTATAAATAGGGAAGAAATTTTTGGGTAAAATTCTCTATGCAGAACAATACCCATTTATTTAAATATATTAAATTCATAGCTATGCACGATGTACTTAATAGAATTTAATACGCAAGGAAAGGAATTGAGGAAAATTGTACCTGGCGTTTATGAAGTGGAGTATGAGAGAGAGAGAGAGAGAGAGAGAGAGAGAGAGAGAGAGAGAGAGAGAGAGAGAGAGAGAGAGAGAGAGAGAGAGAGAGAGAGAGAGAGAGAGAGAGAGAGAGAGAGAGAGAGAGAGATAAAAGTAACAGGAGTTCAAGAGGTAAATTAGAGCACAAAACGCTAAGTAAATCCTAAACAAACCAGCTAAGCACCTCATCTAAGAATCTGTTTCCTTGTACGTTGATCCATTGTTAATAATAATGACCCAAAAAGTCGGGCTGGACAGAAAGACTCAATGTAAGAGAGTATAATGTTGAGCTAAAGAGGACTATAATAGGGATAGTCCCTATTATAGTCCCTATTATAGTCTATAGACTATAATAGAAAGATAGTCTTCCTCACCGCCCACGCCAGGCGGTGAGGAAGAGAGTATTTTGGTGGGTAACTCTTAAAAATTGCCCAACACTGATGTTGTTATTATTTTTTTAATTAGAAATCATGTAGAAAAATTTGACAAGAAATATTGCTGATTAAAAGAAGGTTGTCCAAGCCAAAGAAAACGGGAAGAGAGTGACTTCTGTTAGAAATTCGTGAAATAATTAGGAGGAAGTTGGGAAGTGGTATTCATACAAGTCTGAAGAGATTTTGCTACTCAGTTACGACTTATACGTAAAATTTGTTTTAGTAGAGAAAAATAGGAAGATTATGGGGGGGTGAAAGAGAGAAATTATGTTAAGTATGAATATACTTTTTTATAAAATAGTTTCAATTTTTTTTATTAGGACTTCTGAAATATATATATATATATATATATATATATATATATTTATATATATATATATATATATATATATATATATATATATATATATATATATATATATATATATATATATATTATTCAGAGAGGAAAAGTGTATATATTTTGTTGTCTGTCTATCCATTCTTTTCTTATTCACGATATTTCTTCTTTCATCTTTCATCCATTTTTTCATCCTCCTCGTCTTATCTTCCTTCTTTTGCTCGACTCTTCCTATCTGCCATTATCCTGTACACAGGTGTATCTTTTGTCTTGAAAAACAGTGTTTCTCCCTCTCCAAGAGGCAGCCGTGACTGTCCAACAAGTGGTCTCTTGTCTGTCTTTACCATGTCTTCATCCCTTCTTCCTCTTCGAACACCTTATTTCTGCTATTCCAGCTTCTTCTTTCTCTTTCCATCTCTCATTTCCAAATTCATTCCCATCTCTCGCTTATTTTTGTTGTTTTTTCCTTTAATTTCTGATTTATTTTAACTCTCTTTCCAGCTCCTCGTTTTTCGGTCATTCACTTGACCCAATATACCTTCCTTTCGCTGGCTTTTATAACTTGCTGTCCTTCTTGCCCTCTCTCCTTTTCTTTTACCTTTCCATCCTACTCTTCCTTCTTTTCCCTTCGTCTTTACCCCTCCCACGACTACTACTCGCTACTCACGCTACTAGCAGGTGAGGCGGAAGGGTTTGGGCCCGCGTAATGGAACGGAAATGCTGAGCTAATATGACCCAAGGTGGAGTCAGGCCTCCAGCTGAGAGAAAGAGGGGGAGAGAGAGAGAGAGAGAGAGAGAGAGAGAGAGAGAGAGAGAGAGAGAGAGAGAGAGAGAGAGAGAGAGAGAGAGAGAGAGAGAGAGAGAGAGAGAGAGAGAGAGAGAGAGAGAGAGAGAGAGAGAGAGAGAGAGAGAGAGAAAGAGAGAGAATAAAATCCTGTTATTTTGTTTTTAGGAGCGTTACAGCAAATTGTATTCAAATCCATAATTCTATGGTTTTGCAAAGGTCTGCAACCAATTTTTGTACAATTTTATAGTTATATATAATAACGTAACTTCTGAACGTGCTAACGATGGCGTAACTACTCGAGAGTTTTCTCTGACGACAAAAACGATGTCATTAAATTTTTTTCTGGCAACGAGTCGAATTTTTTAGTTTATTTTAAAGCAAAGAAAAACTCGCACATTATTAATCCCATATGAGGGACGAGTTTATTTTATAGCACTAAACGAAGTACTTATTTTTTTTTTTTTTGCATGGATAATCTATGAATTAATATGAGCATTTTGGCTTCCTTTAAAACTGACATGAATTGAGGTGAACATTTTAGCTTCACTACACTACATTACACACAGAAATCACAATAGCGTGATGCATCAAATGATCAAATCCACAAGGGGAGTGACGAGAGTTCGAACCCTCGTCACGGCCCTTGTGGATTTGTGGATTTTGGCTTCCTCTAAATCTGACATATGAGTTAATATGAGCATTTTGGCTTCCTTTAACACTGACACCATGAACGGGTCACATGGCTGCTGACTCTCCCATTGCACGCCTCTCCATTGAGAGACTCATCGTTGCAGTGCAAGCCTCGCATCTTGCACATCGCGGCGGCGTTCGATCCCGGATGGTCCACGCAACCCGTTCTCGCACTTTCTTATAGTCAATATTGAGTTATTTAATACGTGCATATGTGACATACTAAACATACTAGTTTACCTTGGAAAGCTTCATAGAAAACACCGACCTTTCCTAACCTTCTTAGAATGTTAAGATAAGCATCTTATTGCTTCTTAATTACAATTATTACTTAACCTATAACAGGTTAATAACCTATAATAGGTTAAGTAATAATTGTAATTACGAAGCAATAAGATGCTTATCTTAACATACTAAGAAGGGTAGGTAAGGTCGGTTTTTCTATGAAGCTTTTCAAGGTAAACTAGTATGTTTAATATGTCACATATGCACGTATTTAATAAGTCAATATTGACTATACGAAAGTGCGAGAACGGGTTGGGTCCACGTGTTGGGTCACCATTCCATTCCCTTCCCTACCCACCTCCCCCTCCCCATCTCGACCTCCTCGTCCACTCCCTGTTCCTAGTCCTCCCATCACTTACAAATGCCATGTTGCTATATTGACTTAGCGTTTCCACCTTATAATTACCTAGCATCTCCCACCGTAACTCTCACTAAACACGAAAACAAAAGCAACAGGACTACATGTTGTAAAAATGTATGTGTTTACAACATGTCTGTGTTTACAACATGTCTTTGTTTACAACATGTCTCCGTATATATATATCTTGAGCTTTAATCCCAACTTTCAGTCACTTGCAACTTGCACACCGTTGCAAGGGGGGGGGGTCATAATATAGGGAATCGTTACTAATAAAGAAAAGTCTAACTTTTTATATTTTTTATTTCAAAGTCTCTGGATAACAGGAACTTTTTTTGTCCTACTGTTGAAACTGAAAACGAGATAATGGATACTTTTTTCCTAGCAAATAATATTTTATATTAATAATAATAATAATAATAATAATAATAATAATAATAATAATAATAATAATGATAATGATAATGGTGAGTTCTGTTAGTGTACAAAGCATAGTGACCAGATGATGCTGAACCCCAGCATAACAGCCTCCGGCAGTTACGTAACGTATTTGATGTAATTATAACTTGAGCCTTTAAAGCACACTACCTGTGACTGAGCGCACACACACACACGAATGATATATATATATATATATATATATATATATATATATATATATATATATATATATATATATATATATATATATATATAATATGTATGTTGTACCTAGTAGCCAGAATGTCGTACTCGGTCTACTATGCAAGTCCCGATTTGCCCAATAAACCAAGTTATCCTGAATTTATATATTTTTCTCATTTTTTTCTTATGAAATGATAAATCTGGCTATTTCATTATGTATAAGTTTATTTAAATTTGAGTTAAAACTAACGTAGATATATGACCGAACCTAACCAACCCTACCTAACATATCTAAACCTAACCTAAACTAACACAACTACGTCAATAATTTATGTTCCTAATATAATAATAATAATTAAAATAAACTAATTGGAAACAATTTATTGACAAAAAATCACTCGGCCTATTAGGCAAATCGGGCCTTGCATAGTAGACCAAGAAATGCGTTCTGGCTACTAAGTACGACATATATATATATATATATATATATATATATATATATATATATATATATATATATATATATATATATATATATATATATATATATATATTGTGACGATAATCTCCTTCAAGAGATTGAGCCTGCTCTTCACTCCAAAAATACGTCGTTACAAATATATAAAACTACTATGGAAGAAATGTCCAACAACGACAACAACATCTCCAAGGTTTGCCAGAGCGCAAAACGTATGCAGCCAGGAACACCTGCTCCACCTCAAACCGCCAAACTACCTGTCTTGCCGCCTGCTCCTCGCTGATTGGCTGTGGGTCTAGCTGCAACTGGACTCCACCCACCATACTACTTGATGTCTGGGGCCGCCACGACCTCAGTCTTCAGAATATTCAGTGCTTTCATAAGGTTAACACGTCTTCTTGGTAGACTAAGCTGTGGCTTACGTGTACTAAGTGAAGTGATAGCTTGAAGCCAATATTCCGTCACCTTTTACTTGTTATTTGTTCACTTGTCTTAACGTAACTTTTCATTTTGTCATTTAATTATTCTTATTACTTTGATTGATTTTATTATACGAATTTGTATGTCCACTTTATTCATGTTTTGATTTCTTTAATGTAATTAAAATTTCATTGTTAAAATTTACTTGTGTTTTGTGTGTCTTCTCCTTACCTTACCACAGACGAAGTTCCAGATTTTCTATTTTTTTTTATTACTATGTGACGAGGCCATACCCCTAGCTTTGAACAGCCGAACACCAACGCGTTACCGTCACAATATATATATATATATATATATATATATATATATATATATATATATATATATATATATATATATATATATATATACATATATATATATATATATATATATATATATATATATATATATATATATATATATATATATAATTAGTACTGCATCTAAGAGTATTTTGTTGTTGTTAAACCACTTGAATCCCATTCTGTAAACCACTTTTGAATCCCAATCCCATTACTCAATAACGCACTATTGTAGAACCGACGTCTAACACCGTCAATGTAGGACTGACGAAAATGTTTGTGTGTTTATTAACATTGTAAAAGCACTTTGATCACACTCTGCGGTTAAGTGCTCAGTAACTCTCGATACACTACATGTTCTTAAGATATCTGGCCCTACTGAGGTAGGACAAAAAATGTCTATATCAATATTTGTATAGGCTTAAGGGTATAGAATGGTGTGCCATTGGCAAAATGGAGTAACTAAGTAATTTATTTGTATTTTTTAAAAACAATTTTTTTTTTATTGACCATAAGAAGTTTTAATACTGAATTTGTTCGACCGACGGACTCTATGAGCATTTAAATTTTTATTTTTTGTTTTAAGAGAACTTAAAACTTCCTTCTATAATCTTCTATATAAGGCTTCTTCTATAAAAGGCCAGTCTTCTATAATCAAGATAAACTGGGCAACGATACCCCAGCAGAGGTTAGACAAAACAAAAAAGAAAGGAAAATATTTACGTTTCGTGTGCATATATACAGGAGAGAGAGAGAGAGAGAGAGAGAGAGAGAGAGAGAGAGAGAGAGAGAGAATCCACATCGAGGGAGCTAAGACCGAGCGACCCGTGGCGCCTGAATCGATGCAACAAACTACATATTTTATTTAATATCATTATTGAGAGAGAGAACGATATCCAGAAACAAAAAGATTAGTAGAAATGAGGTAGAATGATCGAGGGAGGAAAGAATGAACTAAGAGAGAGAGAGAGAGAGAGAGAGAGAGAGAGAGAGAGAGAGAGAGAGAGAGAGAGAGAGAGAGAGAGAGAGAGAGGGAGAGAGGGAGAGAGAGAGAGAGAGAGAGAGAGAGAGAGAGAGAGAGAGAGAGAGAGAGAGAGAGGGAGAGAGGGAGAGAGGGAGGGAAGGGGGGAAGCAGCCGTGGGGCGCGGCAGGAGTGCATTAGGTAGCCGGAAGTGCAATAATGGTAACTAATAGACACGTGGCCGCTCCTCCACCCCCACCATTGCTCATACCCTGCCCTCTACCGACGACCGACTCACCTGTTCCCTCGCTCATACTCGCTGGGGTGCTGTCCACCCAGGGCCAGATTCACGAAAGCACCTTACGCAAACACTTATGAACCTGTACATCTTTTCTCAATCTTTGGCGGCTTTGTTTCCAATTATTAAACACTTAATGAGCTCAGAAGTACCAGGAGGCTGTTTATAACAGTAACAACAGTTGAATTGCAAGTTTTCATGCTTGTAAACTGTTTAATAAATATAATCAAAGCCGTCAAAGATTGAGGAAAGATGTACACGTTCGTAAGTGCTTGCGTAAGTGATTTCGTGAATCTGGCCCCCAGTCTCTAAGGTCTCACAACGCTTAAATCCCCCCCCCCCACACACACACAGCGTGTGTGGGGGAGCCTGAGGAGCCGGCGGCCGAGCGGACAGCACGCTGGGCACGTGATCCTGTGGTCCTGGGTTCGATCCCGGGCACCGGCGAGAAACTATGGGCAGAGTTTCTTTCACTTTATGCCCCTGTTACCTAGCAGTAAATAGGTACCTGGGAGTTAATCAGCTGTCACGGGCTGCTTCCTGGTGTGTGTGTGGGTGTGGTGTGGGGAAAAAAATAGTAGTAGTAGTTAGTAACAGTTGATTGACAATTGAGAGGCGAGCCGAAAGAGCAGAACTCAACCCCCGCAAGCACAACTAGGTGAATACACACACATACACACACACACACACACACACACACACACACACACACACACACACACACACACACACACACACACACACACACACACACATACCGAAAGGGGAATTATGAACAGATGAGAAGTTTCCTAAGTGAAATACCTTGGGACACAGACCTCAGAGACAAGTCTGTACAGGGTATGATGGACTATGTTACCCAAAAGTGTCAGGAGGCAGTAAACAGGTTCATCCCGGCCCAAAGGGAAAAATCCGAGAAGCAACAGAAGAATCCATGGTATAATAGGGCATGTATGGAAGCGAAGAAACTGAACAAAAAGGCGTGGAGGAACTTCCGGAATAACAGAACACCAGAAAGCAGAGAAAGATACCAGAGAACCAGGAATGAGTACGTCAGGGTGAGAAGAGAAGCAGAGAAAATTTTTGAAAATGATATAGCAAACAAAGCCAAGACCGAACCAAAGCTACTCCACAGTCACATCAGAAGGAAAACAACAGTGAAAGAACAGGTATTGAAACTTAGAACAGGCGAGGAAAGGTATACAGAGAATGACAGAGAGGTGTGTGAGGAACTCAACAAGAGGTTCCAGGAGGTCTTCACAATAGAACAAGGTGAGGTCACTGTGCTAGGAGAAAGGGAGGTAAACCAGGCGGCCTTGGAGGAGTTCGAAATTACGAGAGAGGAGGTCAAGAGACACCTGCTGGATCTGAATGTTAGAAAGGCTGTTGGTCCAGATGGGATCTCACCATGGGTACTGAAAGAGTGTGCAGAGGCACTTTGCCTGCCACTCTCCATAGTGTATAGTAAGTCACTAGAGACGGGAGACCTACCAGAAATATGGAAGACGGCGAATGTGGTCCCAATATACAAAACGGGCGACAGACAAGAGGCACTGAACTACAGGCCAGTGTCCTTGACTTGTATACCATGCAAGGTGATGGAGAAGATCGTGAGAAAAAACCTGGTAACACATCTGGAGAGAAGGGACTTCGTGACAAATCGCCAACATGGATTCAGGGAAGGTAAATCTTGCCTTACAGGCTTGATAGAATTCTACGATTAGGTGACACAGATTAAGCAAGAAAGAGAGGGCTGGGCGGACTGCATTTTCTTGGATTGTCGGAAAGCCTTTGACACAGTACCGCATAAGAGGCTGGTACATAAGCTGGAGAGACAGGCAGGTGTAGCTGGTAAGGTGCTCCAGTGGATAAGGGAGTATCTAAGCAATAGGAAGCAGAGAGTTACGGTGAGGGGTGAGACCTCCGATTGGCGTGAAGTCACCAGTGGAGTCCCACAGGGCTCTGTACTCGGTCCTATCTTGTTTCTGATATATGTAAATGATCTCCCGGAGGGTATCGATTCATTTCTCTCAATGTTTGCGGACGATGCTAAAATTATGAGAAGGATTAAAACAGAAGAGGACTGTTTGAGGCTTCAAGAAGACCTAGACAAGCTGAAGGAATGGTCGAACAAATGGTTGTTAGAGTTTAACCCAACCAAATGTAATGTAATGAAGATAGGTGTAGGGAGCAGGAGGCCAGATACAAGGTATCATCTGGGAGAGGAAATTCTTCAGGAGTCAGAGAAGGAAAAAGACTTGGGGGGTTGATATCACGCCAGACCTGTCTCCTGCAGCACATATCAAGCGGATAACATCAGCGGCATATGCCAGGCTGGCCAACATACGAACGGCATTCAGAAACTTGTGTAAAGAATCATTCAGAACTTTGTATACCACATATGTCAGGCCAATCCTGGAGTATGCAGCCCCAGCATGGAGTCCATATCTAGTCAAGGATAAGACTAAACTGGAAAAGGTTCAAAGGTTTGCCACCAGACTAGTACCCGAGCTGAGAGGTAAGAGCTACGAGGAGAGACTCCGGGAATTAAACCTCACTTCGCTGGAAGACAGAAGAGTTAGGGGGACATGATCACCACATTCAAGATTCTGAAGGGGATTGATAGGGTAGATAAAGACAGTCTATTTAACACAAGGGGAACACGCACAAGGGGACACAGGTGGAAACTGAGTGCCCAAATGAGCCACAGAGATATTAGAAAGAACTTTTTTAGTGTCAGAGTGGTTGACAAATGGAATGCATTAGGAAGTGATGTGGTGGAGGCTGACTCCATACACAGTTTCAAGTGTAGATATGACAGAGCCCGATAGGCTCATGAATCTGTACACCTGTTGATTGACGGTTGAGAGGCGGGACCAAAGAGCCAGAGCTCAACCCCCGCAAACACAACTAGGTGAGTACAACTAGGTGAGTACACACACACACACACACACACACACACACACACACACAGGAACCTGTGTAAGGAATCATTCAAAATCTTGTACACCACATATGTAAGACCAATCCTGGAGTATGCGGCCCCAGCATGGAGCCCGTACCTTGTCAAGCACAAGACGAAGCTGGAAAAAGTCCAAAGGTATGCCACTAGACTAGTCCCAGAACTAAGAGGCATGAGTTACGAGGAAAGGCTGCGGGAAATGCACCTTACGACACTGGAAGAGAGAAGAGTAAGGGGAGACATGATCACAACCTACAAAATCCTCAGAGGAATCGACCGGGTAAACAAGGATAAACTATTCAACACTGGTGGGACGCGAACAAGGAGACACAGGTGGAAACTGAGTACCCACATGAGCCACAGAGACGTTAGAAGGAACTTTTTCAGTGTCAGAGTAGTTAACGGATGGAATGCATTAGGCAGTGATGTGGTGGAGGCTGACTCCATACACAGTTTCAAATGTAGATATGATAGAACCCAGTAGGCTCAGGAATCTGTACACCAGTTGATTGACAGTTGAGAGGCGGGACCAAAGAGCCAAAGCTCAACCCCCGCAAGCACAAATAGGTGAGTACAAATAGGTGAGTACACACACGCACGCACGCACGTATAGCGGCCCTAGCTCGTGCATGCGTCCGTTCCGCTTTATTGCATGCAAGGATGTCTCGCCTACTGGGGACTGGATGCTGGACAGGAATACTTCTCCAATGATTGGGTTCAGTTGTTTTTAGTTAATTAGACACGAAGACACTCATTTGACGCGCGCACAGACAGACACACACACACACACACACACACACACACACACACACACACACACACACACACACACACACACACACACACACATACACACACACACACACACACACACACACACACACACACACATACACACACACACACACACACACACACACACACACACACACACACACATACACACACACACACACACACACACACACACATACACACATACACACACATACACACACACACACACACACACACACACACACACACACACACATACACACATACACACACATACACACACACACACACACACACACACACACACACACACACACACACACACACACACACACACACACACACACACATACACACATACACACACATACACACACACACACATACACACACACATACACACACACACACACACACACACACACACACACACACACACACACACACACACACACACTTGTTTCACTTAGACACGATAAAGGTCGTTGCACCAGGAATAAGATCACCGTGGATATTAAAAGGATACTGAATGCAAGACCACGCAAGACCATGTAAAAGGTCAATGTAGGCTAGTTGAACAAGTAACAAGCTGGACCTTTATAATTAAATCCGAACATGGATTTATAAACGATCCATCCTGCATAATAGACCTGATAGAATTCTTTGACACAGCAATGGGAGATATATCTCCAAGAGGCGATAGACTCTATCCATGTTTCCTATCGGTGTGAACATCATGAAACAGCACACACGCGCCTGAATACTGCAAGAGATTAAACGAGGCGTACTCGCGTCTACTTGAAGCCAGCATCCCCAAGAACCCATCACCTTCAGGAACCCATCACCATCAGGGACCCATCACCTTCAGAAGGGGTAGTTGGTGCCACAGAGTTAACTCCCTTTCTCAGCAGTTAAATTGAACTGGCACAGGTCCAGCTTCTGTGAATTGCATATGCGAGCTTTGTTCTGATGTTCATCGTATGCTTGGAGTTGGTCTTAGAGAGTGTGTGTGTGTGTGTGTGTGTGTGTGTGTGTGTGTGTGTGTGTGTGTGTGTGTGTGTGTGTGTGTACTCACCTAGTACTCACCTAGTTGTGTTTGCGGGGGTTGAGCTCTGGCTCTTTGGTCCCGCCTCTCAACCGTCAATCAACAGGTGTACAGATTCCTGAGCCTATTGGGCTCTATCATATCTACACTTGTGTGTGTTTGTGTGCGTGTGTGTTTGTGTGTGTGTGTGTGTGTCAGGCTGCTTTGTTGTGTGTGGCCCCTGTTTTGAGTGTTTGGATTCCTTGTTTTGTTTGCTTGGCTTCTATGTTATCTTGGTTATCTTGAGATGATTTCGGGGCTTTAGTGTCCCGCGGCCCGATCCTTGACCAGGCCTCCACCTCAGGAAGCAGCCCGTGACAGTTGACTAACTCCCAGGTACCTATTTACTGCTAGATAACAGGGGCATCTGTGTGAAAGAAACTCTGCCCATCGTTTCTCGCCGGCGCCCGGGATCGAACCCGGGACCACAAGATCACGTTGTTGTTGTGTACCATGGCCTTTATGTGTTTAAATAGCTCCTGTTTTTTGCATTCTTTCTGTATTCTGTATATAAATATTCTGGGGTAGTGTTTTGTAATGTATGGCTCCTGTGTTGTGTTGCATGGCTCCTGTGTTGTGTTGTATGGCTCCTGTGTTGTATGGCTCCTGTGTTGTATGGCTCCTGTGTTGTATGGCTCCTGTGTTGTATGGCTCCTGTGTTGTGTTGTATGGCTCCTATGTTGTATGGCTCCTGTGTTGTGTTGTATGACTCCTGTGTTGTGATGTATGGCTCCTGTGTTGTGTTGTATGGCTCCTGTGTTGTGATGTATGGCTCCTGTCTTGTGTTGTATGGCTCCTGTCTTGTGTTGTATGGCTCCTGTGTGGTGTTGTATGGCTCCTGTGTTGTGATGTATGGCTCCTGTGTTGTGATGTATGGCTCCTGTGTTGTGATGTATGGCTCCTGTGTTGTGATGTATGGCTCCTGTCTTGTGTTGTATGGCTCCTGTGTGGTGTTGTATGGCTCCTGTGTTGTGATGTATGGCTCCTGTGTTGTATGGCTCATATGTTGTGTTGTATGGCTCATATGTTGTATGTCCGTCTCTTGTGTCTGCGTGGCTCAAAGGATTATGTATATGGCTTTACTCAAGGTCAGGTTGATGAGTGATGTGTGGACTCGATGCATTGAACCTACACGTGTGTATGATATTGATGCTGTGGCCGATGATGTTGATGATAATAATGGAATGATAGCTAGCAAAGCAGTCAACCAGAACACTACATGCCACCAACATCAGACCCACCCTTGAGCTTGCATCTCCGGCTTGGAATGCCCATCTAATGAAGAGCAAACTAGGAAATGTTGATAGAGAAATGTTAGGAAGTTTACGCTGAAGGGACTCAACTACAACGATTGTCTGAGAGTGAAACAACAACAACAACAACACGCGGGAAACCGGAAACAGGGGAGCAATGATCGCGACATATTTGGTAGGTAGAGGTGCTGACAATGTGATCCCAAGTTAGATGCTTAGTGAAATAAGAGATAGGACTAAAGGCCAAGAATTTGAAACTAGATTAGACGAGCCATAGAGATACAAAGAAGCATTCCGGTGCTTTTACGACCAAAGATCTCATTCACTCCCCCCCAAAAAAAAAATCTACCACTTAGGGTTATTCATGCCCGTGCCACCTCTTTGGTGGCATAGTCTCCATCAATCAATCACTCCCGTGCAAGCGTAGTGAAATTTGAACTCGGTGGGATGAACTAAAATGTCCGGTCGTTGTGTTTAACTTTTCTCTGTTACATCAATGTTAAGAAATGGTTAGAAATAGGAAGGGTTTAAGTCGTTGGAACATGCGAGTGAAAGGCGGAGTCCAGGAGCTGCAACCAGTTATCGGTGGGAAATCGACGCACGCGCGCACAAACATGAACAACAAACCTTTCCACTCTATATAAAAGCCTCTATAGGTCTGGGCCGTAATTGTGGACCTCTCAAACAAAATAGAAGAGGCGAGCGCACGTAAAAAGACGTCCTTTCTCCCCGCCTCATTAACGAGTAATAAGGGCGTACTTGAGCCTACCTCCACAGCCCAAAGGTATAGAGCAAGGAACAGATAATGACTAAGGCCGCCTGATGACTCCCAGTGATCCCTAGTTTGGCTGGGATCATTTCATGTTTTTTTTTTAGAATTACACGCACACACACCCCACACACACACACACACACACACACACACACACACACACACACACACACACACACACACACACACACACCAAAGAGCCAAAGCTCAACCCCCGCAACACAAATAGGTGAGTACACACACACACACACACACACACACACACACACACACACACACACACACACACACACACACACACACACACACACACACACACAAAGCAAAGGACCCAAAGAGCATGAATAAAATTTAATGAGCAGTGCGCCCACAATGGAACGCCCACACACACGTATTACAGGTGTGTGTTCGCCTGAATAACGTTTCGGTCGGGGTTTAAGGGACGATGGGGATAGTTGACGGGTGGCATGTTGACGGCCAGGAGGGAAGGACTGGGATTAGACGGACAGCCAGGACAGGTGAACGTACAGCTCACCCCCCACATGATCGACGCCGCCAGAAATATCACGAAGCAGCAGCTCTTTGAAAACCTATTCGTTTGCCTTGTTCGGGTAGAATGTAGACTCAGTAGTCGCTTCTGTATATATTTATTGACTGAGATAGCAAGGTAAATATCTGCCTAGCCGAGGTCCTTCTACTCTGAGTCTGTGAGGATAACTGAGGCTGCTGGGAGCATGCTTGATGCTCCTCTGTCTGGCATGACGTCAGAGGCCTACTTGCCTGTGATTGGTTACATTTCAACTGACAGAATTTGAGTATAACACCGCTCGGACACGCTACCAAGTCGACGTCCCTTGTCGATAAGCTCTGGCTAGCTATATTGTTACAATGATACTGAAAGGACCTCGGTGGCATACAATAATGGCTTACATGTGAAATTTGCATAATAAAACATTGAAAGAAGATCAGGTGTGCGTAATACAAACAACTCGGCATATATGCACCAAAAAAAAATTCATCATAATAGGTGAAAATCATGGTAACAATGCTTTGATTAAATCAGAGTATTAAGAACATGTGTATGTCTACTGATCAGATATGAACAATACAACCCAAGGTATTGCCTAAACAAAATTATTAACATGTGTCAATGGCATGTGCTTGAAAACCATACAAAATTAAACAATTATTACATTAATAGAACAAAGTTCTGACCTAACAACCACAATTGAATTTCAAGATAGATAATTTTTTTTTTTTCTCTTTTTTTTTTTTTTTCGAAATATACAATATATTTACAAGACCAATGTACAATATATATAATGTGCAATATATTTACAAGCATATACAAGACCTGGATCAAGAAGACTAACATCTGCGTGATAGCAGTCAGGATTCACTAGCCACAATGTGGTTGCTAGAACAATAATAACTCTTATGACAAGCACTGTAAAAATACAAATGGTAGTAGACTTGACAATGGCATCTAATTCATAACAAAATAAAGTTGAGAAAAACTATACATTATATATAATGGTAATAATAAGACACATGTGGTAGAAATACTGCAAATTATTTTTTTTTTCAAAACAAACAGAATAACTGCAGAGTGCAATCAATTATAAATTCTGCGGATATCTACACCTAGCTCATCCAGAGCACTATACAACTCTGGCTCTGACTGAAGGTCCGGAACAGATGAAACTTCATGTGACAAACTATCATCTTGAGAGATATCCTCGTTAACATCTAGCCAATGGACGTGTGGTGAGTGCACGGTTGAAACGAGAGGTCTAGATCTAAGATTATAATTGCTAGTATGGGGTTGCTGAACATCCAGTGGTCTGTCAACCACAGGAGGTGGTGTCCGAGTAGGAGTATCTGTCTGGGTAAGTTCATTGTCATCTTCCTCATCAGTCTCGTCAACAGTCATTTTAGCTAACTTCATGTGGTCTAAATGATCATTTATATACTCTCCTGTTAACAAGTTCTTAAGTCTGTATTTGTTACCTTTAATAAGCTCGATTACCTTATATGGACCCAAAAATTTCTTAGTTAACTTGTACATAGGACCAGACCTGTGTTGGTTAAGTATCATTACTACAGATCCAATAGTTATTTTATTGGGTTTAGCTCGTGCATTCCTTGCTAGAGTGAACTCGGCTGTTGCTTTGGACAGTTGTTCTCGTATTTTCTTGAATACTAATTGCATTTGTCTACGCTTCACTTGAACAAAATCATCTACGTTATATAAGGGAGTAGGAGATACGTTAATCAATTCATTAGGGAGGATCTTATCTGTACCATAAAGAATAGCGTGAGGTGTGTCACCAGTAGAAACATTAATTGAAGAATTTATAGCACACTGAATTAAGGGTATAAAATCATCCCAATTGTTGTTATCAAAATTCAACGTGACTCTCAAGGCATCTAACACTTTCCTGTTAGTACGTTCAGCTAGTCCATTACTTGCCGGATGATAAGGCATGATGCTACATTTTTTGATGTTATATAAATCACACAAGCTAGTTAGAATACTATTACTGAATTCCGGACCATTATCTGAAAGGATTACTTTAGGCATACTATATCTACAAATTATTTGGTCATGGAATGCGCTGGCTATGGTTTCTGCTGTTTTGTTCGGGATAGGAACTAGTTTGCAAAACCGTGAAAAATTATCGACCATTACAAGCAAATGTTTGTTCCCTTTCTCTGTTTCCGCAAAATTTGTCAATAAATCCATCGATATTCGTTCCCAAGGAGCTTTAGTTGCTGGGTACACCTGAATTGGATTAGGTCCTGAAACATGTCCCTTGTGCTGTAAACAAGTTAAACATCTGTCAACATAATGAGCAATCTCCTTAGCCATTTTTGGCCAAAAATATTTCAATCGACCTTGTTGGAGTGTACGATCCTTTCCTGGATGTGCACTTGCAGGAGCATCATGGATAATTTTTAACACAATTGGTACCAAGACAGCTGGAACAACTAACTGACAACATTTCCTCGAGGCTGTCCCTAGCTTTACTACTCTACACAGTAAATTGTCCAACATAACTAGTTCTTTCAATGGTACTGGTGGTTTATGAATCGGGCGAGTGTCTTGCTTAGTCAAAAATTTAATGACGGGTGCCCATATGGGGTCTTGTCTTTGTTCCGTTTCTACTACTGTAGCATCTAATGCTGGGTAATTTAACTGAATCGCAGCTACGTGTCGAGAAAACGCATCGGCTACAACATTTTGCTTTCCTGGAATATCCAAATGTGGGATTGAATTCTTGAATTGTGAGCAAATATCTAGCAAACTTTCCAACTGGATTCTTATTTTTGAACAAGGGAATTAATGGTTGGTGATCTGTAAGAACATGAACTGGGTAATTATAAATTGTATCCTTGAAATGTTTAAGTGCCCAAACAACTGCCAAGGCTTCTCGTTCTGTTGCACTATAATTTTTCTCTTCTTTGGATAATGTGCGGCTAGCATAAGCTATTGCGTGATCTCTGTGACCTTCTGTTTGAAGTAATGCAGCACCTAGACCTATGTCACTAGCATCTGTAACCAACGTAAAAGGTTTAGAAAAATCTGGGTACCTAAGGACAGGTGACGAAATCAAGGCTGACTTGAGTTTTTTGAATGATTGATCCTGGGCCTCTCCCCAAACAAAGGGTTCATCTTTTCTTTGCAACTTGTAAAGCGGAGCGGCTATAATAGAGAATCCAGCAATAAATGAACGATAAAATCCTACAAGACCTGTGAACTGTCTTACGGCTTCTGCGGTACGAGGTGTTGGAAAATCACGGGCAGCAATAATTTTTGATTCATTCAATGTAATACCTGAAGGTGTAACTGTATGACCTAGGAAATTAATCTTTTGCTTTAAAAATGAACATTTTGCAAGCTTTATTTTTAAATTAGCTTCAGCGAGCTTTGCAAGTACTTTTTCAAGGTTCTGGAAATGAGTCTGAACATCTTGCGACATGATTATGAGATCATCAAGGTAAACTAGAAGCGTACTTCCTATCAATCTACGAAATAGATTTGTCATGAGCCGTGAAAAGGTTATTGGACTACTACGCAAACCAAACGGCATTCTTTTGAAATGAAAATGACCACTGGGAGTACTAAAGGCTGTCAATTGTTTACTTTCCTCATCAAGGGGGATTTGCCAGAATCCCTGCAACAAATCTAACGTTGAGAATACTTTGTTTCGACCAATACTTTGCAACAAATCATTTAGAACTGGAAGTGGGAAACGATCAGGTATTGTTACTCTGTTAAGCTTGCGATAATCGATTACAGGTCTCCAAGTCCCATCTCGCTTTGGTACAAGAATCAATGGAGCGTTCCATGGCGAATTACTCGATTCAATTACATCACTCTGTAACATTTCTTCTACAAGTCTATCTGCTTCTGCTCTCTGAGAATGGGGAAGACGGTAAGCTGGTACATAAATAGGCGTAGTTCCTTGTTCAAGGGGAATTTTATGTGTAATAAGAGGAGTGAGACCTAATTTTTCTCCTGGTAGAGCAACAACAGCTCTATTCTTGTTCAAAATTTTCAAAAGCTGAGCCACAGAGTCAGGAAAATCAGTAGGACTGAGGTGTTGCGCTTGCACCTCTGGCTGAGATCCCTGTTCTCCTGGTGTGAGTGTACAAACAGTATGATCCATGGAGACATCATCCACAACTCGCACCGGTAACGAGTAATGGGCAAAATCTACAACATGGGTACCAGACTGGAGATGGATATCGGCATTACTTGTGTTCGCGATAAAAAGTGAGACAGTACCATCCTGCACTGTGTGCCAGGAGGGTTCAACAAATGTACCATTCACTTTACATGTTTCACTTTCCGCAATCACATCCGACAACTCAGGCACTCCCTGAACCTTAACTCTTATTCTGGTGAGAGAATGAGGGTGTAGCACAGTGTCAGTAGCCATGGAACCACTGACTTCAGAGATGGAAGCTGCCAGGCGAGCGAGACAACGAGAATCCGTTAGGGCGTCCCCTTCCAGAAAGTCCCGATACTCATTCTCCTTAACAACTGTACAACTACTATGCTTCAATCGAGTGCCTGTTTTCTCGGGTATGCTACCACGACAATGATCTGACAAACCTACGCTAGCAAGGCGGGTGTCAACAAAATTAACATAATCTGATTGAAGGTTGAACTCGTGGCCCTGTCGATACATGCTACACAAGGGTATGACGTGGTCTTTGATACTTATGTTCCAACGATGGGGAAACAATGCAATATTTTCATCAATCATGGTGTACAGACCTAAGAGAATGTCTCCAGGAAAATGAATAATGTCAACAACTAAACATGTTATAGACAATGTGACATCATTGAACTTGAGTGGGAGGTCAATTTCACCCTGAACTTTTACTTTATTTCCTGAAATACCACTTAGAAAAGGTATGTGTGACTGTTTTAAAATAGTAGGGTGCTTACTTTCAATGTCTCTAAGAGCTGAGGGCTTGACAATATTAATTTTTGCACCTGAGTCAAGAAAAACTTTTAAAACTCTACCATGTACAATGGCTGATACAAGGGGACCATCACTTGAGACTGGACAAGTTACTATTTTTGACTTATGTTGTCTGGGATCTCTGCGTCTTGTTTGTGTCAAATTTACTGTGGATCCGTCAACATCTACAACTGGTCTAGAGTCAGTGTCCTCCTCTGTCAAGTGTCCAAATCTATTTTGGGTAGCTACTGAATACACAGGGAGGGCACTAGGATTGGCTAGCTTGAATTGGTTAGCGGATGGCCTTGGGGGTTTCCCGACGACATGGAGTGAACATTCTGAGCTCCAGCATTCTGTGACTGAGCATTATAATTTGAAATTGCATTATAGCTGGGCTGGGAGTTGTAATTACGAGAGTTCTGATAATGTCTTGGACGCTGTGAGCCTCGCCAAGACTGACCATGGGAGTTACGAGGTGGAGATGTCCTTTGCCTAGCTCTACAATCCGCAGTGTGGTGACCAACTTGTTTATGGTACGTGCAATATGGAAGCCTAGAATGATTAGATTGATGAGGGGGCCGAGAGAATTGTCTAGGAGGTGATGATCTAGGGGCGGACCAACAGTCCCTTGCAAGGTGGTTACTCTTACCACAATGCCAACATGAGGGAGTGGATGGTTGTGGACTATGGCGTTTCGGCATTTTATGAGGCGGCGAATTTGACTGGGGGCTACGAGCATGGGTACGCTTCTGCGACCAAGAGTTTTGAGAATTTGTGGGAGGATGCTGAGAGCTTGTAACTACATTTACAGCATCAGAGGGTGGCAAAAGTTGAGCACTTCGGGGAGCTAGTTTATCTGCGGCATTGTTAATAGCCTCAAATACTTCACCAATTTCATGTTTAACACCAAAATTTTGTTGCTCAACGATTGGTTTTGTATGCTCGGGGGCAAAATGCATTAAAGTACCAAATGCTATCATTTTGGCCATAGCCTCAGGGGACAGATTATTGTCTTTATCTAACCAAGTTGAATTATTCATAGCAGAAACTAAGGCATACAGATACTGATCGAGACGGCTAGTAAACGCATTAAACGATTCACCAGGCTGCATGGTGGCATTGGCAATTTTCTTGACTAACCTATATGGGTCAAGGTCTCCTTTATTAACAAAGCGACGGCGAAAGAAATCCTTAAATTCAGGCCAAGACTGAAGGCTAACAATGGCTTTCTCATCAACAACAAAACGTGCATCACCTTTGGTTGTGTCCACGGCTGACCGTGCAATTGCTAAGTATTCGGCATCAGTAGGCTTAGAAAAACGTGCAACTGTTTTCGCTTCAACCTTACTAAACCATGATTCTAATAAACGCGATTCCCCAGCAAAAAGAGGAATAGCCATTTCCTGAGCTGATCTCTGGCCATTGGGACGAGCAACTGTTCCCATTGATTCTGAAGGGGTTTCAACAGTGGTAGGCATTGTCACAGCCGTGGAAGTAATATTTGAACGCAGATTATAATTAAGTGCACCTGGCATCAGAAATAGTATACACAAAAATAAACACAAAAAAATATCAACTTGGCTAAAGTAAAAATGGCAGAAATAAAATTATTAAATTGGGCTAGGCAAGAAAATAATTAAGAACAAGCAATTGTAAACTAAATTTAGCAATCTTTCATTAAAAAATGACTGGAATTAGATGTATGTAAATTAATTAAACCAGACTAAGCACAGCAATTTAGAATAAAAACTGGGAAATGCAATTGCAAAATTTCATTAAAAAGATTCAACACAACAAGTGGCAATGCAAGAAATATGGATGTAGCACATAAACTGGACACAGGAATGTATATAACTCCTATGGTAAAAGTTTAAATTAAAATGCTTAAAGGATAAATTTCAAGTTAGGTCTGGAGAAATATAAAAAAAAAATTCTATGTTCTATTGTCTATGGAAATCTCAAAAACAAATTTCTTTTATGCAAAAATAAACTGCTAGAACAATTATTTCTTACTTCTCTCACCTTTGAATTCAGTAATGACACTAGTAACAATTAATGAATAATGGAATCATATGCAGGGAATATTGAAATGTCTCAGAGAAACTGTGGGCCTCTGGAGTACTAAACCGGCTCCAATATTTAACAAGTCACTGAATGGTTAATTCACAGGATATTATGGGAATTATTACATAAGTCACTTTTTAACACTTGGCACGCTGTTCTCAACTAGCAATTACTTATCTCAGGGTTGTAATTTATGAGGATCACCAGTAGCCAAAGTAGGAGAAGCGTCGTGAAGATCTGAAGAGGCCCATGTGAGGCGTGTTTACAAACTGGATGCGACGGCAGCGCTCCTGGCGGCGGTGGCGCGAGACTCAGGGACCCCACACTGTTCAGGCTAGAGGCACGAAGATAAATTCTGACGACGACAATATTGCGACGATGGAATAACCAGTTGATACTTGCGACGATGGCTGACGACGATTGCAGTAGCTTGCACCCTCACGAAGCTTGATACTGTCAGCTTGGGTGGCGGTGGTGGTGGTGGTGGGTGTAATAGGTGGTTCCCACGTGGTGGCGCGAGGTTCAAAAATGGCTGGCGCGGGAAGCTTCCTTCCTCCTCACTGATGAGTGAGCGTTCTCACAGGAAAATATTGACCCTTACTTCTAAAACGTTAGCCTGGAGTAGTGGTTGATGGCAGGACCCCGGTCTGGCACAATATTTGATGCGTGGGTGGCAGGATGGCGGCTTATGGCGGTGGCGGTGGCGGCGGTTTTGGCTGGAACACGAGGCGATGCTGGGTACTGGAACTTTTGCTTCCAGAAAAAAATTTCTGGATCCCACCGCTGCCACCAGTATTCGTTTGCCTTGTTCGGGTAGAATGTAGACTCAGTAGTCGCTTCTGTATATATTTATTGACGGAGATAGCAAGGTAAATATCTGCCTAGCCGAGGTCCTTCTACTCTGAGTCTGTGAGGATAACTGAGGCTGCTGGGAGCATGCTTGATGCTCCTCTGTCTGGCATGACGTCAGAGGCCTACTTGCCTGTGATTGGTTACATTTCAACTGACAGAATTTGAGTATAACAAACCTATATGAAAAAGTGCAAAGAAAAATGTAAAAGTGTCAGTTGCAACGAACTCGTTATAACGAGGTATGTTTCCGTTGTATATTGTTATGTTGCCATATGAGGTATGTTTCCACAGACCAAGTTAGAAGGTGTTTTCAGCTCTCAAGTGGCAAGTGGGGGGAGGGAAGAGGGGAATCAGAGGAGAGGGAGAATTACGGTCTGGAGTAAATCTGATTGAGATCTAATCTGGGAGAGAAGTGTAATCAGATTTCGTAGGTGAGAGACGAGGATTCTATTGGAGGTGTAAAGCGCGATGTGGCGTTTACAATCACCTTGTAATTGACCTGCGGAGCAAATTAAGACCCTGGGGAATTGGAGGGGAGTGGGGAGGGGACCCTACACGAGTTCAGAGGGAGAGAGAAGAGATTCTGCTGCAGTTCAGGGAGAAATGAGAGATTCTCCTGTAGTTCAGGGAGAGAGGAGAGATTCTCCTGCAGTTCAGGGAGAGAGGAGAGATTCTCCTGTAGTTCAGGGAGAGAGGAGAGACCCTCCTGCAGTTCAGGGAGAGAGGAGAGATTCTCCTGCAGTTCAGGAGAGAGGAGAGATTCTGCTGCAGTTCAGGGAGAGAGGAGAGATTCTCCTGCAGTTCAGGAGAGAGGAGAGATTCTGCTGCAGTTCAGGGAGAGAGGAGAGATTCTCCTGCAGTTCAGGGAGAGAGGAGAGACCCTCCTGCAGTTCAGGGAGAGAGGAGAGATTCTCCTGCAGTTCAGGAGAGAGGAGAGATTCTGCTGCAGTTCAGGGAGAGAGGAGAGATTCTCCTGCAGTTCAGGGAGAGAGGAGAGAGAGACCCTGGTGCTGTTAACAGACCTTAATGGAGAGTCACTTAATCTTTCCTGATTCATCTATGAGGGTACTGAAAATGGAATTTAGTTTTTTGTTTTTGTTTTGAGTTTTATTCCTATCAATTCAATGGTAATTAAGGCCACCACAATAGTTTTTACCAATCAAAAGTAAACTTTAGCTTTAAACATTGTTCAGGTGAACAGTAAACTCTCGGAGTATACTCACGGTGATGTGGAGTAATCTTCCAAGTTTGCATAGTTAGTATGGAAGATACTGCAATAAACCTGTGTAAGACAAGAAGCCAGTGGAAACTGAGTAAAGAGTGTAAGACGCTAACTGGAAAGATTGGCTGTTCAGAGACAACCATTTTTAAACTGCGAAAACAGGATTGGAGGAACACGAGTGGAAGCTTGAAGCATATTAAGCGAGTCATACTACGTCTATGCATTCCACTTTACCATCCGTGCTGAGTATATTCCACTTGACCATCCGTGCTGAGTATATTCCACTTGACCATCCGTGCTGAGTATATTCCACTTGACCATCCGTGCTGAGTATATTCCACTTGACCATCCGTGCTGAGTATATTCCACTTGACCATCCGTGCTGAGTATATTCCACTTGACCATCCGTGCTGAGTATATTCCACTTGACCATCCGTGCTGAGTATATTCCACTTGACCATCCGTGCTGAGTATATTCCACTTGACCATCCGTGCTGAGTATATTCCACTTGACCATCCGTGCTGAGTATATTCCACTTGACCATCCGTGCTGAGTATATTCCACTTTACCACCCGTGCTGAGTATATTCCACTTGACCACCCGTGCTGAGTATATTCCACTTTACCACCCGTGCTGAGTATATTCCACTTGACCATCCGTGCTGAGTATATTCCACTTTACCACCCGTGCTGAGTATATTCCACTTGACCATCCGTGCTGAGTATATTCCACTTGTTTAAGAGTGCACTCAGTGCTCAAGCTCAAAAGTAAACAAGACAAACCACGAAAATGAAGCAATTTGAAGACGCAATCAAAACCCAAGGTGACGGGCATCAGGCGGTTGATTTTCTCAGATCAACTTGGGCGCGGAATTCCCTGGTTCACAGACCAGTGAGGCTACCTTGAGGTGGTGCTTCCGGGGCTTAGCGTCCCCGCGGCCCGGTCGTCGACCAGGCCTGGAGGCCTGAGGCAGCAACAGTCCACACAGAACACGCGCGTACATTGCCAGCATCACATATAACCAGAAGGCTCAGCTTAAGCTGCACATTGGTAAACAAAAAAGCCTTCAATGCAGTCAGAGGAGATGCCGGGAGCTTGCAATATTTGCCGTCATGTGCCATGTTGCAGAGGAGTGTTTAAAAGCTTCTCCTCAGCGGAGTGTTTAAAAGCTTCTCCTCAGCGGAGTGTTTAAAAGCTTCTCCTCAGCGGAGTGTTTAAAAGCTTCTCCTCAGCGAAGTGTTTAAAAGCTTCTCCTCAGCGGAGTGTTTAAAAGCTTCTCCTCAGCGTAGTGTTTAAAAGCTTCTCCTCAGCGTAGTGTTTAAAAGCTTCTCCTCAGCGGAGTGTTTAAAAGCTTCTCCTCAGCGGAGTGTTTAAAAGCTTCTCCTTAGCGACGGTGATGAATTATAAGCATACGGAGGTGTCTAGAATATGAAGAGTCTCGTACCAGTGATGATTTGTGTCGACCAGACCACACACACTAGAAGGTGAAGGGACGACGACGACGTTTCGGTCCGTCCTGAACCATTCTCAAGTCGAATGGACGGACCGAAACGTCGTCGTCCATTCACCTTCGTGTGTGTGTGTGTGTGTGTGTGTGTGTGTGTGTGTGTGTGTGTGTGTGTGTGTGTGTGTGTGTGTGTGTGTGTGTGTGTGTGTGTGTGTGTGTGTGTGTGTGTGTTCTGGTCAACATAATTTAGCCACGTTATTGTGACTCATCGCCTGCATGATTTGTGTTTGTTTGTTTGTTTAGCAGTTAATTATGTCACATAAAGTTTATCTTGGGTGAAGGAATTTATCTTGGACTCGTAATTCTGTGGCGCGGGTTCGATTCCCGCACGAGGCAGAAACAAATGGGCAAAGTTTCTTTCACCCTGAATGCCCCTGTTACCTAGCAGTAAATAGGTACCTGGGTGTTAGTCAGCTGTCACGGGCTGCTTCCTGGGTGTGGAGGCCTGGTCGAGGACCGGGCCGCGGGGACACTAAAAAAAGCCCCGAAATCATCTCAAGATAACCTCAAGAAGGTTTGGGTCCTCACAATCTCTTTTGCAAGATATTGGTTTAACCCAAAAATTGGGTAATAGACTATGCTGTACCGGTGATTCACACGCTAGGCTGCGAGCAGCTGCATCTAACAGCCTGGTTGACCAGACCACCAACCAGAAGGATTGGTCAGAGATTGGGCTATGTTGATCCTCAGAACCAATGCAAGGCATGTACTTTTTTTTTTTTTTTTAGTCTCCTTCCGTATGGAAAATGACGTTTGATACTGATATTTGTCAAGATTCTGACAATGTATTGAGTTTATTTCTGGCAATGATAATATGGGTTTGTGGCAGACTTTGTTGCTGGTGTTAATGCTGATAGAGATGATGGAATTGGTGTTAATAAATTCCTACACAATCTTCAATCCTCTCCCTAACTGTTCCATAATCCTCACGCCTCCTCCCCCCCCCCCCCCCGCCACTCACACACACACACACACACACCCACACACACACACACACAAACACACACACACACACACACACACACACACACACACACACACACACGCACACACACACACGCACACGCACTCCCTAGAACCTTGTCCAGCCTACTGCACCCAACTGGTAATCTTCCCTAAATTTGGCAGACGTCTTGGTTGGTCTTTGTAGTTCCATGATTGTGCAGAGTTCTCTCTTTATCCTGCACAGCGACCGAAGAATTGGCGGATCTTAAGCAAAGTCTTGGGAGCTTGGGTAAGACCAACGTGTAAGTGGTAGTGGTAGTGGTGGTGGCGCAGGGAGCGGTGTGATGGTTATAGAAGGTTATAGATGGTTATAAAGGCGGAGAGGGTAGGGGAAGGCGAACTCCCTAAATATATTTTATTTGGATAGTTCGCCTTAGAATCTTGAATGTCGTTATCATGTCTCCTTTTTTCCATTCTTTCTACTGCGTGATGAGACTCCAGATTTCTTGGTCTTTTTTTTCCCCGTATTTTGTCCCTCTGTCTGTTCAATAAAGAAATTGTATCGCTGTAATGCATCACTCTGTTTCTGTAATCCTGTATTTTTGTAGCACTGCATTGTTGCATGACTTGCATTCCTATATTACCACATTTTGAAACATATAATGTATATATGCACATATATATCAATGTGTGTGTGTGTGTGTGTGTGTGTGTGTGTGTGTGTGTGTGTGTGTGTGTGTGTGTGTGTGTGTGTGTGTGTGTGTGTGCGTGTGTGTGTGTGTGTTTTATTGAGAAAAATGTATCACAGAATCACCATCTCTCTGTATTTTAGAATTATTCGACTGTTGTGTCACTGCTAAACTGCCTTGTAAACTGTATTTCGGTAACATAATCTTGATATATCACTGAATTCTTGAATCCCTATTATGCTATATATCATTAAATACTTAATTTTTTTGTAAGACCTCTTTCTGCCTGCTACCTTCACAGATCTCGTATACTGTGGCAGCATTATATAATCTCACACACAGAGGCTACGGGATCCAGTAAGTTCAGTAGAACTTCGGTTTCAACCCTTTTTAACCCTGTCGTAGCTCAGTCGATTAAGGCAGTGTCTGGGATGCTCCCGGACGCAGGTTCGAATCCTCGTCACGGCCCTTGTGGATTTGTTCATTATATAAGCTGTCTGGTCTGGACGTCTCTCCCTGATGAAAGGACCTTGACAGCATTTTGTACTCGAGTATATGTGAATAGGGAAAAATGAGTGGAGAGAAAATTGAGATGTAAAAGGGAAGAGTTCAAGAGGAAAGTCAAGGTGCCGGTGGTTAGCCTCCTCCCCCGCCCACCATCCTCTCAAGCTGGCTTGTTGCTCTTCAAGGTCATTTTGATCTTATTCACGCTCTTCTGAGGTCATTCGCATTCATCTGAGGTTATTTACTCAGATGAGAGGCCATATTCACCTTCATTTGAGGGCATTTACATTCGTTTGTTGGTCATTCGCTCCCTTATCTGAAGTCACTCACCGTTACTCGGGAGGTCATTCATCGGTCATTCTGTGTCATATGAGAGCATTCATCATTATTCAGAATTCATTCACTGTCATCTTTGGTCATTCTGAGATCATTCCTTCTCATCTGAGAGGATTCCCCCGTTATTCTTTAATCATCCATTGTGTATGCGTACATACACACACACACACACACACACACACACACACACACACACACACACACACACACACACACACACACACACACACACACACACACACACACACACACAATTTGTATTATGCATACTAAACATACACACGTGAGTATATCTAGGCTAGTACATATAGATGGTGATATTTGGCAACCATTCCACACGCATCCAAACTGCTCCCGTACCTGGGAGTAGTTACACATACACACACAGAAATCACAATACAACTCGTCCTCGACTCAAGTCCATTACATTCAGCGGTCAACCCCACAGACGCATTCATAAATTTTAACATGTTGTTCATTCAAAACGGGAATTTTTTCAAGTATAAATTAATATTATAATATATTAACATATTGTGTATATATAGGCATAGGATAGGTTAGGTCAGGTGTTTAGATTCTGTTGGCGATTATTTGTATTTGTAGTACGTGGGTGAAGCATTTACAGCGTTGTGGTTCGAACAAAATTCGTCAGTGAAGCACTTGTTCCGGAAGTGTTCGAACGTCAGCAGTTGTGAGTCGTGTGTAAACCGTTTTTCATTCATAAACAGGGGGTTTGGTGGGTGCATGGAATCACTTTTGGATCTTTGTTTGGAGGACGGGCTGCACAATAACGTGATGCATCAAATGAACAAATCCACAAGGGCCGTGCAGCCCGTCCTCCAAACAAAGATCCAAAAGTGATTCCATCTCGTTTGAAAACGAGAGCGGGTAGTTCTGTAAGTGACTAAATTGTTGACGATGGTGTGTTTAATAGTTAAATGTTTAACTAGAAAAAAATGTTTGAAGATTGGCTGTTAACTGCTGTGGCATAATTACGTCCTTGTTGGGCTTGCTCCAGACCGTCGTCCACCGTTTCTCATATTGAGTGACTTAAGTGTCACGTTGAGTGTCATGTTAAGTGTCTTTAAAGATTCGTGAATATTAGTCAATAAGTGCTCCGCGTATTACTCCCCTGAATCTGACCTTACTTGAAGCTCCACAAATGTATTCATCCTTCGAATTTAAGGTTAGTAATCGAGCCAAATTTGTTTTTCTTTTTTTGTTATATATTTTTTATTTTATTTTTATTTTATTTACATACAAGAGTTCCTACATTCTTGTACAGCCATTAGCACGTTTCGGGCATGTCCTTAATCTTAATATTCCCCGGAATCCAACTCTGCCAAATCGTTTAAGAACCAGGTACCCAATTTTTACTGTTGAGTAATTAGAGGCTACAGTTAAGGATTGGCGCCCAGTAAATCTTCCCCAAACAGGATACGAATCCAGGACAAAGCGCTTACGAAACGCCAGGCGGGTGTTTTACCACTTCGCCACGGGAACTGCTAAAAAAAAAAAAAAATAATATAAAGGACGAGTGGTGTAACATCTTTCAAGAGAAATTGTACACAAATTTTGAAGACCATATTTATTAATAGCTATGTCGGTTTCCATTAGGGCAACATCTCGGCTCGCCCTCCATACAAAAAAAAATAATTAAATTGTATTAATTAAAATGGATATAAATCACAGGGGGAAATATACAAAATTACTATCGAGAAGTAAAGACTTAAAATATCATTAGCTTTAATACTAAGCAATTACAATATAATTGTTTGTCCCTGGGCCATTGAGACTGACAACCCAACACCTGGAATGAATAGGGAAATATATCCAAAATTGGTCATGCCTTTAAATATCTCCAGTTTAGCAATTATAAAGTTTTTTCTTACCAAAACATTTTTTATATTTAATTCTGCCGGGCATAACTCCAGGGCTGTTAAAGGAAAAATTTATTTGACGCTACAGCGTAAATTATAATTAAGTCTTTATACTTACATTTTTTTTAATTACTATAAAATGAGATTTGGAAGGATTACATTTTTTTCCCCAGAATACAATGGATATTAGACTGATTGACAGGATTACGCACAGAGTTAAAGCCCTGTCTTCACTTTAATTTGGCCTCATTTAGCATAGCAATACTGCTCCTTGCGTTTGCCTCCTAGCAGTTATGACAAACCTCTTGGCTCTTAGCTGCTCAATGTACCCAGCATAAGATAGCAGTGTCTGGGGCAATAAAATGTGTTTTCTAAAGATACAGACATGCCAGTTGTACACCTAAAGGGTGTAAAGGGTGTTCAGTGTTGCCACCGAGACCACCACCCACCTCCAACTGTCACCCACTTGACGTGTGACTCCCGTGTAAGCAAAATACGTGAGTGAGTTCGAGGTCAGTGTCAGTGTTGACACGCCATTGATTGATTGATTGATGAAGATTAAGCCACCCAAAAGGGGGCACGGGCATGAATAGCCCTTAAGTGTGGCCCTTTGGAGCCATTACCAGCATCATTAGCTGATACTGGAGATCTGTGGAGGTGCGACTGCACCCTATGGAGGGGTTGTGACCTCTCGAGAAGCCATTTATACAATTGGAAGGTTGGATGGAGTGTAATTATTGCTATAATTTAACGATTTGAGCAATAAATTATGTCGGTTCAACCTGTTTTATATATGGGTAAAAATTATTTGTAGAGTAATAATTTTATCCTCAAATGCAATCTTTATCTACGCTTCAGCACTTTTTATATGTATGGATTAAAATGTGATTGAAGATTAAAATGTATAAAGGACATTTCATTTAGAAAATCTGAATGGTTTTCTTTTATGTCATTACAGGTAAGAGATCACAGCTCCACAAATTTTCAGGTACGTTCCAATTTCCTTCTTTTTCTATAGAAATTTAAAGATTTCAAAAACTTTACAAAGCAGCGTTCAAAACAGACCTATTTTAGAGTAATATAAAAGTTCCTTTCAATGGTCAAAAGGAAACCAAAGCCACTACAACGGAATGAACTAATAAATATTGGGAATAGAAACGAAGTTACGAAACAGAACACAGAAAGAAATTTGGATTAGCAAAGCACTGATATCGAGAAAATGTTACGGAACCAGATTTCTTGTAAAGTAGATTTAGAAGGCTTAAGGAGTTACTTAGGAAGGATAAATAAGGCAGCGCTTACTTAACAATGTCGTCCTTAGGATGTGTTGGGACTCTAGCAGCGGGTAACTTGACGCTGAATTATAATGTAGATGCCAAATCTGTGCTCACTCGAAGACTTTCCAATTGATGCCCAGCACTTTTAATTCATACATACTAGTGGCTTTAGGTATTGTGTGTACTAGCTCTATCTATAAATCCAACATTGTAAATCAACTACGTATGTACTTTTCCTGAACAAAAATGTATTTATTTATTTATTTACAAGTAAATTAGTCCCAATAATAGTTAAATAATGTCATCCTTTACTCCTCGTCATTCTAAAGAATGCAAATTAAGCTATCATGTTCATAAGGGAGGCTTATAGTTTCTGTAGGCGGGGGGGGGGGGGTGGTTAACTTGGTCATTCTTCACTGTAAACATGCGAGTTAATTGGTTAATTCTACACTACCGTGATCTAAACTACTCTGCATAATCCAGATGGAGACTAACAAGTGTAATATAAATCTGTGTTAAAGCTACTTCTTCTAGACACGAGGCCCCAGAATCCTTATTGGCTTTATTATGTCCAAATTATGTTTTTTGGTGAGTGGGTGGGTGGGGGGGGCGTGGCTTAGGATTGGTACTTGTCATTACACCCAGATCTTTTCTGGATTCAGATTTGTAAATTTCAACATTGTTCAGCTGATATCTGGTAACTAATCATTAACTAATCATTTTCTAAAACTTACATTTGTCAGCATTAAACTATCCGCTAATCTTCCGTCCATTTGAGAACCTTAAGTAAATCATTTTTCATTGATTTCGAGGTTTCTTCAGAATCTATTTTCCGATCTCTTCTCAAATTTGCAAATATTGCTATTCAATCACGTGATTAGACAATTTATATTAATTTGGCAAACAGGAGAGAATGATGGTAGAGCCATTAAGCACTCTACGTACAATAGATTCCCCGCTTGAACTTACACTGGATTATAAAGGAACCCCGAGCAGCAACAGACCATTAGATCTAAGATAAGCCCTCAGTCTGCTAACGGGTGTCGGAAGACCTCTGTTCCGGTAAAAAAAAAAAAATACAGGTTGTTTATGAAATGGGTATGATGGTATTATATAAGGCGTGGGTTAATGTTTTAATGTAAACACGGTATTACAAGGAATTTTATCTGTTTGTAGGTTGTTCCATATACTTATTACTCATTTAAAGAAAAAGCATTGTGTTTCTTTCGACTTGTATAATTTTGCATTATTTTAAAGATTTAGGGCTACGTAATGCACATTGAAATAGGCTATGGTATTATAAATTATAAATAATATTTTTTTTGGGGGGATGGGGGATAAAATTAGCATAAATATTTGTATTAAATCGCAAGACTTAATAACTTTAGCTGTTTGAAATGGGAATTGTATCATTATTGTTAAGTCATGGTATTATTTTGTTGATCGATTATCAACACCTTCAAATGTGGCAGCTGCATGCAACATTGCACCAAAAAAAACGAAAGATCTCTTCATGAAAGCAATATTATATTTGCTTTCTCTACAGCCTCTTGAGTACCGCTTACTCCACTCACATACAGTACTCCACCATAGTAATACAGTACCGCCTGTATTAAAAAAAATCGGTGTAAAGAAAGCAAAAACGAAGTTATACTTTACACATTACTATTCATACGTTATTACATCGGTTTTTTTTTCTTCTGAAGTGGTTTTATGTCCTTTAGAGGCATCATCATCATTACACATCATCATTTGTTCATCATCATCATCATCACCCGAGGGCTGTGTTTCAGCAGTCCCTTTTCTGATTTTAATATTCACTCCATTGGCTCTACTCATGTTCTAAAACGTCCTATTACGCGTTTTTTCTTTTTTTCAATATTAAGATGATCCCCCATTCACAGGTTGCCATGTTTCCTGCTCTAACATGTTAGGCACCTTCTCGTTACCTTGTTCACAGTGAACATCGACCGATGTTCACAGTGAACATCGACCGATGTTCACAGTGAACATTGACGTTAATCACAGTGAACCTCGACGTTAATCACAATGAACATCGACGTTAATCACAGTGAACATTGACGTTAATCACAGTGAACCTCGACGTTAATCACAGTGACCACCCACGTCAATCACAGTGACCACTCACGTCAATCACAGTGAACATCGACGTCAATCACAGTAATCATCGACGTCAATCACATGTCAGTTTTTGTTTTCACAGACTTTTAATTTAACGTTTCTGTTCTCCATACGTATCAAATCAATGGTCTGCGTTTCTTTGAAATTTTACTATGTTTTTATTTTTTTGCCCCGTGACTGAGGATACCAGAAATTTCCACACGCTCCTTACCTCGTTGGCCAGATTTTCCCTAAGATTGCGTATTTGCTCGTTGCATAATCAGTCTTATTTTCATCCTCGCTCGTGTGGTTATCCTCTACATCCAGGGTGACAGCCAGCAACCTGTTCTCTTACAAGGAACGACGCTTTTCGCTCGTATGCGTTACATAAGACCCAAAATTGTCGTACTGGAATATGGGAGCGGCTCGCGAAGGGGGACGTAATGTCTCGTTTTCTGTTGCGGGTCTTCTGGTAGATTAGGAGAGGATACTTTAAATTGCCCCGTTATCTTGATGTTGGGAACCTTATGAGGACGGGCTCTGAACTGCATCACCTGCACTCACACTCCTAGACGGATTCCAAGTTGTTTCACTAATATATTTTTGGGGTTGTGTCACCCACACCACCTTGTACTGCAGCGCCTACTCCAGGAAGTGCCTGGCTAGGTGCTACACCGTCCCTTGGTGATGAGGGAAAGTTGTTTTTCCCCCAAAAAAATTCATACTTAATACGGTCTGTTGCCCCTCACTTGGCAGGGAGCGCAAGTGACCCGTATGCCCACACTTAAAGCAAGTTTTCGGCTGCACAGTGTAAATAAAGTTAATATTGTGACCCGCCACTGATACTGAAATAATATTTCGGTTTAGTTCCATTTTCACTGTTCTGGTGCCATTGAGGAACCCTATATTTGGTCCAAAAGTATGCGTATTCAAGACACGCATTGTCCACATTTCCATAGTGTGCAAGTATGCTAGGTCCCATTTAATATTTCAAAGGGGGCATCCCTCACAGAAAACATACGAAAACTTGGCAGTTGCTGCTTGGCTGGTGGTGACGTCGCACGCTTGCAATGGGAGTCCCTCTCCCTCCTGTGTTGAGAGTAAACTCCGTGGGACTGGAGTTTACGGACCGTGTTGGCTATCCTTTAGTTGAGCTTGTCGTGTGTGACATGCTCCGTGTCCCGGTCGACGACGTCTACGGAATTGAGCTGGTAACTGCTCATCGGGTTATTATCAAGTTGGCGGGGGAGGTGTATTGTGCTTTCCTCCGCCGTTACGAGGGGCGTTCCTTGTCGCTGCCGGATGGTGCAGGCTCTGTGACCATTACAGACCGTAGTGGTGCCCTGACCTACGTGAATGTGCACGGGGCGCCCTTGGAGTTTCCCGAAAATCTGCTCCGGCGTTACTTCCAGCAGTTTGGCGCGGTCGTCAGTGTGCGGGTGCACACGCTGTCCTCAGGGAGGTATAAGGGTATGCGGACGAACATTCGTACCCTTGGGATGCGCCTGAGGTCTGACATCCCTTCTTCGGTCCGGCTTCTGGGGTACTACGTCCGGGTTTACTTTGTCCGGCAACCCCGTACCTGCTTTCGGTGTGGCCTGTTGGGGCATCAGGCTGCCGAGTGCTCGGAGGCTGCTGTCGCTCCAGAAGGATGATTTCCCGCCGCTCCCTGTTGGGGTGGATTCCGTGGGCGAGGATGTTGACGTCCCGTTGGCTGCTTCAGCTTTCCCTGCGTCGCCCAGCAGTCCTCCCGATGGTGCGGCTCCTCCTCCGGGTGTTCCGGTGCCGTCGGCTGATCTTCCTGTCGCTGTCACAGCTGCTCCCGGGGGTCTTCCAGATGGTCTCTGCGTGTCGTCGACGTCTTCGTCTTCCTCGTCTCCGGCTGCTGCATCTGGCCCTGCGCCTTCGCCGGGTGTTTCGGCTGAGCTGGGTGCTGGGGGGGACTGCGGAACGTCCTGTTGCGTGTGGCCCGGTTCCCCCCTGCGGTTGAGGCTGCTGCCGTCATGCAACGGGCATCGGTTCGCACGGCTTGTGAAGCCCGTGGTTCTGGGTCAGCCTCTGGCTCTGAGGATGTGTGGCCGGAGCCCAAACGGTCCCGGCGTTCTTCTACTGCTTGGGCTGATGTGGGGGATTTCGACACCGGTGGGTCTTCAGGCGATGATATGGTGGATCCGGGTGCTTCGCGATCTATGTCGATGGTGGTTGCTGACGTCCATGTGCCTGCTGATGAAGACGATTGTGCATATGATTCACCTCCTGTTCTTTCTTCTGCAGAAGGTTCTCCGCAGTGGGGGGTGGTCGCTCCTACGGATGTAGGTGGTGTAGGTGCTGGTGCGGGCCGCGACCTTGTGTTGTTGCTGAAGAAGGATGTTCGGCGTGGGGGGCCCCTGCAGGTGACCAACCCGTTCTCGCAAATTTAACAAGTCAATATTGACTTATTAAATATGTGCATAGGTGACATACTTAACATAATAGATACCCTTAAAAAGATTCATAGAAAACACCGACCTTACCTAACCTTGTTAGTATCTTAAGATAAGCATCTTATTGCTTCGTAATTACAATTATTACTTAACCTATGCCTATTATAGGTTAGGTAATAATTGTAATTACGAAGCAATAAGATGCTTATCTTAAGATACTAACAAGGTTAGGTAAGGTCGGTGTTTTCTATGAATCTTTTTAAGGGTATCTATTATGTTAAGTATGTCACCTATGCACATATTTAATAAGTCAATATTGACTTGTTAAATTTGCGAGAACGGGTTGTGAGGTGACACATCCGGTGGTTGCCGCGGCGCCCTGTAGAACTGCTAAGGAGGCTGCAAGTGCGCTGCCCGTTGCCTGGCCCCGTGGGGGGAAGCCCCTACCGATTGTCGTGGCCTCCGGCGTGGCGTATGATAGGAAGAATAACCCTTTGTCGTTTTACTTTGTTGACTGCGTGCAGCCTGTTCCGTGGTGCCCTTCGACCGTCTGGGTTCCGCAGGCTCGGTGTTTTGTTAAGGGTGTGCCGGACTTGATGCCTGATCCTCGTACGGCCCATGCTCGCCCTGTTCCGGACAACATCATGTTGCTTTGGGAGGCGTATTGTATTCGTTTCCCGGCGGCGGAGTGGCCGGGAAAGTATGAGCAATCTAAGTAGTTTGTGTGATTGCTGTGTGTCTAGTGTATGCATGGGACCTGTGGTATGTTCTGCTATGCGTTGTATTTCTTGTGAGCCCTTCAGGCCGGTGTTATTTTTAGTTTTCTCAATGTCCCTGTTTATTGTGTTCCTTACATGTTTTAACATACTTTGTGTGTAGCTATACCATTTACTGCTTCTCTGTTCATTTGCTTCTGTTGTAATATGTGCCCCTCTGGCTATGATGTTTGCCCTAGTGTGTTCTGTGCTTGTGCCTCTCCTTTTATTTCTTGCACTGCAAGTGGTTAGTTGTGCATGTTCTTGTTTATTGTTTGTGTTGTTATTGTGCCATGTATGGCTCATGTTTCTGTTGCTTGGCTTGTTGTATATTTTATAATTTTGAATTTGTTTGTTTGTCTTTTTTGTTATTTGTTCTCCTTATGCTTTCTCTGTGTGTTATGATGTTTGTTTGTTTTGTTTTATGTGTTATTGTGTTTTGTGTATTGCTAGCCTGTTTAAGCTATTTTCTCTTGTGTTCTGTTGATGTTTGTTTTTGTACTGTGCTGTTGGTCCTTCTGACCGGTGTTTTTTGTTTTGCTTATTCTCTTTCTTCTGTTCTTTTGTTTTTTGTTTTGCTTATTCTCTTTCTTCTGTTCTTTTGTTTTTTGTTTTGCTTATTCTGTTTCTTCTGTTCTTTTTATTGTATTTATTGCCTTATACTTGCATGCTTGCATGTAAAAATAAAAAAAAAATAAAAAAAACGATGAACTACGTGGTGCTGAATTACATAGTCGAATTAGTTCTTGCAAATTAGTTCTGTTCCTAGTTTCTCGTCCTGTCTCCTTCACATAGTCTATCACGTACTACTGTTTTCTTCACACAGTCTATCACGTACTACTGTTTCCTTCACATAGTCTATCACGTACTACTGTTTCCTTCACATAGTCTATCACGTACTACTGTTTCCTTCACACAGTCTATCACGTACTACTGTTTCCTTCACACAGTCTATCACGTACTACTGTTTCCTTCACACAGTCTATCACGTACTACTGTTTCCTTCACACAGTCTATCACGTACTACTGTTTCCTTCACACAGTCTATCACGTACTACTGTTTCCTTCACACAGTCTATCAAGTACTACTGTTTCCTTCACACAGTCTATCACGTACTACTGTTTCCTTCACACAGTCTATCAAGTACTACTGTTTCCTTCACACAGTCTATCACGTACTACTGTTTCCTTCACACAGTCTATCACGTACTATTCTATCGACATCTCTCCTCTCACACCCTCTCTCTTCCTTCTCCCACATGATCTCTACTCTGAAATGTGTGTATTAAGTACACAAAATAATTCCAGTATGATTTATTTCCCTTTAGTTTTTTTTTAAGTAGGATTTTATATATAATAAGCTTTTTAGCTCTTAAAATCTGTAACTAAATCGACCTTCTCAAGGTTCCTAAATCCGAGCACAATTGTATACATATAGACTGTAATCTATACATTTATGAATACAGTGCGACCCTGACGAAGGGCATTTTAGGAAGGTATCATCTGATAATGCTGTTGAATAAATCATATATGTAAATTAATTTTCTTTGAAGTTGCGTGTTCTTTTTCTCTCTCTGAAATAGCCGATTTTTTTTTTGTTAGAAAAATGCAACGAGATTAAAGAAAAAATAATACCACTTCTGCGTAGTTTCAAATGAAGAGAATTTTATATATATTATCTTTCTCATCTGAACGTAAAGCGTTCAGATCTTCCTCCATGTTTTCAAAACTCCTGCCTCCAGAGGTACCGCCCCCTCCCCTCCCCCTCCCCTCTTTACGATATAACACGACTCTGGAACAACTCTGGAACAATATCTTCCTGTAGTTACCTACCCACCTTCAGTGCTGATGATTTGACGTTACGCCAATTCTGTTATTGTGGTCACATGGAGAGAGGGAAGGAGTTATTGTATTTACTTTTTATTTTTAATGCAATATAAATCTCAAACTAAAAAAGTGTGTGTGTGTGTGTGTGTGTGTGTGTGTGTGTGTGTGTGTGTGTGTGTGTGTGTGTGTGTGTGTGTGTGTGTGTGTGTGTGTGTGTGTGTGTACATGCGACTATAGAAACGCCCGGCAAATAGACAAGCAGAGGGACAAACACACTTTAACAAACACCGAACACAGGCATCCAATCACCCAGGGTATATCAGAAGTATTGGCCTCGGGCTCTTGGCTGTTTACTCCCAGTTCGGTGGATTTTGATAACTGAGTAGAGAGAGAGAGAGAGATCGAGCAAGCGATGCTGGACCGGGTCAATCGGGGGCACTCGTCAAATACCCATTCATCACTTTGGCTGTGTCGTCATAGCAATCGTTCGCTAGGTTCTCTCTCTCTGTCCCTCTTTCTCTTAGTACACCTCACGGAGCCAGAGAGGGGGAGAGGGAGAGGAAGAGGAAGAGGGAGAGGGAGAGGGAGGGAGGGAAATTAGTATTTTTTTCCTGCACAGTCGAGATTAAAACGAGGAAAAAGGGGGTAAAAAAAAAAGTATTTTGGTAAACATGTTGAGAGTGTGTGTAGGAGAGCGGCCATCCGTCTTGGCTTGGCGCGCTTTTGGTCACTCCCAATAACACACTTGAATACACCACACACCACATTGGGCGGGAAAAGCCGATTTTCCCCGCCTAAACTTTCGATTTGGGGAGATAGAGGGAGGGGGGGGAGAGAGAACGCGAGCGTTAGTGGTTGGTGGCGGTGGCTAGTGTTTACATTTATTAAAAACAAAACAAAAATCAAGAGCCTCGATCTGCTATGTGCACTGATGTTCACACCCCGCCAAACACACACCTGCAACAACGACGTTGGTACAACGTTCGAACAAGTTTTAACACCCTAACCAGTTATAACAACCAATATAGCAAGTTATAACAACGTTCTAATACGTCATAAACACGTTAAGCCAAGATGTAACAACTTTATTACAAGTTGTAACAAGCGGAAAATAGAGACAGTTTCGGTTTGTGTTTCCAGGGACCCTACCTAGGTATGCGTGTTGGAACTGATATCATCATCTTAGCCCCGCCCCTATAGTCATGTGTGTACATGCAGGGTGTACTTAGAGTATATGTAGGGTGTACTCAGGGTATATGTAGGGTGTACTCAGGGTATATGCAGGGTATGGCGTCTGTCTACACCAACACTTGCAGCCTGGCGTCCTGTCCAAATCTACACTTGTCTCCAGGTATTGCTCATTTCCTTTTCAAGCTAATGTATGGAGTGGGGGTTCTACTTTGGTCACCTTCAGGCTATTTTTTCCTTATATTAGCAACTCACACACTGAGGAAGGTCTCCCTGGCGTCTTTGTGACACAGTATTTAGCTAAGTTTTATGCTGGGTCGCGGGCCCGGCCACCCCCAGGCCACAGGACTTGGTAATTTATATTCTTTTCACAAGTTGTTAATCTCAGAGCACACGCCTTCTCTATTGTCCAACCTAGAATTTTATCGATTACAGTTCTCCTGATTAGCTTAGATTAGTTTTTTATTCGTATGCTTCTTCGTTCTCATCGAATCTTGGCCTCTTTCTCAGCTCTAATATCCTCGTTTCCTGCTTTCTTAAATATTGTTGTTTCCCTCGATTCTGTTTTATTTGCTTTTTTTTTGTCGTGCCCTTAAACAAAAAATCACTGCGGGTTAATACTGAGGAATAACACTCTTGCCCTTTAAAGTGCTGGGAATCTTTTTTTTTGTCCATCTGCCTGTATTCTCAATCCTCTTGAATTTGTTTTGAGTTTGTTAGTAATTCTCAAACTTTCTTGTGCCTCGCTGGAATTCCTCTGATTTATGTTTTTCCAGCCCATTCAACCTCTCTGCCACGTGTAGCTTGCTTCCAGGACTTGTTCTTGCTTGGCGTCGTCTTCTTGCTTGGCGTCGTCTTCTTGCTTGGCGTCGTCTTCTTGCTTGCGTCATAATAATAATATAATAATAATAATGATTCAGCAATTAAATTATGACAGTTGCTATTATAATACAATTAATGATATAAGAATTTGTGGAACCATTACAAGAATGGCAAGAACAGTAATAATATTAAGAAACAAAGTGTGTGAATAATATAGAATATTTGGGAATTATCTGATACGCTGTGTGACTGTCGTTTCCAAAACATTTATCAATATATTTAAAATAATTCATGAAGTAATGGAATTTTTTTTAATGAATACGTAGTAGTTATAATGGGTGAGAGTTAATAGGATAGGACTGGAATGTTAATGGGTGAGAACTAATAGGATCGGAATGAAATGTTAATGGGTGAGAATTAATAGGATCGGACTGGAATGTTAATGGGGTGAGAATTAATAGGGTAAGTTTCCTATTTTCTGCACCGGTCTTTATACCTACGTTCGTTACGCCTCTTCATTAACGTTACGGGCTCACCATAGCCCGTGCTACATAGACACTTCGTCTTGAGTAGCTAAATCTTTAACAACAACAACAACAACTTCATTAACTGCCTTCTTCCTCCAACATGAATACCTACTCATTTATCTCGTGGAATGCAAAAAGCCAAGTGAACGCTTAAAGTGTTGAATTCTCAGGACTCGGAAGTAAGCGTTAACAGACACTTACGTCGTTGAACAAATTTACAAGGGCCGTGACGGGGATTCGAACCTGCATCCGGGAGCATCCCAGACACTGCCTTAATCTCCCGGACGCAGGTTCGAATCCCCGTCACGGCCCTTGTGGATTTGTTCATTTGATGCATCATGTTAGTGTGATCTCTGTGTGTACTTGCGTCGTGACTTGGACAAGCCAAACAAAGTCATGTCTCCCATCAGATTTGTGTTGTGATGCGAGGAAGGATATAATTATTTTTAATGTTATACGGACACTTCTTGCATCTTGCGGCCAGGAGCCGGTCGGCCGAGCGGACAGCACGCTGGACTTGTGATCCTGGGTTCGATCCCAGGCGCCGGCGAGAAACAATGGGCAGAGTTTCTTTCACCCTATGCCCCTGTTACCTAGCAGTAAAATAGGTACCTAGGTGTTAGTCAGCTGTCACGGGCTGCTTCCTGGGGGTGGAGGCCTGGTCGAGGACCGGGCCGCGGGGACACTAAAAAGCCCCGAAATCATCTCAAGATAACCTGACACTTCTTGCATCCCTTCTGCCACCTCTCCTCCCTTCATCCTCTCTCATCCCAATACACAACACTTATCCCTGACACTACCCCCACTCCACACTACTCCACTCCATGCAAGGAAATGTAGATGTTTATCTCTCAGAATGTTTGGTAATATATTCATTGTTTGTGATATGTGTATATGTATGTATTAACACGATGTACTGAACGGGGTGGGAATAGCTTGAGCTACCTCATCCCTTTCTGTGTATTTTACCTCGATAAACTTATTTCAATTTAAATTTCCACTCCATGCATATCCTGTGTTTAGCTCATGCAGAACCACTTGGGCTGGACGGTCGAGCGACGGTCTCGCTTCATGCAGATCTGCATTCAATCCCAGAGATCATCTAAGGGGTTGGGCACCTTTCCTTCCCTCTCCCTTCCCGTCCCATCCCAAATCCTTATTATCCTGACCCCTTCCCAGTGGTGAATAGTCGTGGTGGCTTGGCGCTTTCTCCTGATAGTTCCCCCCCCCCCTTCATGTACACCAGCGCTTCTATCTCCCTCTCGGCTACACTCCTCCTTCACACACCGCTACACCCCCCTACCTACCTACACTAACCAAGCACAGGTGTTAACTCTAACTATTCTAACTGAAAACTCTACTATTTGTCTGCGTGTGTGAGTGCATCCGTGTGTGAGTGCACGCCTGTAAGTGTGTGTGTGTGTGTGTGTGTGTGTGTGTGTGTGTGTGTGTGTGTGTGTGTGTGTGTGTGTGTGTGTGTGTGTGTGTGTGTGTGTGTGTGTGTGTGTAAGGCTTATAGAGGGGTCGCTCCTGTCATGTTGAAGTTTACGGGAGGTTGGTCTCCCAACTTTTTTCCCAGGACGAGTCAACCGCAAAGCAACAAAACATCAAACTGAAAGAAGTCCTAGTGAGGGGTGGAGGGAATCCTAGCGAAGGGTGGAGAGAATCCTAGCGAAGGTGGAGGGAATCCTAGCGAAGGTGGATGAAATCCTAGCGACGGGTGGAGAGAATCCTTGGAAGCACTTGGAAGGGCTATGAGGATAAGGATTTAGAATTTTACGGAGGGAAGAAAAAGTCCCCAGTTATGTAGATATGTAGACCGTCGGGGATTGACCTACGATCCGCGAGAAGCTAGACCGTCGGTGGAGGGAGAGAGCTTTAGCGAAGGTGGAGGTGGTACCCCCCTGGTGATGGCTGGGGAGCCTTGATGTGGAGCCCTTGTTTGGGTGGGGATCCTTAGGAGGGTTCGGGACTTTAAATTGTTAGCCATTAACGAGCCAAGTAGACCTTAACGAGCCCAACATCCCTTAACGAGCCCAACAGCCCGTAACGAGCCCAAGAACCTTTAGTGAACCCAGTATCCCTCTGTAAAGAGTGATATTTCTAGTAAACTTAAGGGAAACCCATGAACTTCCCAGAGAACTCGAGAGCTCTGAACGCCGCCATAAGTCCCCAAGTCCGATATATTCCACGTAAGCCCAGTATATCCCAACGAACTCCAGGAAACCTTGATATAAAGACCAGGAGCTCCCAGCGAGGCTCAGGAAGCCCAGGAACGTCCAGCAAGGCATTCGAGCCCCCCAGCAAAACCCAGGAGCCCTCCCAGCGAAGTCCAAAAAAGAGTATAAGCCTCGGCCCGACCCGGCACAGGGAGAGTACACAATTGATATGCAGGTCGGGAGGACGCAGGAGGGGGAATCACGGAGCTCTGTGTTGCCTCGGAACACCAGTAGGTCTTTTGTTGTACTATTTTCGACATGGAATTGCGGGAACTTGGTGAAGGGGGGGCGGCGTTGGGCCGTGGTGCGGCGCGCCCCTCTCTGCCTCTGCAGGGAAATTAAGTTTCTCTCTCTCTCTTCCCCTCTCTCTCTCTGCCCTCTCACAATTGCGTGCAGAGAGATACGGGCAATATATCATTTGGCTTGTACTAAGAGGCATCATTCATCTCAAACATCCTACGAAACATCGATTATACTACACATAATTAGAACATTGAGTGCACTTAATCATAAGAGCTAGAGGCTACGTGAAGCATTGCAAGAAACCATTCTTCAACGTTGCCACAGGAAGGATGGAGGGGAGGTGAAGGGGGGGGGGGTTCATTCCCATGGTGAGAGAGAGGTAGGTATGTCATTCCTCATGTGAGAGCCTCGAACTTGTACGAAAACCTCAGAGTGTATTTTTGGTGACCAAAAAAAAAAAAATGGTGTATTGTTAAATCCTGATGCAAAGAGCTACCGCGTGTGGTAGCAGCGGTAGTGTTTGGAGTTGAGCAGCTCAATGTTGGTCGGTCCCATTTGTTTAGTATATGTTATAAATACATACAACTATAACCATATAGTGATTGGTCTTGAACTCAAGCTTCCTGTTAACGTAGGAGAACATATCAGTACAACGTCTCCTACCTGAAATTCCTTGAGTGTCGTATCTCTTCTTGGCAGTTACCTGATTAAGAATGGTACAAGAAATCTTTAGGTACCCAGGATTATATCGTTAAATACACAGGAGAAAACTGGGATTTGACCGTGGCTGCAAAACTATTTTTCCAACAGATACCTGGATCGACTCTTTGGGACAATACTAGGTTACCTACGGTCCTTATGGGCATTCTTAAACTGTTCTAAATATACAGAGTAGTATTTAAGACAGTAAAATAAGATAATAAAACAATTCACACTTATTAGTCGTTAAGATGTAAGTAACGTCCTAACAATACACTTAGACCTTGATTAAGAACTTGGGAGAGTGCGAAAGACTTGGTGTTAATCTTTACATAAAATAGACAAATACATAGTGTTGGATTTTTTTTTTTTTTTATTAAGTTTGTGAGAAGACTGTTACCTATCGTACGTTACGGCTCGTGATCCTACAGCAGCCAAACTTTAATAAGTCTAGGGATACGACACAACTGCTGTTCTCAATAGCGAATCACCAGTATAACCCCTTAATGGGTAATGAGCATAAAATAGAATCTTCATAGGACTGAAGAATAAAGATACTAAGTATATATATATAATTTATATTAAATAAATCTCAAAGGCAAACAGATGATTATATGGTCACAATATATCACATTAAAAATATCACTGTAACTTCCAGACATTAAATCAATACTAAGAATAATTATATGGCTAGAATAAAAGAATGACTTAACTCCAACAAGTGTTATCTCCCCGGTTTCTGCTCAGCTACTGAACTCCAATATGAGAGTCAAAAAACACATTGCCTTGCCCCGCGAATAAATTGCCAAAGTTACAATATTTATTATTTCAACAATGGAGCACTATATTGTGACAAGAGTAATCTTAAACTAACTTAATGAATAATTAGTACATATTGATATAGACAACAAAAGCAATTGTTTCTTTACATAGTAATTAAAATATGCATACAGAATAGCATAATGGCATGCACACCCCAGCAACGGACGATCCCACGACAATTTGCCAGATACAGTTCACTCAATTATTATTTCACTGTTACCCACTTATGATCACATATAAATCATTAGTTCCCGTGGGAAAACTGATCACACAAAGAAATAAACAATCATTCCCACGATACGCTGGGCCTAACGCCAACACTGTAACATGAATGTGCATTTGCATAGAACATATAAGTATAACAATATACATGCTTGTAATTTACATACAATTATAAATGTACATATTAATATATTCACTTACGTATCTTATAAGGGTACGTAACACTTCCACCTCCAAGAAAAAAAATGCAATGGATTGAAGATCAATGGCATTTTTTCAGAAGTAAAAATGTTAGGTAAAAAGAAACATTTCATTTATGGTACATCAAAACTTCTTGACAAAGCATCAGCAATAACATTTTGTCTGCCTGGAATATGTTTGATTTCTACATTAAATTCCTGCAAAAACAATGACCATCGCAGAATTCGTTGGTTCTTGACTTTCATCATATTTATAAAGATAAGGGGGTTGTGGTCTGTAAATACTAACACTTTATTTCCTGATAAGTAAATCTCAAACTTCTTGATTGACAATATAAGACCCAACGCCTCCTTTTCTACCACGGAATAATTTCTCTGAGCTGCATTAAATTTTCTGGAATAGTAATACACAGGATGCTCAATCTGGTCTAAACCAACTTGAATAAGCACAGCACCTATCCCAACATCTGACGCATCAATGTGTAATATAAATGGTTTATCAAATTGGGGACTAGCAAGAATAGGTGAGGTGGACAATATGCCCTTTAGGTTCTGAAAAGCATTCTGACAATCTTGTGTCCACTGAAACTTTACTTGCTTGCGTAACAAGTTTGTCAAAGGAGCAGCTACTGTTGAAAAATTTCTACAATAACGCCTATAGTATGCACACATACCAATAAACCGTTGGACTCCTTTCTTATTGGTCAACACTGGGTAGTCCACAATGGCTTGAATCTTATCTTGTAAGGGGATAATCTTACCTTGTCCCACCTCGTGGCCAAGATAAGTTATCGTACCTTTTGCCCAACTACACTTATTCATATTTATGGTTAACTTTGCGTTTTCTAACACTGTAAACAAGTTCTTAAGGCCTAAGAGATGATCGGCCCAATTCTTACTGTACAAAACAATGTCATCAAGGTAGGCCCTACAATCTGGCACATCCTTGAGTAAGAAATTCATAAGTCTTTGAAAAGTAGCAGGTGCATTTCTCAAACCGAATGGCATGACATTAAATTCATACGCACCATCAGGTGTAACAAAAGCAGTAACCTCTCTAGCATACTCTGTTAATGGAATTTGATAATACCCTTTTGACAAATCAAGCTTACTTACATATTCGGCATGACCTATGGACTCTATACATTCTTCCAACAAGGGTAAAGGAAAAACGTCCACTGTAGTGTTCTTGTTCAGTTTCCTGTAATCCACGCACAATCTCCAGGTTCCATCTGGTTTTGGCACTAACAAACACGGAGAGCTCCAAGTACTTTGACTTGGCCGAATGAAATCATGCTGGAGCAGATATTCCACTTCTGCTTGCATAATTTTCCTCTTTTCGGGATTCACTCGGTACGGATGTTGTCGAATGGGGGTGCTGTCCAGGAGCTGAATGTCGTGTGTGATGAGGTGGGTCTGGGTAGGAACCTCCCCAAACAGAGATGTATGGTTGTCCAGCAGAACCTGGAACTCATCACGTTGTTCCTCCTGTAAATGACATAGCATCTCCCTGCCATTGGAACTGGAACTGAGAAGTTGGATATTAACATCATGTCCCTCACTACAATTATCCTCAGGGGGTAACTCTTCCCGACTAAAACAAGCTACTACACCAGGTCCAACATAAGCTTTTAATCTGTTAATGTGCACAGTCATTTGGGGTTCTGAAAGATTAGGGTTAATTAGTTTATAAGTTAGGTCTCCCACCTTGTCTACCACTTGGTAGGGTCCTGCGAACTTATGGGACATGGAAGTCCCCATACGAGGTTTCAACACCAACACCAAATCTCCGACATCAAACGACCTTAGCTTAGCCTTGAACTTCTTGTCATATCGTACTTTCATGGCTTGTTGAGTCCTTCCCAGATGTTCTTTCGCCAACTCACGAGCCCGACACAACTTAGCCTTGACCTCACTCAAGTACAATCCGCTCTGATGAACAGAGACATCTCCCAACAACTTTTCTTGTAGCATTTTAAGAGGACCTCTTACTTGGTGACCAAACACTAGTTCAAAGGGTGAACAGCCCAATGACTCTTGTAGCCCTTCTCTAGCAGCAAACAACACAAAGGGGAGATTCTCATCCCAATTACGTGGATGAGTTTCTCCGGTTGTCTTTAGCATTTGTTTCAAAGTCTGGTGGAAACGTTCAAGTCCACCTTGGCTTTGTGGATGATATGGACTGGACAATTTGTGCTGAATCCCTCGGGATTCGCAAAAAGTTCTGAAAACTTTAGAAACAAAATTTCCCCCATTATCACTCTGAATAACTCTAGGCATTCCAAACAACGAAAAGAATCTTTCAAGACACTTGATGAGATTATGAGCCTTGGTATTCCGTAGAGCATAAGCTTCAGGAAATCTAGTAGTCATACACATGAGAGTGAACAAAAACATGTTACCCGATTTAGTCTTAGGTAAAGGACCCACACAATCAATTACAACATGAGTAAATGGTTCATCAGGAACTACAATAGGTTGCAATGGTGCTCTAGGTACAGATTGATTTGGTTTACCAACAATTTGACAGGGTATACAGTTATGACAATATCTGACCACGTCTTTCTTTAACTTTGGCCAGAAAAAATATTTACTTATCTTATGGTACATATTCGTGATACCTTGATGACCTCCCATGGGGTCATCATGTGCAGCCTGCAGGACCTGCCTACGATAATCATTGGGGACAACGAGTTGGGTTCTAATCTCACAATCCTCTGAAGAGGGAGTTCCCTTGGGTCTCCACCTTCTCATCAGAAGTCGATCCTTGAAGAAGAAACCCGTCCCTTCCTCCAATGCATCAATATTATCAGGAGCCTCAGACATACACTTACTTAAACTAGGATCAGTAGTCTGTACAACACTTAAGGGCAATGACTCAGACTCAGCAGCGAGCGGGCAAGAACCTAGTAGCTTGATCTCTTTTCCCGATTGATCAGAATAAAATGGAGTCATAGCTACTTCGGCCTCACTCTCGACAACTGGCGCACTAGAGACAAGCGGGCAAGGTACAGATAGTTCAGCCTCCTCACCTTCACTTTCCTTGTGATTTAGGTTCGGCGGGGCTTCTACTACGGCCTCACTCTCATCATCCAGTCGAGTCATAAAAGAATCCTCAAGATCCACCTCCCACTCCTTTACTGAAGGGGTCCTGGTCTTGGGATCAGCAACCTTAGTGAAGACAGGATTACTCTCACCTGTTTTTCCCATTGATCTAGTAACAACACAAGCAGGGTAAATAATATCATCATCTGCTTCCGGTTGAGCTAATACATTATGGGGTTTAGTTAACATGATGGGACACTTGGGCCCTACAACCATTTGGTTGCCAAAATCATTACCTAGAATAATGTCTACCCCAGGAATGGGCAGTTGTTTACTTACACCAACATTACACCATCCTGAAGTATATTTAGAATCAAGGTTAACTTGCAATAAGGACACTGGTTGCACACTACCGGCAATACCCTGGAGAAGCACAACTTCACCCAGATCTCGGGTGTCAACATCATCAAGTACCTTCTGGGTAATAAGAGACTGTGAAGCTCCAGTATCACGGAGTAATTGAACAGTCTTATGTCTACCATTAGTACATAATAAGGTACCTGTGGACATATAGGGTTTGAATTCAGCCATCCAATTGGGACTGACTGTAATACATGAAGAATTAATAGGTTGCACTCCTTTACTCATAATAAGACCAGTTGGTCGGAGTTCAGGATGCAAACTAAAACATGAAGAAATCACATGCCCCCTTCTCTTACAATGGGTACAATGTTTGACAGTGGACACACTGGTATAACCAACTGCCGGTTTAGAATTAGCATTACTAGGCTTAGATGATCCTGGCAATGGAGTAACCATCTTAGGGTTAGTAAGAGAAGAGTTCACGGGAGTAACTGTCGCACCAGGAGGAGACTTATACTGATAAGGAGTACGGTGAGCATTGAAATTTACTCTACGACTAGACTTAGGTGAAGTGGCCGTAAACGGGGCCTTAGTCAGCAACTCATGCTCATCCGCGAGCTTTGACAGCTCATCAATATCGGTTACATTCTTTTGTTCTGCCATAAAAGTAGACAACTGGTCTGGAAGACAGGACAATACTTCTTCCATTATGAGAAGATTCTTTAGAGCATCAAAATCAGTGACTGCAAGTGACTTTAACCATCTGTTGCAAAAATTCGTCTTCTGACGAGTAAAATCGGCTATTGTCTGATCCTTGATTCTCCTTAGGTTCCTGAACTTTTGCCTGTGTGCCTCTGGATTTAGTTGGTATGCATTGAGGATGCTTTTCTTTACAAAGTCATAATCAAAACTATGAGCGTCAGGGAGGGATGTGAAAACCTCCTGACTACGCCCCTTGAATTGAGACTGCATAATGGCTACCCACTGATCCCTTGGCCAGTTCATACTGATGGCAATTTTATTAAAATGTGCAAAGAAAACCTCAGGATCTTCCTCATTGAACTTGGGCAACTCTATATACTTATTCATCCTGATGGGATTATTATCACTATTTGTTGAAACATTACTAGTATTTCCATGCCCAGCTGCCATACGCTGTGATTCAAGCCTGAAGTTAGTGTCAGCCATTTGTTGTTGAATCTCTAATTGCCTAGTTTGTTCCTCGGCTTGTTGCTTCTTTGTGGCTTCAAGTTGCAACTCAGTTAAACCTCTCTGGTTTTGTGCCGCAATTTCTAAACGCCTAGTCTCCAGCTCCCTTTGCTGAGCTTCAGCCTCTAATATTTTCTGTTCTTTTTGAGCTTCAAGCTCTAATTGGCGAGCTTCTAACTCAAGACGCTTTAACGTCATCTGATCACTCGACTCCTCTCTTAACTCCTCTAGAATTTCTTCATCTAAATCCCCATTCTCAACAAAATGCGTCACAATGACTTTCAATATTTGGGCTTTAACCATTCTATTGCTGGCGGTCAAATCCAAATGATTTGCCATTTGTATTAACTCAGTCTTTTTAAGGTTCTGAATCCCTTCAAAGTCTGGGTGAGCCACCAACGCTGCAACTTTCTCCTCCATCGTTACTAACACTTGGCACTTGATTCACAAAATTAATTAACACAATGGCACTGCACTACACTTCACTGTAAAATTGTCACCACACTGAAAATTCGCTTGGCCTCACTGCACAAACAAAATATATAGGATGACTTACCTCAAAATCGTGAAACGTTGTTACTTGACACACAGGAAGGCTTGCTTGGCACATGGAATAGTTCTTAAGAAACACACAGAGACACTTGACACTGGTACCTAGGAAGGCAAGGTTAGATTAGCATAGTTAAGTTAAAAGTGGGACAATATTTCCCGGCACAGGCCCCCATAACTCTTTGTTACCTATCGTACGTTACGGCTCGTGATCCTACAGCAGCCAAACTTTAATAAGTCTAGGGATACGACACAACTGCTGTTCTCAATAGCGAATCACCAGTATAACCCCTTAATGGGTAATGAGCATAAAATAGAATCTTCATAGGACTGAAGAATAAAGATACTAAGTATATATATATAATTTATATTAAATAAATCTCAAAGGCAAACAGATGATTATATGGTCACAATATATCACATTAAAAATATCACTGTAACTTCCAGACATTAAATCAATACTAAGAATAATTATATGGCTAGAATAAAAGAATGACTTAACTCCAACAAGTGTTATCTCCCCGGTTTCTGCTCAGCTACTGAACTCCAATATGAGAGTCAAAAAACACATTGCCGTGCCCCGCGAATAAATTGCCAAAGTTACAATATTTATTATTTCAACAATGGAGCACTATATTGTGACAAGAGTAATCTTAAACTAACTTAATGAATAATTAGTACATATTGATATAGACAACAAAAGCAATTGTTTCTTTACATAGTAATTAAAATATGCATACAGAATAGCATAATGGCATGCACACCCCAGCAACGGACGATCCCACGACAATTTGCCAGATACAGTTCACTCAATTATTATTTCACTGTTACCCACTTATGATCACATATAAATCATTAGTTCCCGTGGGAAAACTGATCACACAAAGAAATAAACAATCATTCCCACGATACGCTGGGCCTAACGCCAACACTGTAACATGAATGTGCATTTGCATAGAACATATAAGTATAACAATATACATGCTTGTAATTTACATACAATTATAAATGTACATATTAATATATTCACTTACGTATCTTATAAGGGTACGTAACAAAGACATTATCATTACTTAACAGAGTAAAATATAACATAATACAATTACAATATTGTTTAATATTGTGCAATAATCATATAATATTGGTTTAATACAAAGTGGTCATACGTATAAAAGAGATTGTATAACATCCTTTAAAAATCTTTATGTAAATATGTACAATAGTTGACTGAGTAATAGATAATAGCTAATAATAACAGGATAGTAACAGTTTAACCTAAAGAAATATTAATTTAATATGGTTTAACGACGCTGAAAACGTATACATGTAGTTCACTAATGTATATATAGGATGAGGTTTTAATTGTACAAGATTTAGAAAGTTTGGTGATAAATATGTATACGCAACCATATGTATTATAGTTTCCACGGATCCTTGGGCGTAACTTGTATTTCGACATTCAGATTGTATTCTGATATTAAATGATGTTAGTCTTGAATTTGAATAGTGAAAGTGTAGGTGTATTTCGATGGGTGTCATACGATTATGACAGCCATTCAGAGTATACCCTTGTCGTACGATGGTCATATTTTACTTATGCAAGGTTACTTTTTTTACGGTAGGGTAGTAATAAATTGTTAAAGATTGTTTTATACTACACTGGCTTACAGTTAAATTAAAAAACGAGCTTATTTATGTTTATTTACGTAATACAATGTATTACAGCAAAAACAGAAGATAAATCTTTTCTGAATCGAATATTACTTTAGCATAGTTTTTTGGGAGTATATTTTGTTGTTTAGATACGTGTGGGGCAAAGTGGAATTTATAGTTAATGTATTAGAAGAATTATAAGCAAGTGGTGCTGAACGTACAGTGGTTTGATGTGATCCCGTCTGGTCTCCAACGACATTATTTTTAAACATTGTGGGATATCTAAATGTCTAAGGATGATTTCGAGGATGGTCGACTCTGGACAGTTACAATGCAGGTGGTGAAGGGGACCTGAAACAATTATATACTATTTGCAAAAAAGATAATAAATATGCTAGATATTCCCATTGTCTTGAGCACATTATCTATCTTGCAATGAAAGATAGATAAGCTAGATTAATGTGACTTTCAGCTTATTTCCTCATCAACAGCTGCAATACGCAAATTGTAGAGATCTCCTCACTTATCTCTCTCTCTCTCTCTCTCTCTCTCCAATTAACCGTTTGATTCTGGCGGAAAAATATATGCCTACGTATATGCAGTATCATACTGTAGGCTTTGTTTATATTAAGGGAAACTCAATTGGCAACAAACCATTGACGAAGCTTATCCAATTCAGCGCTCAATGTATTGGTGAGGAGGGTAGTGCAGTTTATACCTGTACTAGATAGTGTTGTATTATCAGCAAATACAATATGTTTTGGCTATTGTTCAGTTGTTCAGATATTCTTTACAAACATAAGTGTGTAATATATATATATATATATATATATATATATATATATATATATATATATATATATATATATATATATATATATATATATATATATATATATATGTCGTACCTAGTAGCCAGAATGCACTTCTCGGCCTACTATGCAAGGCCCGATTTGCCTAATAAGCCAAGTTTTCCTGAATTAATATATTTTCTCTAATTATTTTCTAATGAAATGATAAAGCTATCCATTTCATTATGTATGAAGTCAATTTTTTTTTATTGGAGTTAAAATTAACGTAGATATATGACCGAACCTAACTAACCCTACCTAACCTATCTTTATAGGTTAGGTTAGGTTTGGTAGCCGAAAAAGTTAGGTTAAGTTAGGTTAGGTAGTCGAATAACAATTAATTCATGAAAACTTGGCTTACTAGGCAAATTGGGCCTTGCATAGTAGGCTGAGAAGTGCGTTCTGGCTACTAGGTACGACATATATATATATATATTACACAGTATGAATCTTCTCAATATTTCTCATGTTTTACTTCACTGTCGAGGGTAGTTGAAAAATTATCTCTCCAAAGCTCATTTTCACACTTTATTTATGGTCTGACGTCTTGAAGCGTTTCGCAAGACACTTCTTACATTTTCAAAGACAATTTTACATACTCTGTCAATGCTTATATTCGCCTGGGGTGAAGTGATACAAGACATGATTGAGATGAACAAATGAATCAATGGGTACACCATTGTGTGTTTTATCTCTTAGCTTCTGTGTTGGTTCGGGGTCTTCAAGTGGGGTAGAATGTAATTATGTGTTAATTACCTGTTGATTGTTGGTTTTGAGTTTTTGATGTGTAGGGCCTCGCTGATGTCGAGTCTCCTGTTATCGTCGTATCTGTCGATAATTTCTGTGCTGCTTGTTAAGATTTCTCTTGTGATGGTCTGGTTGTGTGAGGAGATTATATGCTCCTTGATGGAGCCCTGTTGTTTGTGCAATAGCAAAAATAACAGGGGTTCCATCAAGGAGCATATATCCATCCCGTGCGTAGGTTCGAGCCCTCATCACGGCCCTTGTGGATTTGTTTATATATAATATGATTCCAATCCAACCAATCGCCTCTGGTTGTGTTTGTAGGAACCCTAAACCGCGAAGATGAGAATACCGCCCTGCTTCATTGTGTCATTTCCAGCGGCTGTGCCATTTTTAAGAGAGAATCGCATTAAAACTAACGACATTGAGAGATGTAGGAGAAATTAATCATTTACAATATCGAGAATACATAATAAATTATGGAGCAAAAAGTTTAAAAGATACGACATACACTGATAGAAAACTATCTTAAAAAACTGTTAGCATAAGCAAGAGTTGTGTATTCGGCGAGGGAGTCTCTCCAGTGGGGATCATAAGGCTGACAAGTACATAAATATTATCTGAAGGGTGTAGTAGGCAGGAGAGTGTTACTGGCTGTGAAGGCCTACAGAATGCGAGTTGACAACCATTCTGGGATTAAAGGCAAGAAAAAAAAAGTCTGTCCATAATTTGATGCACATATTTTCTACTAAGATGATTTTAATGGTTTCTTCAACGGAGGTATTAGTGAGCAGACTTTCCACCGACGGGAAAATTACCATTAAGGATGTATGTAAATTCACTTTAAGCCTGAAAGGAAGATCACCCTGCCCGTCCTCCTAAGATTTCCCAACTTCAAGTAACTGTCATACTAAAGTGGCCTCATCCTAACCTACCACAGGACCCAACACAGAAAACAGGACAGTACGTCAATTTCGCGAGCCGCTACCATTTTTTATTACAGCAATTTTGGGTCTTTGGTAGAGTATATGTAAGGTCATTCTCAGTAGAAAATGCCAAATTAGTTAGATTATATAGTATAAGTAGTTTGGGATGTGAGTACGAGGATGTTGGGATGTGAGTACGAGGAGTTTGGGATGTGAGTACGAGGATGTTGGGATGTGAGTACGAGGATGTTGGGATGTGAGTACGAGGAGTTTGGGATGTGAGTACAAGGACTTTGGGATGCGGGTACAAGGAGTTTGGCATGCGAGTATAAGGATGTTTGGGATGTGAGTACAAGGAGTTTGGGATGCGGGTACAAGGAGTTTGGCATGCGAGTATAAGGATGTTTGGGATGCGAGTACAAGGAGTTTGGGATGTGAATACAAGAAGATGGGATACGAGGAAGGAATGAAGGAATGGGGCCCAATCATGTGAGCCACCGGGACTCGAACGCCAACTTGGTATATATAAAGTTAAAGTTTATTCTATTTAGTTTATTAATCTGAAGCATTTCAGAGACATCATGCAGTAACTTCGTGCCAGGGGTGTAGGCCTACCACTCTCTGGTTTTAGGCCTACCATTCTAACAAGCATCACCACTAGGCGAGTATTCATTCGTCGGTTAACTCGCGTTTGGAACATGTTCTCTCATTCAGCAGTGTCAAGAAAAGAGTTAACTGAACATATGAAGGCTCTGACACGTTGATGGTTTGTTTATATTCAATTATTCTAATGAAATTAACTAACAATAAACAAGTTATAACCCATAAAACTAATTTAGTTTAGCTTTTTGAGCTATTTTTTCGAAATTAGCTGAGAGAGAGAGAGAGAGAGAGAGAGAGAGAGAGAGAGAGAGAGAGAGAGAGAGAGAGAGAGAGAGAGAGAGAGAGAGAGAGAGAGAGAGAGAGAGAGAGACGCTATACTAACCCTTCTAAAACATCTTAATATTCTGTACGGACCACCCTGGAAGAGAGAGACCCACGTGTCGGCAAGACCCACCAGTCTGAGGGCGGGGACGGCCATATGGCAACACCGGGGCCTGTCTCTAGCTTGGATATGTTCGTTCGCTGCGTTGAAATCTCCGCTCCCACTGATGACTTTATCAACAATTATATTAAATTCAAATGGTAATCTTCTTCCTCCCTCCCGCCCTCTGTGATGTGACCATTTTGGGATGGTACTCGAGTGGTGTGTTGATATGTGTTGGAGTTAGCTTTTTACTCTTGTTTTTGGAGGTTCTCTTGGGACAGAAGTTCGCGATGAGTTGTTCATATGTATGCCTGTTGTATTGCTGGGGCTTGGCCAGCTTAATCTATCAGACTTTATCTCTTCGTCCATCTGTTCTTCTCCTCTTCTTGTTTCTGTCCTTCTGCTGTTGTTCCTCCAGCTTCTCTCTCCTCCCCCTTCTCTCTCTTACCCCTTCTCTCTCTCTCTCACCTTCTCTCCCCCTCTCCACCCTTCTCTCTCCCCTCTCCCCTCTTTTCCCCCGCCTTGTCTCTTCCCTTTCTCTTTTTCCTCCCTACTCTTCTCCCTCCCTTCTCTTTCCCCCTCCCTTCTCTTTCCCCCTCCCTTCTCTTTCCCCCTCCCTTCTCTTTCCCCCTCTCTTCTCTCACTCCTCTCTCTTCTCTCACTCCTCTCTCTTCTCTCACTCCTCTCTCTTCTCTCCCCCTCTCTCTTCTCTCCCCCTCTCTCTTCTCTCCCCCTCTCTCTCTTCTCTCCCCCTCTCTCTTCTCTCCCCCTCTCTCTTCTCTCCCCCTCTCTCTTCTCTCCCCCTCTCTCTTCTCTCCCCCTCTCTCTTCTCTCCCCCTCTCTCTTCTCTCCCCCTCTCTCTTCTCTCCCCTTCTCTCTTCTCTCCCCCTCTCTCTTCTCTCCCCCTCTCTCTTCTCTCCCCCTCTCTCTTCTCTCCCCCTCTCTCTTCTCTCCCCCTCTCTCTTCTCTCCCCCTTCTCTCTTCTCTCCCCCTTCTCTCTTCTCTCCCCCTTCTCTCTTCTCTCCCCCTTCTCTCTTCTCTCCCCCTTCTCTCTTCTCTCCCCCTTCTCTCTTCTCTCCCCCATTTCTCTCTTCTCTCCCCCATTTCTCTCACATTGACTGCTCTGAGAATCAATGAGAGTAGCAGGAATTGGACGACTACTCATGGAATGAGACTTGGGGTGCAGATATTAAAGCACAAGGTGATAACATTACAACCAAAATCCTTTAATTCTCTCGTGAGTCAATTCCAAACAGTCCAAAAATCAGCGACTGACCCTGAATTAGATAGTAGAGCTGCACCCAATGAGAGGTCAAGAAGAGCCAACTATACTGAAACAAATCTCGAGAATATGAGCTATTAATAAGAACTACACAATTCCTTACGAGGTCGGTCGAAGTCCAGTACAGCTGGGTGGCCCATATAAGTGGAGGAGGACTAGCATGAGCAGAATAAACCACAGTAAAGTGGATGAAAACAAAGAACTCAACTTCACACGTTAAGTCCATTCCACCATTTAACAAACTTGACTCTATAGCCACAGATTGAACTAATTACTCCTTTGCACGCAAGTTGCAGGTTATGGAGTCAGACTTCTCTCTCCTCCAGTTCACTCTCTCTCTCTCCATACAAATTCCCCGGCTGCCAGCCAGTATCGTTGCGAAAGAAAAACAGAATAGAAATGCCTGCTGGACACAGATGTTAGCACAAGGCTCCAGGGGACAAACGGTGTATAAACTCGTATATCCTTATGCACGTCCACTTCCTTCCCTCTTCCAAGCTTGCATTGCTGAGCAGACTTGACCACTAATGCTAATTATTATTGATAAAAGTAGATTGTTCTTTTTCTTTTCATAGTGGTTTAGGTCTCGCGTGTTTGTGTAGTTGTAAACTTTGTTATCTATATCTAACCGACCTGTGTGTGTGTGTGTGTGTGTGTAATATATATAATTTCTAATATATTTACACTCGCGGAACGCCGGAGGAAGATTCGTGGAACCCTTTGTCTAAGTCCTCCAAACAGGTGTGTGGGGTCTATCAGACCCCACACAGGTGGTGGTAAATCAGACCCCACACAGGTGGTGGTCCATCAGACCCCCCAAGACTAGTCTTGGCAGCTACACAGGGGGGTCGCTCCATGCCCTGTCCTCGCCGACTGGGTATGCGTGGGGGAGATGGGGAGGCAGGGGCGGCAAGAGAAGTGTTGCAAGAGGAAATAGAATAGTGAGTGTGTAGAATGTGAGAAGAATAGAGAATGGGAGGATTTGTTACGATGGTGGACACTGCAGCAGCATTGGTGAATATATATATATATATATATATATATATATATATATATATATATATATATATATATATATATATATATATATATATCACGTGACGTTGGTTAGTCAATGGTAGGGAGACCCATAACGTTATAGGACAGTACGACTGTCTATAATTGGGCAGCCGCAAGCCACGTGCTTATTGAACATCATTGAGTGAGGGTGTTCAGCCTCGCTACCCTGTGAACATTTGAGAGTTCACCTCTGCCCTTCCTGTTTCTCCTTTCCCCCCCCTCCCCACCTGACCCCCCCTTCCATGTCATTCTTTACCCCCATCGTGCGTCACTTTCCTCCTCCTTCCACTCCTTCATCCCCTTCCCACTTCTCGTTCCCCCTCCTGCCTTCCCCCTCTCCCACATTTTCCTTCTCCCCTATGCCTCCCTTTCCCACTCCATCTCCCCCCCCTTCCTGCCTCCCCATCTCGCGTCTCCTTTCCCTCTTTTTACTGCTCAATTTTTGGCTGCTTCCCATCCTCTGTGAGCTCACCCGCCCAATCTGCTCACCACCACCTCACGCCGCACACTAGTAAGAGTCACGTTTTGGCTATACTGACTGTGTGTGTGTGTGTGTGTGTGGGGTGGGTGGCGAACCTTATGCTTGGTGCAGAGTGCGTTGAACTCTAGCATGTGTGTGTTCGAGATAGAGAGAGAGAGAGATGTCGATCGAGTGTGTGAGATTAAACTGGTTTCAAAGTATATTAAATTTCAATTCTCTGTAGCGCTGTAGCGCGGCCAACATCGGCCTCTAAACCAATGTCTTCTGCCTCGTCAAGCAGCTTTAATGTGACGGATATAATTAGTTTGGTTTAGTAAGATGCTGCGGCATTTAGCTCAAGGAAGAACAAACTTCTTGCATGAATTATTCTCCCGTCATTCTGAATCTTATCGGACGTGCACTTGAAAGAACGATTATCTTCCACCTGGTTTGGCTGGAGAGAGTAGTGGTAAATCAGTCATTTGTATCATCTTTTACTTAACGCCACAAAAAGTTAATATTTAGTGGAAGAGATAACCAAGCATCATATCTCATATGTCAAGATCACATATGTCAAGATCACTCCCCCGTGATGCGTTCGTTTGACGTCATATTTTGCTCGAGTGGACCAGACTCGTGAAATACAAAAGGATTGATGAAGCTTTATGTTCCACCTAACTTCCCCCCCCCCCCCCCACAAGGTCTTATTAAGATACAAAAAAAAAATATAATATCAAACCCAATTAGCATCTGACTCCGTCCTGTGATAGACTCAATAATATAACAATTCAAAAGTTTTTGATACATAAAACTAAATACAGCATTTATCAGATCTGTATTTCATTTACCATTTATCAACATTGTATTAGAGAACAAATTCCAGATGAAAAAAAACTATTATAAATCCCCCCTCCCCCCCCCCCCCGTCTCATCTTAGCTCGACCAAATCCGAGACAAGGGAGCAAAATCCCACCAATCATCGATACCAAGAGCTGGAGCAGTAATATATAGCGAGGGTGTGCTCTGAGGGCATGGCTAACTGGAGCAAAAACCCCCTTATGTCCAGAAGAGGTCGAGGATTGGTCACGGTGGGGCAGTTCGCCTTCGTGCTCTCCCTTCCCAGCCTGGCCCCTGACCCTGACCTTCACACCACAAAAACTCCTCCCCCTTCTCCCTTCCCAAACACGACATGCAGAAACACCCACCCCCCTTCCCTTCTCTCAGTCCTTCCCTCCCTATCCTTCCCTGCCGCCCTGTCTCTGTCTCCCTATCCTTCCTTCTCTTCTTTCCTATCCTTCCTTCTCTTCTTTCCTATCCTTCCTTCCCTTCCTTCCTATCTCTCCCTCCCTCCCTCCCTGTCCTTCCCTCCCTCCCTATCCTTCCCTCCCTCCCTCCCTGTCCTTCCCTCCCTCCCTATCCTTCCCTCCCTCCCTCCCTCCCTATCCTTCCCTCCCTCTCCGTCCTCTCTCCCTCTTCTTCCTCCCTCCCTCTCCTTTCTCCCTCCCTATGCATCCTCCCTGTCCTTCCTCACTGTCCATCCATTCTTTCATCCTATCCTTCCCTCGCTCCTTATCCTTCCCTCCCTCCTTATCCTTCCCTCCCTCCTTATCCTTTCCTCCCTCCTTATCCTTCCCTCCCTCCTTATCCTTCCCTCCCTCCTTATCCTTCCCTCCCTATCCCTCTGCATTTCCCACTTCCCAACTACTCTTCCGTCACACCTACGAGGTACTCTTCCAAGCATCACAGTCACCCTCATTCCCTCCTTATTGTCACACACCCATAACCTCAAGGATCCTTCTCATCATCCCTTTCCTTCCCTACTCTGTCTACACCCATTATCCTCCATCCTATTCTCCCACCACACCTTTCACTCTCCCCTCCCATCACCAGACTAGTAACCTGTCGGAGGGGTATGAGCTACGAGGAAAGACTACGGGAATTAAGCCTCACGTCCCTGATAGACATAAGATTTGGGGGAGACATGATCATCACATATAAGATTCTCAAAGGAATTGATAGGGTAGATAAAGGCAGTTTATTTAACACAAAGGGCACACGCACAAAGAGAGAGATAGGTGGAAACTGAGTACCAAAATGAGCCACAGAGACATTAGAAAGAACTCTTTTTTTGTGTGTCAGGGGAGTTAACAAATGGAATGCATTAGGAAGTGATGTGGTGGAGGCAGATTTCATACACAGTTTTGATATGATAGAGCTTCAGAAACTCAGGAACCTATACACCAGTTGATTGATAGTTGAGAGACTCAAACCCCTGCAAGCACAACTAGGTGAATAACAACAGGTCCTCCTCATGCTCCCCCAACCCTACCCCACCACCAACCCCCCACATCCTCCCCCACTACTTCCCCCCCCCCTTTCCCCCCACCAGCGCCCTGCTCATCACCGACAAGAACCACCTCCCAGACAGCCAACACGGCCAATTGCCTGGGGGAGGGTTGTATCGTGTGCCATGGTAACTTACCTCCTCCTGCGTTCCCTTCACCTCTTGGCTGGGTCGACCAGGTGTGTATACCCAAGAGTTATTTCAGAATTTTAAAGAGAGAGTCACAGTTCTGTTTAGAATTTGTCATTGAAAAGTCAACGATAAGGAAAATACTTTAGATTTTTAGGTTATTACCTAAGCCTAAAGTTGATTTCCCGTCGGTATATTGTAAAATGTATCTTAGGATTTGAAACTAACAACGAGGTGGTCTCCCAGTTTTGACAAGATATGGCAAAATTTCAAATTGATTTTGAAGCAAAAGAATTCTCGGGTTTTCAGGATTTATTCAAAATTTCATGTTTTTTTACATTCAGAATTTAAAGCAATTTTTAAATATAAGCTAGTAAGGTGAATGAAAAGAATTATGAGGTGAAGACTTATCCACGTGTCACTCTGAAGGTCTGATGCCCCCTCATACTATGAGGCGCGTGTCACTTTTAGGGCCTGATGCCCCTCATACTATGAGTTGTTGTTGTTGTTTAAGATTCGCTACTTGAAACAAAAAGTTCCAAGCAGCACGGGCTATGGTGAGCCCGTGATTCACGTCATATTATGAGGCGCGTGTCGCTTTTAGGACTTGGTGCCCTCATACTGTCAGGGACATTTGATAACAGCTTCGCTAAGGTTTTTCCACGCAGGTACCCATCATAAGCCTCCCCCCCCCCCACTCCTCACTCCTCCCCCTCTTCACATTAACAGCCCCCTCCGCACCCAAGGTGACCCCCCCCCCCCTTTCACAACCAAAGCCCCCCTTCTCCACCGCCTCCAATTTTTCACCTTTACCAAACCCTTTGATCACAAAGTGAAAACTTTCAATAATTCTTTTTCTAGTTCGCTTCACGGAAGAGCCCACAGTAACTGAATTGTAAACATTAGTTAAAGATATTTGTAGTAAATATGGAAATCCTATACATTTTGAATTAATCCAATCGTATTTTAAGAACATCCCGTCAGTCGAATTGGTGAAGCAGGAACTATATTTTTTTTCAGCCCTTATTCATTTACCAGTAAACAAAAAATGCAACTATTTTCCCTTACCAGAAACGTTCGAACCCAAGCAATTTACCTAACGTTGAGATCGTTACTATGAAAATGGAAATAATAATGTCCTATAATTTGTACTAGTACGTTGCATTTTTGGTCTTCTACGGATTGGTCGACTCCGTCCAAACTGAGAAGTATTAAATCAGAGAACTGGTTGTGTAGTTGGTGTAATGATCCCAAAGCAGCATTTTAGAACTGTTTTATCATTGGTCCTTCAAGGGTCAGGTTTGAACGATGGGTCATTGAGTGTACCCCCCCTCCCCTACCCCCTACAACTTCATGCTTTACCCGATGGGTCATTGAGTGTACCCCCTCCCCTACCCCCTACAACTTCATGCCTTACCCGATGGGTCATTGAGTGTACCCCCCTCCCCTACCCCCTACAACTTCATGCCTTACCCGATGGGTCATTGAGTGTACCCCCCCCCTCCCCTACCCCCTACAACTTCATGCCTTACCCGATGGGTCATTGAGTGTACCCCCCCCCCCCTACCCCCTACAACTTCATGCCTTACCCGATGGGTCATTGAGTGTACATAAGTTGATTACATAGTTTTTCTTTCTATATTACTCACTTTTAGCAAAAACAGGATTATTCTTTTTTTGAATCTATTGAGAAATATTTAGCCTTGCAAGCCTCTCTGAAAGTTCAATGTTCCATTCAGCTTCAAAATAAAACCTGGCTATCGAGTGATCAGGGTGTTTACGGCCGAAGATCCTAACTGTTGGATCTCACTGTTGTGCAGGGTGATGTAGCACTCGTATTGATGTATTCTGAGGGTGTAGAAGTTGTACATGGGTGATGTAGCACTCGTATTGATGTATTATGAGGGTGTAGAAGTTGTACAGGGGTGATGTAGCACTCGTATTGGTGTATTCTGAGGGTGTAGAAGTTGTACATGGGTGATGTAGTACTCGTACTGATGTATTATGAGGGTGTAGAAGTTGTCCAGGGGTGATGTAGTACTCGTATTGATGTATTCTGAGGGGTTTAGACGTTGTACAGGGGTGATGTAGTGCTCGTATTGGTGTATTATGTAGCCGTTGTACAGGGTGATGTATCACTCGTATAGATGTATTATGGAGATAGAGCTGTTGAACAGTGTGTTCACTGCTCTCGTGCTGATGCATAATAGATGTCAAACTGCTGAACAAGGTGGCCTACCCTTGAGGAAGGGGGAGGGCAGAATGTGACCCCACAGTCTCCTACGCCACGATCTGTACCAGACATTTGCATAGACAGTTTAAAATAAGCTCTGCAAACTACAGATTAAAAACAAATGTAAATATCTAGCGTTGAGGCCTTCAACACCGATCCCTGAAAAAATCCACGAGACTAGACGCTAATTGAGTATAAAATATCGCAACATTATCCCCCACAATAACGTAACATTATTCCCTAAAATAATGTATCATTATACCACAAAACATTTGCATTTGGCTGGACAAAATCTAATCACCAGTCGGGTTTCTTATACATTTCAACTAAATAATGAGATTTGAAATGCTAAAAAGAGAACAATCACAAAATTCCGCTGAAGATCATTAACAGAACATAAGTCCGCTGGAGAGAGAGAGAACGCCTTAAGACGACACGAGCAAGGAACCAAAGTCTTAACCCGTCCCCCAAGATTAGGCAAAATTGTACATTAATCTTGTCAATAACGTTAAGCATCATCTCCCATCCTTCAAGATTGATATTGCCAATTGCTACAGTGGATGGAATGTACTAAATATGTACAATTTCGCAAATTGTGCATATATATTGTACAAAAAAAATTCCGGTTTAGTGCTTTTGTATACTAAAATGATTACAAACTCAGCCTGTGTTTAGCCTAAATATGGAATTTTAGGCCAAATATACATAATATCTGGCCAAATTTCGAATATATGTCTACTATCTTAGGCCTACGGATGGTTAGCATTGGGTGTTGACTTCTTTCACGAAAATCTTTTCCAAATCAATAATGCAAAAGGCTACTTTTTTATTTTTCTGAGGTGTGGGGGAAGGATGTGCAACAATCCACATTTTGTTTATGCTGTCCACAGTCGTACTGTCATTTCTTGAGGATGGGAACTAGCTCACATACAGTTCTACAACATTTGCACAAAAGCTAAATAAATGAAGAGATAAATAACAAATTATGACGAGGAAAGGTTAGCAATGATACGAGCAACTGGCAAAGAAAAAAGTTACTATAATCAAACCAACACAAAAAGGAATAACAAAAACACATTAAAACTACAATATAAGATGTTAGAATTTACATTATACACGTACAAAAAAATATACATAGTGATAACAAAAAAGATGATTGATGAAACGACGTGCGTACACGAATGGCAGGTCAATGCCCACGTATAATGCGACACAAAGGCTCATGGCAGGTGGAGGAGACCCTTAGGCGTCGTAGCCTGGTGGATAGCGCGCAGGACTCGTAATTCTGTGGCGCGGGTTCGATTCCCGCACGAGGCAGAAACCTAGGGGTTTCTGCTAAGAGGCTGCTTCCTGGGGGTGGAGGCCTGGTCGAGGACCGGGCCGCGGGGACACTAAAGCCCCGAAATCATCTCAAGATAACCTCAAGATAACCTTGCAAGAACTGCTCTGGTGCCCACAGGGTGCCCGCCGCAGCATCCATCTTCCCATAAGGAACCAAACGTCTGCTTCAATATCCCTTTGTTGAGGCTGTAAGTGTGCAAGGAACAGGTCCTGGGAGAGGCGGGTGGAAGAGGGAGAGCGAGAGAAGGGGGAGAGGGGGAGGGGGAAGGAGACGAGGGGAGAGAGGGGGAAGGATAAGGGAGGGAGGGAGGGAGGGAGAGAGAGAGAGGGGGAGACAGAAGGGGGGGGGGAGCAAGGGTTGGAGAGGCTGAATGAGAACCAAGAAAGGGCGAAAAAAGAAGCTTCGTTTAAGGGAGGGGGAAATGAAGATAACTTGGCGGAATATAAGAGGGAAGTAACGGGTGAGATGTAGGAAAAGAGAGAGAGGTAAGAAGGGAGGTAATGGGTTAGTTGTCTGAGAAGGGGAGGGGGGGGGGAGAATTTGTAGAATAGGAGGAAGTGGAATTGATTTGAAGGAGCAATAGAAGAACAAATGTATGTAGGATATCAAATAAGAAAATCCTTGAGAAGCATTAATAAGGGATGGGAAGGAGGGGAACTATCAGGAGAAAGCGCCAAGCCATTACAAGGGGGGGGGATGGGAGAAGACGCAATACGAAGAAAGAATAAAGCTATAGAAAGACGAGAGTAAAAACTTAAGAAAAAAAGAAAAGGAACTTGGAAAGAATGAATGGGTAGAAAAGGAAGATTGAAGCCACGAAGGAAAGTGTACAGTTGCTTTCTACACAGGAGGAGGATTAGAGAGGGGGGTGAAGCAAGTGACAGAAGTGGAAGAAAAGGGGAGAGAGGAGTGGGTAGAGAAGAACTGGGTAGTGGTATGGACCCCCCCCCCCCCACCCCTCTCTCTCGCGCACAGCCATATGCTTCCTTAAGGGGAGGTGCGTCGTGTTGCCATGTGTACTCACCTACTTGTCCTTGCGGGGGTTGAGCTTCAGCTCTTTGGTCTCGCCTCAAAACTGCCAATCAACCGGTGTACAGATTCCTGTGTGTGTGTGTGTGTGTGTGCGCGCGCGCGCACACCAGACCCCTACCAGACCCCCCATGTATGTACTCACCTAATTGTGCTTGCGGGGGTTGAGCTCTGGCTCTTTGGTCCCGCCTCTCAACCGTCAAACAACAGGTGTACAGGTTCCTGAGCCTATTGGGCTCTATCATATCTACACTTGAAACTGTGTATGGAGTCAGCCTCCACCACATCACTTCCTAATGCAAATGTGTGTGTGTTTGTGTGTGTGCGCGCGCGCGCGCGTACTTTTTAAGGTGCTGGCTCTGTGCAACATGTTACCACTTACTCGCACACTGAGTCGGACAAATGTTGCTAAAAGCATTTTGAAAGAATCTGTTTCGATTCCTGAATTCTGTCCTAGTGTGGTGCTCGTCAGCTTAGCATGTGCTGTTGACTCTACTATGTCTCAGGACATAGATTTGGTGTCCTTCCACAATATCATTTTTTTCCCCCCTCGTCCCTGGTACGTTGCTCCATTGTGTTACGTATTGTTCCTTTGGGTTCCCTGTTCTTGTTCCCATCCAACATTAGTTTGCACATAAATGCATTGAAATCCAGTAGCCATTTGTCCAAGAGGGAAGAGGGTGGGAAGGAGGGAAGGAGAGGGGTGGAGAGGGGAGGGGGAAAGGGCAGGGAAGGAAGGGAGGGATGGAAAGGGGTGGGTGATAAGACAAGGTAATTATCAAAAGAAAGCGTTAAGCCATTACGACTACATAGCACTTGGAAGGGGGAATGGAAGAGGGATGGAAGGAGAGAGATGAAAAGGAATGGTGGGTGAGAGAGGACGAGAGGGAGTGAAGGAGGACAAAGTGTGAGGGAAGAGAAGGGAGTGGGAGGACCCATGTACTTTTTTTTGGTTTAGTCCCGCACCATGTTAATTGAAGCTACTGTATTGTGTCAGTCAGGCAGGTGGTCAATGGGAATGGTGGGCGGTGGGTCGGGAAGGGGTTAATGGGGAGAGGGAAGGGAGTGGGGGGGGGGGAGAGGAGAGACGGGAGAGGCAAAGAAAGGCGTGGCCCTTCCTCCCTGCCTTAGGAACCCCAACCCCTCCCTCACACCCACCTTCTATCTCATCTCTCTCTCTCTCTACTTCCTGTTTTTCACTCTCCACCATCTTTCTCACCTATCCTCTAATACACACACACACACACACACGCACACACACACACACACACACACACACACACACACACACACACACACACACACACACACACACACACACACACACACACACACGTAAACAACTACACGCCTGATGAACGCGCGCGCGCACACACACACGCGCACTCGCTGGAAGACAGAAGAGTTAGTGGGGACATGATCACCACATTCAAGATTCTGAAGGGAATTGATAGGGTAGATAAAGACAGGCGATTTAACATAAGGGGCACACGCACTAGGGGACACAGGTGGAAACTGAGTGCCCAAATGAACTACAGAGATATTAGAAAGAACTTTTTTAGTGTCAGAGTGGTTGACAAATGGAATGCATTAGGAAGTGATGTGGTGGAGGCTGACTCCATACACAGTTTCAAGTGTAGATATGATACAGCCCAGTAGGCTCAGGAACCTGTACACCTGTCGATTGACGGTTGAGAGGCGGGACCAAAGAGCCAGAGCTCAACCCCCGCAAGCACAACTAGGTGAGTACAACTAGGTGAGTACATCAGAGGTATACCACTAGACTAGTCTAGTGGTATACCTCTGAACTTTTTCCAGCTTCTACCTTGTCAAGCACAAGACGAAGCTGGAAAAAGTTCAGAGGTATGCCACTAGACTAGTCCAGGAGCTAAGTGGCATGAGTTACGAGGAAAGGCTGCGGGAGATGCACCTTACGACACTGGAAGACAAAAGATTAAGGGGATATATGATCACTACTTAAAAAATCCTCAGGGGTATTGGCAGGGTAGACAAGGATAAACTATTCAACACTGGTGGGACGCGAACAAGGAGACACAGGTGGAAACTGAGTACCCAAATGAGCCACAGGGACGTTAGCAATAACTTTTTCAGGGTAAGAGTAGTTAATAGGTGGAATGCATTGGGCAGTGATGTGGTGGAGGCTGACTCCATACACAGTTTTAAATGTAGATATAATAGAGCCCAGTAGGCTCAGGATTCTATACACCAGTTGATTGACAGTTGAGAGGCGGGACCAAAGAGCCAAAGCTCAACCCCCGCAAGCACAATTAAGTGAGTACACACATACACACACACACACACACACACACACACACACACACACACACACACACACACACACACACACACACACACACACACACACACACACACACAGCCGTGGGGCCTCGCGGCTGAGTGAACAGCGCTCTGGGGTCGTAGTCCTAAGGGACCGGGTTCTATCCTCCGGTGGAGGCGGAAACAATTGGACACAGTTTTTCACTCTGATGCCCCTGTTCAGTTAGCAGTAAATAGGGACCTGGAAGTTAGAAAGCTGCAATGGGCTGCTTCCTGGGGATGTGTGTGTGTGTGTTAGTGAGAAATATATGTACTTGACATAATAGAGGAAAAATAAATTGGTTAGAAAGGCGGGGCCCAAGAGCTAATAGCTCGATTCTGCAGATGCAAACAGTAAATCAACTTAGTAAATACACACACTAATAATAATAATTCTCTAAGTGTAGGAGGAAAATATGAAAAGTATGGTAAGGTTACATACGAGGTAAATGGGCTTGGCCTGTACTGCTCAATAAATGAGTAACTAAACATTCATTTAGTGCCTTGAACGCCAATAGAAAGTAATCGGAGAAGGCAATGAAGTCCTACTTTACTCACAGTTTCAGGAGTGAATAAGATAACAAATGTTTCGATGAACACACACACATTAACCAGAGTTTTTGGGGGGATGGGGTGACACAAATATGCATGTCCATGGTCCATGGACATGCATATTTTTTTTGTCCATGGACCATTTTTATTTGAAGTCACCATTCATGAAAGTGCCGCATGCAACATATTTTACAAAATGTAAAGGGAATTCTTCAGGCCATAACCGAGCCAAGAGGATGAAAATAGAAGTGCAACAGAGTCAAGGCATTGAATAAATTATTGCAGAAGAGCCGAACACTGGACTTAAGAATATATAGCTGAGTAAAACGCTACAATAAATTAGCCGCCACTGATTGAAAAGATGTTAGAAAGACACTCAAATCCCACAATAAAATGGGATATAAAAGTTCCCAGTTCCAGCTTCGACCGTAACACATGTTGGAACAGTAGAGACAGGAGAGGAGGACGAGGATATTCGTGTGTGCTGGAGGTAGGTTCTCCCTCGACGTAGTGACATTAAAATGTTGGAAGGACACGGACAGCACCGCCCCCGGCCAACCCACACACACCCTCTTCTCCTGTCTGTCTCCTCTTTCCTCCCCTCATTCCTTCCCTCTTTCCTTCCTCTTCCTCCCCAGAAGTACGTACACACACACACACACACACACACACACACACACACACACACACACACACACACACACACACACACACACACACACACACACACACACACACGACCTCGCGGACACGGGTTCGTCCTATGGGGCACGGGTTCGATTCCCGGCCGAGACAGAGAACTTAATGGATAATAAGGAAATGACTTGAGAATGCATTCAGGTCAATTAGAAACTCGGCAGTTCCTAAGTGCTGGAAGGAGGACTCGAAATGAGAGGGTCAAAATGAGCATCATAAAAGTATCAGTAGAGGAAGTAAAGGAGAAGCTGGAGGAATTGGATGAAACAAAAGCACTTGGAACTAACTCCATGAAGTACTATAGGGAGCTATAAAGGCATAGTAGGATGCCATTTTCAGTCATCTATAATCATTGAGAGAGGAGAGCTACCAAACAGGTGGAAAGGAACAGACGTAATATCTATATAAAATATACAAGAGACAACAGAGAAATATAGAATATAAGAGAGACATGCACGTGGTAAGGTTTTATAGGGACGAATTATGACACGATGTAACTAGAAGACATCATCTCTTTAGGGAAAAGGAAAACTTGTTTAATTAATATGATAGTACTATGACTATTGCTACATAATGGTGATCAGTCGTAAAGGTTGATTGTCTGCATCTTTCTAAACTGCCAGAAAGTCTTGATACTGTTCTACACAAGGAGCTCTCACACACCTGAGGAACACGGAGCACAAGAAAGAGCGCCAAGATGAGTCAGAGTACCTGGCAAGCAGGAGACAAAGAAATCCAATGAAAGAGAAACCAGGAATAGGGAGAGATTAAAGGTATGAAGTAGAGAGAGGAGAGAGAGAGAGAGAGAGAGAGAGAGAGAGAGAGATTAGACAGGGAGATAAGAAGCCATTTTGCTTATTTTGTGTATAAATGCCCTAAGTGAGTAAAGCAGAGTCTTCATTCGCAGATGATGAAATGCTCCTAAATTTTTGACTCAGTCGATCACAGTGTCTACATTTCCGTAAAATTAAAAGCACGCTAACTCGAACTATCGAACACTGATTGGGTTCAATATATCAGGCGGGATTGTCTCGCTTCGTACGCTTCTAGTTAGACTAGAAGCACTTCATATTTGAAGCTTGTCAAACCGCGAGAACAGTCTGCATTTGGAGTTGACCATCTGCCTTGTCGGTTCCGCACAAGAGCTGAAGCTCAACCCCCGCAAGCATTACTCGGCGAATACCCCAGGATACCTCAGGAACTTGTACACCTGTTGATTGACAGTTGAGAGGCGGGACCAAAGAGCTAGAGCTCAACCCCCGCAAGCACTACTCGGTGAGTACCTATGGCTGTGCCTGGAGGGGGTATGGGGGCCTTCACTGTTTCCGGTCGTTAGTTTCTTGGGTGTGTCTAGGGGAGATCTTGAATAGTCAGGGGTGGCTATAGAGCGGCGCTAATCTCAGGGGTGCGGACCTGAGGTCGAATCCCGCCGGTAACGCGAGACATGGCTACAAACACCCATGTAGCCATGGGTGTCTACATGGCTACTCTTTCTCTCTCCACGTGGAGAGAGAGAGGTAGAGGTGAACGTATGTTTGGTCCTTGGTGCATCTGGTCAGGACGTCTGTCTGTCATATTGTCCGCTTCTCTCCATGTGACACCCATCTGGTCACTCCCTGGTTGTTTGATCAGCGGATTAATCAGGAAACAACGAGGATCTTATTTTATTTTTACAAGGAAAAGGACGAGGGTACGGTACCCTTACACCCAGCCCGTGGACGGTGGTACGGTACCCTAACACCCATCCCAGTGGACGAGGGTACGGTACCCTCACCCAACCCATGGACGGTGGTACGGTACCCTACACCCAGCCCATGGACGAGGGTACGGTACCCTACACCCAGCCCATGGACGAGTGGTACGGTACCCTACACCCAGCCCAGTGGACGAGTGGTACGGTACCCTACACCCAGCCCATGGACGAGGGTACGGTACCCTTCACCCAACCCACATGTAAGGAGGTGAATATCACTGTGACAAGTGCCCGGCCCATCTTCCAAACATTAGCCTAAATCTCTTCAATCCAATTAACATTTAATGAACAACACTTTTTCACTTTATCTCAACTCAGTGCTTCGTACACTTTGTGTTCGAAGCACACTTCTCTCTCTTGAGTGTTGCCCGTCCTCGTCAACAAAGGCCAAATAATCCAAATAAAATCCTGGTTTGTGTGGGCTACGGGATCCAGTAAGCTCAGTAGAACTTCGGTTTCAACCCTTTTAACCCTGTCGTAGCTCAGTCGATTAAGGCAGTGTCTGGGATGCTCCCGGACGCAGGTTCGAATCCTCGTCACGGCCCTTGTGGATTTGTCGACCCGTTCTCGCAAATTTAATAAGTCAATATTGACTTATTAAATATGTGCATAGGTGACATACTTAACATAATAGTTTCCCTTGAAAAGCTTCATAGAAAACACCGACCTTAACCTAACCTACTTAGTATGTTAAGATAAGCATCTTATTGCTTCGAAATTACAATTATTACCTAACCTATACCTATAATAGGTTAAGTAACAATTGTAATTACGAAGCTATAAGATGCTTATTTTAACATACTAAGTAGATTAGGTAAGGTCGGTGTTTTCTATGAAGCTTTTCAAGGGAAACTATCATGTTTAGTATGTCACCTATGCACGCAACTAATAAGTCAATATTGACTTATTAAATTTGCGAGAACGGGTTGGGATTTGTTCGAAGGCCAAATGTTCATTCCATGCAAACCCACCAAACGTATTTAATGCCATAAGAATGAAAAGGAAACCTTGCATCTTTGGACGAGCATGACTTGGGGATAGTTTCCCAGTGTTGTGGATAGTCTCCCAGTATTGGGGATAGTCTCCCAGTGTTGGGGATAGTCTCCCAGTATTGGGGATAGTCTCCCAGTGTTGGGGATAGTCTCCAAGTGTTGGGGATAGTCTCCAAGTGTTGGGGATAGTCTCCAAGTGTTGGGGATAGTCTCCGAGTGTTGGGGATAGTCTCCGAGTGTTGGGGATAGTCTCCGAGTGTTGGGGATAGTCTCCGAGTGTTGGGGATAGTCTCCGAGTGTTGGGGATAGTCTCCGAGTGTTGGGGATAGTCTCCCAGTATTGGGGATAGTCTCCCAGTGTTGGGGATAGTCTCCAAGTGTTGGGGATAGTCTCCCAGTGTTGGGGATAGTCTCCCAGTGTTGGGGATAGTCTCCCAGTGTTAGGGATAGTCTCCCAGTGTTGTGGATAGTCTCCCAGTGTTGGGGATAGTCTCCCAGTGTTGGGGATAGTCTCCCAGTGTTGGGGATAGTCTCCCAGTGTTGGGGATAGTCTCCCAGTGTTGGGGATAGTCTCCCAGTGTTGGGGATAGTCTACCAGTGTTGGGGATAGTCTCCCAGAGTTGGGGATAGTCTCCCAGTGTTGGGGATAGTCTCCCAGTGTTGGGGATAGTCTCCCAGTGTTGGGGATAGTCTCCCAGAGTTGGGGATAGTCTCCCAGTGTTGGGGATAGTCTCCCAGTGTTGGGGATAGTCTCCCAGTGTTGGGGATAGTCTCCCAGTGTTGGGGATAGTCTCCCAGTGTTAAGGATAGTCTCCAAGTGTTGAGGATAGTCTCCAAGAGTTGGGGATAGTCTCCAAGTGTTGGGGATAGTCTCCAAGTGTTGAGGATAGTCTCCAAGAGTTGAGGATAGTCTCCAAGTGTTGAGGATAGTCTCCAAGTGTTGAGGATAGTCTCCAAGAGTTGAGGATAGTCTCCAAGTGTTGGGGATAGTCTCCAAGTGTTGAGGATAGTCTCCAAGAGTTGAGGATAGTCTCCAAGTGTTGGGGATAGTCTCCAAGAGTTGAGGATAGTCTCCAAGTGTTGGGGATAGTCTCCAAGTGTTGGGGATAGTCTCCCAGTGTTGGGGATAGTCTCCCAGTGTTGGGGATAGTCTCCCAGTGTTGGGGATAGTCTCCCAGAGTTGGGGATAGTCTCCCAGTGTTGGGGATAGTCTCCCAGTGTTGGGGATAGTCTCCCAGTGTTGGGGATAGTCTCCCAGTGTTGGGGATAGTCTCCCAGTGTTGAGGATAGTCTCCAAGTGTTGAGGATAGTCTCCAAGTGTTGAGGATAGTCTCCAAGAGTTGAGGATAGTCTCCAAGTGTTGAGGATAGTCTCCAAGTGTTGAGGATAGTCTCCAAGAGTTGAGGATAGTCTCCAAGTGTTGGGGATAGTCTCCAAGTGTTGAGGATAGTCTCCAAGAGTTGAGGATAGTCTCCAAGTGTTGGGGATAGTCTCCAAGTGTTGGGGATAGTCTCCAAGTGTTGGGGATAGTCTCCAAGTGTTGGGGATAGTCTCCAAGTGTGCCATTGGTGTTTCTTCAGGATTACAATATTATCACGTTAAATGGTAATACTATTAAATATAATAATTAATTATTTAAATGTATTTATATTGCTTATACTGTGATTCCTCCTAAGTTTAAAAAAAAAAAGTCAGCGTTTGCGTTACTTAAAAGCTGGTTTAAACAAAGAGGAAATAAAACAAAATTAAAGTGAAAAAAGCACTAAATAAACATTCTATAATCTATACCCAGAGAAAGAGGAATAGTGAGAAACTGTGATTAGTGATAAAATAAGTGCGGGAAAGTTAGAGAAAACTTAACAAAAAAAAACTGTCGGTAATAGTTCATCTAATTATTATCATAAAGCCTCCCGAATCTACCCAAAGTTTTCAAGCATTTTGTACGTAATGAAGAAATATGATATATTTCCTCACTATAACATTGGTGCCGAATGTAGAACACGAAAAAAAAACATATTTTTACTCATAAATACTATTATTTTATAGCGAAATTAGCCGAAACTAGATGGCAGATGACGCCACAGGAAGTCTAATCAGGAAACGACGTCCCAAGCGACAATGTTCTGGCTTTTCGTAATTAGATGGACCCATAGGGGCAGGTGTTATTGAACCAGATGCTCACTGGAGCTGGGTACTGATATCGCAAAAATTATTCAATAAATTCCAAGATATTAGGTCAGGGGGGCAAACATATTTTTCTTAATACAAATTAGCATCCGTTTTCTCTACATAAAAATTAACACTTGACCAAAACAGGTATACTTTTTTACCATTACCCATTTTTTTGGTCAGTAGCACACACGAGAGGACCGCAGCTCTATGGGAAGAATAGAGAGGGGTAAATGGTACTATAGATAAGGGGTAGATAACTCGCATAACCAGATCAATTGATGAACTCCAAGGCCATCATATGAGAACACATGAACCTCACGTTCAATATGTTCTCATATGAACTTATGAGAACCAACAATGGTATTCTCGAGGACGAAATGGTTTCTACCGCCTCGCCGTCTTAATTAAGACAATCCACATCAAAGAAAACAAAATGCGATCAAAGGAGGAGGCAGTGAATGGGGAATTAAAAAAAAAGATAGACTGGAGCAATGATTACTTCACCCGCTTAAACCCATCTCTTCGCTAGCTATCCCTGGCCTCCGCCTCGCTATCCTCTTTCTTGCTATAATACCACACGTCTCTTTGATTCCTCCACCCTCCAGACAGTTTCCCTTCCTCTGCCCTTCATCTCCCCTTCACTTCCCCTTCCTTTGAACTCCTCCTCCTCCTTCCTCCGTTATTAATTAAATCCAAGTGCTAATATAGTGTCGGATTACCTGTCTTGTTTTTATACCAGGTGCCGTATTGGCTTAACGTGATTTGATCCTGCTTAATTTCTTAATGCTATCTTTGTTATGCAAGGTCCTCTACACCTCTTGATTATGCTGGGGGGGGGGGCAATTTCATTACGTCATTAGGCTATTAGTCGGTTAACTGGTGTAATTGTGACGTTACATCGATTTAGCATAAAATATTGTGACTTGTTTGTTGGTAAGATGGTGTACTAGAGCGTTATTTGTCAGTAAACTAATGTATTGTGTCGTTATTTGTCGGTACACTAATGCTTTGTGACATTATTTGTCAGTAAATTAGTGTACTGTTCGTTATTTGCCGGTAAACTGACGTATTACGTTATTTGTCGGAAAGCTAACGCACTGCGTAATTAAGGTATTCATCAAACATCGTATTATGCGTTAAATCCCGCCTGCCTCCTCGCATGGGTCGTTTCACTCCACTAAAGCCTTCCTTACCGGCCAATCCCCCTTTGCCTTCCTTATACCTGCTTATCTCCGAGCCTCGCTCTGGCCTCATTTGCCTGCTAGTAAAAGGATTTCCTGTGTACATCTCTCCTCCTGGCCAGCGGGATGTCCGCGTCTCTCCTGCGGTGGTCCGACGCCCTATCCGTAGTACCCGGGCTGATGAGCTGCGGGTCTATCTGGATAGGAAGGCGCGCGCTAACCTTCAACAATACGGTCGTCGACCAGTTACGATCGCCCTCTTAAGGCTCGGGGTGTTGGCCGGACGGTGGTGGTGGTGGGTCCTGGAGAGACCATAGGAGCACGCTTGCGCCGAGGGGGGGCAGGTGATCCAGTCAGCTAATAGAGGTGGTGTGGAATGCTCCCGGTGAAGACTAATGGTTGGATGATGAGGTTCTGATATCGGGGAGGTTCCGGGCAGGCAGGCAGGAGCGCATGATTGGAAGACAGGGAACTGAGATGTGTTACAGGGAGGTCCAGGCAAGGGGCGGTGGTGGGGATTCTGGTGGGTGAGTTAGGCGGACTGAAGAGAGAGAGAATGCGGTAGACGGGTAAAGGTGGTGGTGGTGATAGGATACATGTACATTATCGTGTAATGACACCACCGACCAAAATCTGTAAAATTGTCGAAAGATATTTGTCGAGGATGTAAATATGAAGCAATTAGAATCTCTCTCTCTCTCTCTCTCTCTCTCTCTCTCTCTCTCTCTCTCTCTCTCTCTCTCTCTCTCTCTCTCTCTCTCTCTCTCTCTCTCTCTCTCTCTCTCTCTCTCTCCCCTCTCTCCCTCCCCCCCTCCCCCTTCCCTCAACCACCACATCTTTCTTGTAGTCTTCCACTGAGGAGTAATAAGGAAATTGTCAACCAGGCGCAGGAGAGCAGGTAATATATGATGCAGTTGGTCGTCCAGTCCGTATGGACACCTTCGTAGTCAGACAGATGGGCGAGACGATAGGTAGATCGGATGGAAGATACGTAAGGTAGGCAGGTAGTCTGGTAGATAAGTAGGTAACCTGGTAGACACGTATATTGGCAAATGTGAAGATTGTTCGGTGGAAAGGTAGTCTGGTAGTTTGGCAGATAGTTAATAAGTAAATTGGTAGGTAATGAGGTTGATAAAATTGGCTTGCCTGCATTAAAATAGGGTATATAGGTTCATTCGAACGTAATAAAATGTCAATAAAGGCATCAATAAAGGCATGTACAGAAGGCCTAATGACACACACGCAACCACAGACTCGTTCAACATTTGCTTTAAACTCTCGTAATCACACACAAACTTTTCCACTTGAAGATGATCACCGTGTCCCCCCCCCCCTTAGTCACGGGACTACGGTAATCAACACTATAACAATTGGTTAGACCCGTGAGTGTATTTTCATGACATAACCCCAGTTCAACTTAACAGCATTTATGCCATCGTTTGACAACGATAACGTTTGAGATAATACTACGGGCTCACCATAGCCCGTGCTACTTGGATCTTTTTGTGTTCCAGGTAGCGAATCTTTAACAACATTGAGATAAGAACCCCCCTTTCCTTTCCTCTTTTTCCTTTCCCCATACTGTCCCTAACACTACCCATTCCTCCCCAGCTCTAACATTACCCATTCCTCCCCCCCCCTAGTCCCTAACCCCAAGCCCTTCCTCCCCCCCAGATCCACCCCCCCCTTTCCTAACCTCCTCCCCCTCATTTACTCCTTAGTTTCTTTGTTTAAGATCTCCTGCCCCAGAATTTGGGATTAACGACGAATCGTTAAACGCTGGGAGGATAATTTAGTCCGGTCTAATCGTTGATTGAAGACGACGTTATCTGATGAAGAAAGGGTTAGCCGGATTGATGGCTCGTGGGAGTGGGGGATTGACGGGGAGGCGGGGGGGGGGGTTGTAGAAGACAGTAAGTGGAATGAGGGTGACAGTACTCGCCAGTGAGGGCGTGATGGATCGAGCTTCAGCTCTTGGACTGTGTGTGAGAAGGGTGGGACGAATCTTTTACTGTTGAGCGTCATGTGGTTTCAATCTCTCTTGCAGGGTGAATGGTCTGGGTTACGGGATGGACATAGGATTGTCGGGGTTGCTCATGTTGACCAATCCACACACTAGAAAATGAAGGAACGACGACGTTTCAGTTCGACCTGGACCAGTCGATTGTAAGAATGACTTGAGAATGGTCCAGGACGGACCGAAACGTCGTCGTCCCTTCATTTTCTAGTGTGTGGATTGGTCAACATACTTCAGCCACGTTATTGTGACTCATCGCCTAGCTCATATTGATCCTACTATGAGGGGGGGGCAATAGTGACCCCCCCCTCTCCCTCCACATAATCGGGGAGAATGATAGGAGCAGCTCAGATAGGAGCTGCCTCGTATGGGCCAATAGGCCTTCTGCAGTTACCTTTGTTCTTATGTTCTTATGTAATGTTTACCCGATGAAATGAATGAAAATTCCCGATGAAAATTAAAATAGATAAGACTTTGCTTCATCTATTCCGGTAAATACCGGACTCCACCCTATCTTGAGATTCATTAAATATATTATTTTCAACATTAAATGTTAGTTTGTCTTATATAGATTATTGAATAATGAAATGGCATATTGAAGATAATTACAGTGATGAAGTGGAAGTGGTGAAGAATAGAGAAGGTGAACGGGAGGAAAGGTGATAGTGAACGTAGTTAACGATAAGGAAGGTGGTTGTAACGATAGATAAGGTGGTGTTGGTGATAGCAGGTAGAGGGGGGGTCATTTGTGGTGCATATTAATATAATAATGATGATTGTGTAGTAAAGAGGGTTAAAGCGATGATGCCGTGTAGTGAAGATTGTTACGGTGATGAAAGAGAGTAGTGAAGATATGGTGATGCAGACGATAACAGAAATTCAATATTGCATTTTCTGAGAGGGAGAGAGGGAGGGTGGGAAAGGGAGGAGAAATGGGGGAGCTGGGAAAGAGAGGAAGAGAAAAGGTTAGTGGAAGAGAGCAGAGAGAGGGAGGGGGAGGAGTTGATTGGAAGAGAGTTGGGGGAGAAAGGAAGAGAGAGAGAGAGAGAGAGAGAGGAGGAAGGGGCAGATAGACCCGGGCGCAGCCGGCAAACACCCCCTTTTACCTCCCCCCCCCCCCGCCCTCCTTCCCTCCCCAGTAAACAAACAAAATAGTAATCCAACAAACTACAAACATCAAATTAACATTAGCACAGAATTGCTGCAATACATTATAACGTTATTGTGTCGCTTCCTTAGCTAATATAAACAACCACATGCAGCAGTTTAAGAGTAGATATTAAATATCTTAAAACTCAAAACAAAATATTTTAACACGTGGCATTAAACCCATTCAAAAGGATAAAAAAAAAGCCTTAAATCGGCACTCGCAAGATCCAGGAAGATTGCCTAGGAAGTAATTTTAACGTCCCGAGGAGTGTTCGTGTGTCGACCTATTACAAATTAATGTAGTGTTTCCCCCCACTCTATCCTGCTGTTGCAGTTTGGTAAACAAGGAAATTATCAGATGAAGCCATCAAGCACGCTAGCAGGCAGCGTGATTGCCGACAGGTCACTCCTGCTTTTGTTTCCCCTCCTGCTAAAGTCCTGCTTTTGTTTCTGTCGTTCCAGGAGGCCTCATTTGTGTCCGCATAAATCTATTAGTTAAGGAGAGCATTAGTCTGTTTGCGGCAGCCTCAGAGGAATAGCACCTCGACTAGACACAGCTTGAGCTACGATTGTTGCGATTTGTCCATATATAGACGCAGTTGCAGGAAATCATCCTTTTGAAATAGAAAAAGACTGTTTTGTACTTTTGACTCGGTAGGAGCAGCAGCAACCACGGTAAAACGTCCTGACTCGTCATTGTACGGGGTAAGAGTTCTGCCCCGTCATTGTAAGGGGGGGGGGAAAGAGTCCTGCCCCGTCAATTGCAGAGGGGAAAGAGTCCTGCCCCGTCCATTGCAGAGGAGAAAGAGTCCTGCCCCGTCCATTGCAGAGGAGAAAGAGTCCTGCCCCGTCCATTGCAGGGGGAAAGAGTCCTGCCCCGTCCATTGCAGAGGAGAAAGAGTCCTGTCCCGTCCATTGCAGGGACAAGAGAGTCCAAGCCGCTCATTTTCTCCTAAGGTTGGGCTGGGAGGGGAGGGGAGGGAAGGGAAGGTGTGCACGCGCCGTAAACAGCGCTGGGCTCTCCTATGACCCAAGTTTGCAGCGGAGTCAACCATTCTGGCCCCCTGGCATGGCCCCAGAGCGACCCCGGGGCCCTCGAACCGGCCCGTAACACGTATGAACCACAACCACTTTGGAGGGGCCCCCGAGTAAATAAAGCCGAGCCCCACAGGTACCTTGGTGGAGGGACAACTGTCGTTGGCTGAGTAACGACAGGAGACTTGGCCGATAGTTTGGTGGAAACTTGGGGATAGTTTGGAGCCAACTACGTATTCATGGACACCTTGGAAAACCATTCGGGTTAAATTGGTCATCTTTAGTGGCCAATTCTCCCCCCTCCGTCCCCGACGAAATTTTCGAGAGTGTTCCTTAAGCCAAAGTGTGGGAAGCGATTTGGGAAACTAAGTTGTGCATTACCTGCTGGAGATCTGTGGCGTGTAGGGCCTCTGGGAGCCGTGGCTGAGGTCAGAAGTGGCTCTCCTCCTCTGCCACCACCATATTAAAAGTCCTTTTTTTTTTGTTGCTGTTCTTATCTCAGGTAGCTCAGGTATCATCCAAAGGATACCTGATCAACCAGGCTGTGACTCGTACGTCAGGCTGCGAGCAGCCGCGTCCAACAGCCTGGTTGATCAGTCCGGCAACCAGGAGGCCTGGTCGACGACCGGGCCGCGGGGACGCTAAGCCCCGGAAGCACCTCAAGGTAACCTCAAGGTCTTATTATGTTTGCATATGGGTGAATCGTGTAAATTCACGATTCACCCAATATGCAATATCAATACATAGCTTGTATGACATATGGTGAATCGTTTAATTTTAATCTTTCTCTCTCTCTCTCTCTCTCTCTCCACGAATCACTCTTATCTCTGTCTCTATCCATCACTTCTCTTGCACAGTAACTACGTTTCCTATAACTCCTCTGCCCGATGGAAGAAACCCTTTAAAATATTATACATCGAGTTTCCTTCCTCTCGTATTCAGAGGCGCTTGAAACATGAGCATCTCAGAGAGAGGGTTTTAAAAACCCCCTTTCATCATTACTTTTTAAAATGTTAAATTTTTCAAACCCCCTTTTTGGCTCGGCTGGTCAAGTACCTTCTTGAGCGTGGTGGATAAGATGGTTCTCCTCCTGTTGCTCAGCTGGTCAAGTACCTTCTTGAGCGTGGTGGATAAGATGGTTCTCCTCCTGTTGCTCAGCTGGTCAAGTACCTTCTTGAGCGTGGTGGATAAGATGGTTCTCCTCCTGTTGCTCGGCTGGTCAAGTACCTTCTTGAGCGTGGTGGATAAGATGGTTCTCCTCCTGTTGCTCGGCTGGTCAAGTACCTTCTTGAGCGTGGTGGATAAGATGGTTCTCCTCCTGTTGCTCGGCTGGTCAAGTGCCTTCTTGAGCGTGGTGGATAAGATGGTTCTCCTCCTGTTGCTCGGCTGGTCAAGTGCCTTCTTGAGCGTGGTGGATAAGATGGTTCTCCTCCTGTTGCTCGGCTGGTCAAGTGCCTTCTTGAGCGTGGTGGATAAGATGGTTCTCCTCCTGTTGCTCGGCTGGTCAAGTGCCTTCTTGAGCGTGGTGGATAAGATGGTTCTCCTCCTGTTGCTCAGCTGGTAAGGGCGTTTGGGGGGGGGGAGGGAGGGAGGGATTGGCTAATCTCTCGTTTATTGTGCTCGGCTGGTCCAGGAATCTGACTGTGTTGGCCGGGGGGGGGAAGGGGATTTTTGTTGAATGTTTTCTTATCCCGTTTTCTTGATTTACGTTTCTCCTGTTAATTTTCCTGATTTACCATGATGCCTCGCCTTCGTGCCTCGCCCCCTCCGGTGCCTCGCCCCCTCCGGTGCCTCGCCCCCTCCGGTGCCTCGCCCTGGTGCCTCTCCTGCTGTCTCGCCTCCTTTGTGCTTTTACTCTGGGAAATTGAAGTATTGGGGCTTTTAAGCCCCGGGGCGAAGATCGAGTAGGAAGAGCCGAGGTTGAGGAGTCTGTGTTGAGCTGCTTGTCCAAAGTGTTTTAACATTATGGTGAGATTAAATTCCTGTCCTACAGCAAGAGCAGCGAGGCAAGCGCAAAAACCTGACGAGCACCCGCCCACACCCTACCTTACACACACACACACACACACACACACACACACACACACACACACACACACACACACACACACACACACACTCTCTCACACATATACACATACACAAAAAAAAAGAATTGCAAAATAAATTTATACCATATTTCAATGAATTACGAACAAATAATGGAGATAGGAAAAACCACACACAAACGGTCCCTTCGTCTGTACACTACAGCCGAGACCCAAGAGCTCAAGCTCAACACCCGGAAGCTCAAAGGGGCAAGTGCGCGTGGTGCGCGCGCACGCACATCCTCATCATAAGCCTAGTCATTTGTTACTGGACTATCGGTGAACAGCGGTATAGCACGTTATGCACGGCTGATTAATTAGGTATTTTAGGGCGAAAATCCTCATGTTTACAATGCGGCGATAATTTCTAATCACCGGCGCGGAGCATCATGGGAGTAATTTGACGAGCGAGATTTATTTGGTATATTTTAACTTGTAAAATTTGATGCTCTGATATATTGGTGAATACGCAACTGTTGGCGTATTTGCCTCGGGTATGTTGATGGGGTGGAGGGTAGAGCGACGGTTTCGCCTCCTGCAGGTCGGCGTTCAATCCCCCGATTGTCCATGTGGTTGGGCACCATTCCTTCCCACCCATCCCAAATACTTATCCTCATCCCTTTCCAGTGCTACATTGTCGTAATGGCTTGGCGCTTTCCCTTGATAGTTCCCTTCCCTTCTCTTCCCCCCCCCCCTCTTTTCTTTCCCCCGTTTTCGTCTTGCCCGCTACTCTTACCCCTCTCTTCTATCACCCCCTCACCTTACCCCTTCACCTCTCACCCACCTCTTCTCTCCCCTCACCTCTTCTCTCCCCTCCCCTCTCTTCTCTCCCTTCCTTTCGTTTCTCTCTGCTCTATATGGAGAGTTGGGCCCTGATGTTGAACCGTTAGCTCTCTCTCTCTCTCTCTCTCTCTCTCTCTCTCTCTCTCTCTCTCTCTCTCTCTCTCTCTCTCTCTCTCTCTCTCTCTCTCTCTCTCTCTCTCTCTCCCCCCCGTCTCCCTCCCCCTTCCTTCCTCTCTAGCTCCTTCCCTCTGGCAGGTTGCAGTCTTCTTTCACAGCTAATTATTAGTAAAGTGTAAAAGAATATTTTTGTACCCAATATTTTACAAAATAACAAGAACAAAATTCAGGTACAAATAATAAATACTAGTTCGATTATTGTTATATTGGACAATTATGGGGGTAGTGTTGACATCAGCTCAAGAGGCTATCGCTTTGTTTATGCCAATACCGACCTGATCACGTGTGGTAGCTTCCCCAACAATAATTACGGCGAAAAAAATGGTTCGTGACTATCCCCCAAATGGTCTATATTACAGCCTCCAAAGAGACAGACCTACTACTTAACTACTACTAAAAATCCACTTATCTGTCTGCCTGACCGAGATTGGAGGTCAACTTTGTTTTCATCAACCAAATGTTTGTTTACAAAAGTCATCTGAGCCACCGCTGACATAGCTTGCGATAGCTAAGAATGTAATGTACACTGAGAGTTCTTTAACGCCAATGAAATAAGAATATGTGGTTAAGATTAAGAATTAACCATCCAAAGATTCGTGCAAATTATATATATATATATATATATATATATATATATATATATATATATATATATATATATATATATATATTATTTTTGTATCAACCCATGTACATCTTGTAACCATTAAATACATAATAAAGCACAAAAAATAAAAAAGGAAGGGGGTGGTAGGAGGAAAGCACACAGAAACTGTATTGGAGGGGATCTAAACATTCCCTCTAATGCGTGGTTTCCTCCGAGGCTATGGGTCCCCCGTCTTCCAGCTAGAGGTGGTACTCCCTTCCATATATATATATATATATATATATATATATATATATATATATATGACAATGTCAGACCACGGAGGAAAATGAAACAGGAATTTCCTTAAGTACTTTCGTATATTAAATACATCTTCAGAAGGAAGATGTATTTAATATACCTCTATTTAATATATTCCTTCTGAAGATGTATTTAATATACGAAAGTACTTAAGGAAATTCCTGTTTCATTTTCCTCCGTGGTCTGACATTGTCACATTCTTAATCACGTGTTTATTTTCGTGATATACACACACATATATATATATATATATTGTGACGGTAACGCGTTGGTGTTCGGCTGTTTAAGGCTAGGGGTATGGCCTCGTCACATAGTTATAAAAAAAAAATAGAAAAAACTGGAACTTCGTCTGTGGTAAGGTAAGGAGAAGACACACAAAACACAAGTAAACTTTAACAATGAAATTTTAATTACGTTAATTAAATCAAAACATGAATAAAATGCACAAACAAATTCTTATAATAAAATCAATCAAAATAATAAGAATAATTAGATGACACAATGAAAAGTTACGTTAAGGCAAAATAACAAGAAGTGCAATACAAAGTAAATGGGAGGTGTTGGAATATTGGCTTTAAGCCACCACTTCTCTCAGTACACGCTAGCGTCTAGCCGGGAGGAGTGGTGACAACGAGAGCACTGAACATTCTGAGGTAGGAGGGTGGGGCGACCCCAGACATCAAGTAGTATGGGGGGGCGAGTGCAGGTGCAGCCAGACCGGCGACCAATCAGCGGAGCCGGTAGCGATCAACATGTAGTTTGGTGGTTTGAGTCCGAACAGGTGGCTGGCTGCATATGTTTTGCTCACCCTGGCAAGCCTTGCTGGTGGTGTTGTTGTTGTTGGACATGTCTTCCATAGTCGTTTTATATAATTTCAACGACGTGTTTGTGGAGGGAAGAGCAGGCTCAATCTCTTGAAGGAGATTATTGTCACAACTCTCCCCCGAAGCCTGCGGTTCTGGAAGAAGTACGTCGTTATGTGGTGGAGTAATGGATGGAGTCGCTTCTACTTTATAAACTCTGGAGAGATCATGGGCTAAGATGTTGTCAGACTCTTGGTATAGCGTGTCTCCAGGTTGAATTTCTGCAGGTAGCAAGCCCATAGTAGAAGACGTTGAGATGAGAAGTGGGCGTGCTGCAGGAGGTGTAGGGTGGTGTGGTCCGTATTGATGGTGGACCGAGCACTTTTCAGGTGTGAAGTGAAGTGCTGAAGCTTCAGGATGAGGAAGAGTAGTTCCTTGCCAATTGTTCCGTCGTTCCTTGTAGCAGTAGTCGCTGACAGGTGTATTCTTCTCGCCTCGTTGCTGCATCACGACACCACCATCGTCGGTACCATTGGCGTCGACATGGAGGATGAAGGGCTTATCTGACGAGGTGAGAGTGGAATTAGAAGAGGGCAAAGGAGCACGATTATTATCCTGAAAGCATTTGGGAAGATCATTAAGGATTTCGGAATTAGAAAGCGCTGACTCCTTGTCAGTGCTTTCGGGAGGAGAAGCTGGGAAGGTCTCACTGTGGATGTAGGGTTCTGTGAATGTGGAATAGTTAGTCAAGACAGTGGGAGGAGTACCATTATATTGCTTCAGGAGGTTGACGTGGCACAGCTGGGTCTTCCGCCGCCTATCTGGAGTCTCTATGACGTAAGTGTTGTTGCTTCTGCACTCTTTGACGCAGTAGGGTCCTGAAAATCGGTTTTGTAAAGGTGAACCTGGGATAGGGAAATAGGCAAGGACGAAGTCTCCCGGCTTGAATTTTCTTACTTTGCTGGTTTGGTCGTAATGAGTCTTCATTCTCACCTGGGCTTTCAATAGATTATCATGGGCAAAGCGGTGGACTCTCTCTAGAATGTGTTGAAGGTTTTGAAGAAACTGGGGCACATTCTGATGCTCACTGAAGGTGGCATCTCAGAGAGTCTTTGAAAGCCTTAAGGGGAGTACGGCACTTACGGCCGTAGAGCATCTCATAAGGAGATACTCCTAGGGACTCGTTGGGGAGACTTCTGAAAATACACATTATTAGGTCAATCTGCTTATCCCAATCCTTTGAGGTTTCACTACAAAACTTTTTCAAGAGTGCTTTGATGGTCTGATGACTACGTTCAAGAGAACTCTGTGAAGCAGGATGATAGGGGCTGGACAATACCTGTTTGATGTTGAACTCCTCCAGTGTCCTTTTGAAGAGATCACTGGTGAAGTTGGTGCCACAGTCACTTTGAATCTCCCTGGGAAATCCGTATTGAGTGAAGATCTTCAGTAGATGTTTTATAACCGTAGCAGCCGTGATGTTCTTCACTGGAACTGCTATGGGAAATCTGGTGGTAGGACACAGGATGGTTAGGATGTAGGCGTTACCTGAACTGGTCAGAGGTAAAGGACCAACACAGTCTATTATGTGTCTGTGGAAAGGTTCCGCAGGCACCTGTATGGGAATCAGTGGTGCTCTGGGAATGGAGACGTTCGGTTTGCCTGCCATCTGACATGTATGACACTGTTTTACGTACTGTTTGACGTTATTTACCATACCTGGCCAGTAGTAGTCTTGACGAATCCCATGGTAAGTCTTGTTGAAGCCGTAGTGGGAGAATGCTCCGTGGGCCAGGTGTAGAATAGTGGGCCGCAGGCTGGTGGGAATCACAAGTTGTTCGATGTTGGCCCAATCGTCCTCCTCCTTCAGTTTACTGGGTCTATATCTGCGGTAGAGCAAGTCGTTCTCTAGGAAGAACCCAGGAATACTGTCGGGTTGAGTCTCAGCCTGGAAAAACAATGGTGTTAAAGTAAGATCTTCCCTCTGCAACTTACGGAACTCCAACTTGGTCAGATGCGGGGGGAGTTTCTGAGGGTCTTGAGGGACAGCGGTAGCAGTAGAGTCAGCTGGCTGTGGACGTGCGGCTTGTGCACGGGTGGTCACGAGAACCGGAGGAGAAACTTCATCACTCTCTTGAACCTCTGCTGGAACATACTCAAGAATAGGGTTTATTGGCACAGAGTTACACACCTGGGGTTTGTCCATGACGATCAGGTTGGTCGGTTGCAGGTCTTCTGCCAAGTCGTTGCCTAGGAGAAGTTGCACTCCAGGCATGGGAAAAGGCTTTTCCCTGACGGCGACTTGGACTTCTCCGTTCACGTAGGGACAATCCAGGTGGACTCTGGCGAGAGGGTATGGAGTGGTAGCAGTGAGGTCAGTGATGAAGACTGTTTCCCCGGTGTAGACTATGTTGGGCACAGCCGACTTCAAGATGATCGATTGTAGAGCCGCTGTGTCCCTCAAGATCTTCAATTTGAAACGTCCCTCCGGATTTGAACCGTTGGCAGAGACAGTTCCAGTATACAGGTGGTTACTGAAAAGAGAAAGATCATTAACATCAACACCAACATTCATCACAGGCTTACCGGACTTAGGAGGAGTTGGTTTGGGTCGTTGTTGGTCAGTGGTTCCCTTGTATTGAGACTTACCACACTTGTCTATGGTATGTCCATAGAGTCTACAATACTTGCAGTACAGTTGTGAACCAGCTTGATCGGGGCTCACCTTCTCGTAACTGTACCACGACTTCTTACTGGAGGATGGTTCGGGTGTCAGCCGGTGGATGAGGCTGTAAGTGTCAGCCGACTTAGCACACTTCAGGTAGTCGGTTTCTTCTTTATCTGCTAAGTAGAGGCGGACAGGAGGCGGCACACGTCTCAAGAATTCTTCAACAAGCATCAGGTTGACGAGTTCTGTAAAAGTAGAGACATGTGCTGCTTCCAGCCATTTCATGAAATACCTCCGTTTCGTGTTAGCAAACTCGAGGAAGGTAGTGGTACTTGCCTTCAGGTGGTCACGGAATTTCCTTCTATAACTTTCTGTGGAAAGTAGGTAGGCGTCCAACACTGCTTGTTTCAGAGTGTAGTAGTCATTCTCAGACGCCAAAGTACTGAGTGTGACTGCAGCTCTACCTGTAAGATGGACTCTGAGAAGTGTGGCCCATTGGTCGACAGGCCAACGGAGTTGATTAGCAAGGGTTTCAAAGGTGGTGAAAAACACATCAACTTCTGCTTCTACAAAGGATGGCATTAACTTACTTGCATGTGATATATTAAAACTGACGGGAAGATTGGCAGTAGCTTGCTGGCGTTGAGTGAAGTGTGAAGTTTCCAAGGCGATTTCGCGTTGACGACACTCTAGAGCCAGAGTCGCTTGTTGCTTGTCATGTTCGCGTTGTATTTCCAACTCGCGTTGTTTGGTTTCAAGCTGTACTCGTTCACGTTCACGGAGTAATGCGACCTCACGTTCGTGTTCTTCTCTCCTCAAAGCAGCTTCGCGTTCTTGTTCGTCTCTCCTCAAAGCAGCTTCGCGTTCGTGTTCTTCCCTTCGTATGGGAAGAACGTTCGTTCTTCAATTTTTGCCAGTTCTAGTTTGAGTTTCAGCGTTGCCAAGTCAGGTTTATCTGCAATATAGTAAGTTTCATGAGTTTCAGAGTCTATCTTACCTTGCTCTAAATAGTAATCCAGCAACAGGTTGTGTAGGTCATTTTTGTTGGCTTGGTAGGGCACTTCTAGTTGATACTCATGTGCAAGAGTTTGTAATTCAGTCCTCTTGGCACGACTTAAAGTCCCTATTTCACCTGCTGGATTTGCACGGAAAGTTTGGAGACGAAACATGGTGAAATTAGCAAATAAAGGTACACGAATATTCAATAGTGAAATGTCAGAAACAGGACAACGTGGCAACTGGTACCTATCCTGTGTGATCTTTAACAATTAACGTTAAGTGAAAGATATTAAATGATTAAATTAAATCAAGGGCGCAGGAAATCTTGTACCCGGTACTCATGTAAGAGAATAAGGGCAAGAAAATCCTACTAACAAATGAAACAAAGTTTCGAAAACAAATGAAACAGTTAAATGCTTCAAAAGTAAAATTGGTAGTCCAAGGATGTAGGCATACCTTGCCAAGTCTCTATAGGACATAAAGCAAGTTTTTCCCACTGAATTTAATATGATACTTACAGAATTAGCGAACTTTTGTGCTCTGAAAAAATAAGCTAATTCCCTACCGTTGTATGTATCATCATCTCTGACTGACGTGTAGGGGTGCGAGGTGTCAACTGGTGACGAGAACTGCTGCTGAGGTCCCAATTCAGCAACTAAAGTTCGAGCTAGAGGAACTATGGCCCTCTTTGTCCTCCTACAGTCAGATTGCAGAAGATTGGGTACTCTTGACCCGGGGCAGACCACAGTACCAGGGTACCAATATGATGATCTGTCAGAATGAGAAATATTCAAGGGACATAGATGGTAAACACGAGTAATAACACGGAGGGAGAGATGACCAATTAAGAGTATGACTGCGGCCTACAATCACCACGTAATCCAAAGTTGTCTCACCTTCACTATATGTTACTCTCGTAATGCACAATACACCGCACCTTATAAAAAATGAAATTGAATGAAAAATAGTAAAGCTACGTTAACAAAGTTAAATACGCTTACCATAAATTACCACTTGGCACCAGTACCTGAGTGAAGCTCCTAGGACAGGCCCCCATATATCTTGTGACGGTAACGCGTTGGTGTTCGGCTGTTTAAGGCTAGGGGTATGGCCTCGTCACATAGTTATAAAAAAAAAATAGAAAAAACTGGAACTTCGTCTGTGGTAAGGTAAGGAGAAGACACACAAAACACAAGTAAACTTTAACAATGAAATTTTAATTACGTTAATTAAATCAAAACATGAATAAAATGCACAAACAAATTCTTATAATAAAATCAATCAAAATAATAAGAATAATTAGATGACACAATGAAAAGTTACGTTAAGGCAAAATAACAAGAAGTGCAATATACAAGTAAATGGGAGGTGCTGGAATATTGGCTTAAGCTACCACTTCTCTCAGTACACGCTAGCGTCTAGCCGGGAGGAGTGGTAACAACGAGAGCACAAAATATTCTGAGGTAGGAGGGTGGGGCGACCCCAGACATCAAGTAGTATGGGGGGGCGAGTGCAGGTGCAGCCAGACCGGCGACCAATCAGCGGAGCCGGTAGCGATCAACATGTAGTTTGGTGGTTTGAGTCCGAACAGGTGGCTGGCTGCATATGTTTTGCTCACCCTGGCAAGCCTTGCTGGTGGTGTTGTTGTTGTTGGACATGTCTTCCATAGTCGTTTTATATAATTTCAACGACGTGTTTGTGGAGGGAAGAGCAGGCTCAATCTCTTGAAGGAGATTATTGTCACAATATATATATATATATATATATATATATATATATATATATATATATATATATATATATATATATAATTATGAATGCATAAATATAATTTAAAATGTTGACGCCATTATTTGCAGGATTTAATATATTTAAATTAATGATGATCATTTAGAGCAGACGAATTATAATGGACAGAAGTGGTGTTAACACGCATTAACATAATAATTTGTCATTTGTGCATATTTTTTGTGCGTAATGGATGTTGTGTGTGTTTGTCTATTTGTATTTGCGTATTTGTGCCTGCTGGATCGAGCTTTAGCTCTTGGATCCCGTTTTTCTAACCGCCAGTTGCCTGATGCAATGACTCCTTACTTATTTCCCAATCATTCCTGTCTTTAGAGATATGAATGGAGTTTGCCTCTACAACCTGCTTCGTTGGATCATTCAATTTACCCATAACTACTCCACAAAAAAGAAAACTTTGACAGCTCTATGACACAAAGCATCAGTCTTCCATCTGTACCTTCTTTTTTATATTGGTATTCATTGAAAACATTTCCTCTTGCTCCACTGAATCAATCCTCCTAAGTATTTTATACATCTGAATCATGTCTTCCCTCTCTCTCTGTATCCTCTTTTCAAACGTCGTCAGGTTTAGCTCCTTCAGTATTTTCTCTTCATACCTCATGCCTTGCAAATCTGGGACGAGTCTCGTTGCAAACGTCTGCATCTTTTTTACTTTCCTTACATTGTTGTATTTTTTAAGATGATGCTCCACAATGTGGCGACATACTCCAAAATTGGCGTCACTTAGGCGGTATACACTGATTAAAAAGCTAACTTATTTATGTTCCTGAAGGATGGTCTGACGTTTGGTAGTGTAGAGTATGCAGCTGATGTTATATTTAGAGGAGCTTCTGGAGTCAGGTTTGGTGTTATGTCCACTGTTTAGTGTTTTCCTCTAGTTGTTATAGGGTGAGTGTGTGTGTGTGTGTGTGTGTGTGTGTGTGTGTGTGTGTGTGTGTGTGTGTGTGTGTGTGTGTGTGTGTGTGTGTGTGTGTGTGTGTGTGTTACTGTCTAGATGTGTTACTGTCTAGATGTGTTACTGTCTGGGTGTGTTTGCTGTTTGTGTGCGTTGCGTGTGCGAATATATGTGAATAACAGAAATACGTAAATGACTGAAACACAACACAACTGACAATCACACATACATAATAACCCAATAGGCCACCAGACAGACAGACAGACAGACAGACTCTAATGCCTCGACGAAACAATTCGTTCCAACAAATTAATAAAAAGCCCCCAGAACAAAAGAGCCTCACGTTGAATAACACCGCGGGGTATCAATTGCATTCGAAAGATGTCAGAGTTATAATGGGCACTTCCAATTTATCTGAAACACACATGTCGAGTGGACCCTTGCTTTGTACTGACGGCTGTGCATGTGTGTGTGTGTGTGTGTGTGTGTGTGTGTGTGTGTGTGTGTGTGTGTGTGTGTGTGTGTGGGTGTACACATATCGTTATTTATAAATGGAAATGAATGTCTGTCTGCCCAAGGTTGGAAACCAGACGCTTGGGGCTAGCCTCACTCAACTTTGCACCCTGATTCCTGTGGGTTACGTGCCCAACATGGTCGGGTAAGAGTGGCATCAGTTTAAGAGAGCAACGTGCCTGTCACATACTCATGCCGGCTCCCGTCTGGCTAAATAAATTTGTCAACACATATTCTAAAGAAAACATATGTTGCACTAGTACAAAACCTCTAGGCACTGATCTCGGGGAATACATAGTCAGTGTTAAGTGTCAATGTCATATCTCATATTAAATGTAGTATCTCTAATAACACCAAAACACACCAGAAAGGTTATCAAAAGTCACAAGATGGTTGATGGCCCTCGCAAAGACATGTTTTCAGATATCATTGGTAACCACCGTTATTTACCGGTTATCTATTTACCGGTTATTTACCGATTGTGTGCCGGTTATCGTTTCCAGTTCCACAAGAAAATCGTCGATTTCCCCCATCATTCTGGCTGGTCTGTTTCTCGACGACAGATACAAAAGTGTACGCTAATCCTTGATTTAATATACAGAGCAGCTTGGGCATGGTGGATGATCTGATGTTTGGTCGGGGTTTTGGTGAGCGTTGAGGGCAGCCCTGATCCTCCCTTACACTGGGTTAATCTTAAAGTCTGGTATTTACCGTAAACACGAAGATTATTTGGCTCTCTCTTTAAATCCCCAGCTGCTCTACGTCACCAGAGATTAGAGCTGACCAGCAAATGCCAGTTAACGATTAACTATAATTGTTTGCTAAGAGCCTGCAGGGCGGCTAAGTGGGCGTAGGGCAGCTAAGAATCTCTGCTAAAGTTCTTGAAATTTATCTGTTCAAGAACTTTATCGTATTCATTCCAAATGATAAATAATCATACTGACTTCATGGTGACTTCGCCTTTTAAAGTCGGAAGACCACGCGTTTTTTTTTTTCACACACCGCTCCAGGTAAGTCCACTACGGGCTCACCAAAGCCCGTGCTACTTGCCCCGCTCCTGTGCCAGGTAACTTACGGGCTCACCATAGCCCGTGCTACTTGGAACTTGTTGCGAGTAGCTGAATCTATAACAACAACTGGCGGATCTTGCCAGCACGTGAGACATATCTCCCGTCACGCAGGGTGCAGATGCACCTCCACAGATCTCCAGTATCAGCTCTTGATACTGGTAATGGCTCCAAAGGGCCACCACTTA